>NC_068379.1:14286442-14604300 GCF_023724105.1 Carassius gibelio | reverse complement strand
AGTGTGACTGGAAATGTGGCTTCTGCAAATGAAACTACAGGATCTTGGCTAGTGGAAAAAAGCAGGATACAGTAAATATTGAGAGAGAAGGCAATACTGGAAATCTTGAGCATGTGGACTGTGAACATGATGTGGTGGAGGAATTCTTCTGAAGACTGTTTTTTTTGGAAATGAAAACCAATCATATTTAAATTGTGGGGTTTCCTGAGGATTCTTTCCTCTTGTATTAACCCCGTTGCCATTTGGGTTGTGATTTTAAAATTACATTGCTTAATACTACCAGCCTCAATTTGCCAAGATGGAGCTGTGAAATGTCACTGACTGAAATTAAAGAAAAAGTTCACAAAAAATCAGGTTTAGGTCCTCACCCCAATTAAAGTGTGTTAGTGAAGGAAGGATTGCCCCATCAAGTGCCACGGTCAAAATTTAAGCTAATGAACAAATCATGCTCTACAGTTACATTACGGATTCTGCTTTGATATAGTAACAACTTATTATTAGCAGTGCTCACAAATGTAATTCATTCCAGTGATTGTCATTACTTCAGTCTTCAGTGTCACATGATCCTTTGGAAAACATTCTAATGTGATGATTTGGTGCTCAAGAAACATTTCTTTTTAGTAATGCAATGGAAACCTTTGTTTTGATACATTTGTTAGTGGGTTTTTTTAATGAATAAAGTTCAAAAGAGCAGCATTTGTGTGAAAAACATTTTGTAATGATGTAGAAGTCTTTTCTGTCACTTTTGATCGAATTAATGATTCCTTGCTGAATAAACATTTTGACCTCATAGTTTAGAAAGGTATTCGATAGACACTAAAAACCACTCAGCAGAGCAAATAACAAAGTATAAAAAATAAATAATGACCATGACTTTTTTTTATGTATATATAAAGCTGGGTGTACTTTTTCAATGAGAGAAAGCTTGAAGTCCAGGTGCCGCCATGTGCACCTTTTTATACACTGTAACACACACACATACACACACACACAATCTGTCCATGTACATATGCTCAGGTCCAAATAACACCTCAGCACTCAGGTCACGTACATTCAGCTCTCAAGGGCACAATAGTGTCTGTCTGTCTCTCATGATCTCTTTATGAATAACTGCACAGACATTTCAACAGCTGATTTTTTTCTATCAACAGGTCTCCTTTCTCGCAAAACCTCTTCTCCCTCCTGCACTCCTCTATCTTTGCTCTGTATGTAATTTGGTGTTTACTGTGTGATGTGCTTGCTGTCAGTCACAGTAAGTGGCTGATGAATATTTACTGAGCCACAGCACTGATGAGCGGCTGTAGTGGTGATGCCGAGGGAGAGGAGTGATCCCTTGTCTCTCAGACACACAGACTCTTGCACCATTCTAATGCTGCAGAGACTGATGGGGCACGGCACTCTCGGAGTAGAGCGGCAAGGACAGGATGGATATCGGATTTAACAAATAACTGAAAATAACTGACTGAAAAAAATCTGTGATGCCACTAACTTAACATTATACAGTAGAGACACATCATTTCAGCAATTTTCAAATCAGAGCAGCTTTTTCAGTAAACGGCTACTATTGCAAGCAATTGATCACATGAGAAAATGTCAATAAAAAAACAGAATTTTCACAAATAATAAAATAATAAACAAATAATAAAATACTAGTTAAATGGTGATATTAGTACATGTGACATTTAATAGTTATAATAATTTAAGTAACTAATTAACAATTGCTTATGTGCCAAATAAATAGCCTACTGCTGAATGACAAATGGGATGTACAGTAAAAGAAAGAAACAAAAAAAAATTCCAATCACAAATAAGATATATATAAAAAAGAAAACAGTATAACACTGGTTGTGTGTCATGGTATGACTTTCATTCCACTTTTTCTTCCTGTTAAACTCCATCTTCCATTTCTTTTCTGACTCTTTAGTCATTTGTTTCTAGGTCTTCTGTAACATGTCAAGGGCTTACGTGCATTCCTGGTGGACTGCACAGAACTAAATTCGTGTGATTTCCCACTTGCGCATGGCATCTTCTCATCTATTAAGAGTTTAATCCCACTAGAATCCTGGGAGAGCTGGAAAAGCGGCAGGAATTGAGCTGGAATCAGTCAGTCAGTTGGGAGCATTTGCAGCATTTTCTTTCTCTTACCAGATGGAGCATCTGAACATCAACTATTCAGTCTCAACAAAAGGTCCAGTTAAAATTAGAATGTCCTGACATCTAGATCAACTAGTCAAAGCCACTAATATAGCCGACCATCAAGACTCATTCATACTTCATGTTTGCCCCAAAAACTTTCGAGAGGACTATGAATCTCTTTCAAGTTGCAGACAGCAGTTTTCTTCAGAAAAAATGCAGCTATGGAAGAGGACATCACAGCAGATGTGTAGGCTATACACACGTATTCACATGATTTATGGCACTACGCCTCGCGTGTGACACATACAGCCCTACATTCTGCACATACTAATTTATGCATGGTGAGTTCTGTTCTCAAAGAATCCATCACCTCAAACACAGAGATGGCAGAGCTGGCACAACTTATGAATGTGTCTGCTGTGTGCGGCTGTGGTCTAGACTTCTGCCAAGCAAGAATGCAATTTGCCTGTTTTGTACAGTTGTACTTACTACTGTACTGAAGCTTTTCATTTATTTAAAAACAGCCCCAAGTAAACAAATGCAAATCATTTTGTGTATATAATTGTGTATATAATATTTAATTGAGGAATTTATTCATATATACATTTTGTAGAATATTTTTCATTGATTAAATTTATGAATTTTATGATTTCAATATAACTGAATTTATTATATATATATATATATATATATATATATATATATATATATATATATATATATATATATATATATATATATAGAATAAGTTATTCAGTGGTGGTTAATACAAGTGCTCACATTATTTTGTCCAACCTCAGTGTATATATACTTTAATCAATTAAAAGTTGTTTTGACTGTGAAGCTGGACCATTTAAAATTGCCTTTAGTTTATTGTATCCCCCTTTAGGCATGCGTTCATGTACAATCTTGGATTACTTACTAAAGGTCCTGAAGTTATTTGAACATGAGGAGCAAGTAGTTTTTTCTTTTCTAGTCAGTTTGCTGTATGTTATGTCATTAATATTAATCCAGCACTAAAGTCAGTTGGGTTGCTTTTACACTGCAAGGCCTAATTCACAAATCGAATCATTTGTGCTGTTTACATTCACTTAAGACTGATCGTGTTCATGATCGGGTATCAATTCAGATGTCCCAATTCATTTAGATTCTCAAGCTTCATTAAATTCGATTCTCTATATTTTTATTTTTTTTATTACAGTAAACAAGTTTGCAAATGACAAAAAAAACAATTAAGAAACACAGGCCTTTAAACCTATTAATTTTTCTTTATGGGATCCTTTTTTGAACAATAATAGGTCCCTATAAAATTTTCTTTTTTTTTTTTCTGGTAATCAGATGAAGGCATAAAACATTAATTTAATTAATCCAAATCAAATCAAAATTAAACCCTTTTATTTTTTGGCAAACAAAGTGCTGCACAACAGAAGTTTACTGTTAAAATTAAAAAAAGAAAACAAATGTGTTTATTTCTTTAAAAATAAAGATTTATAAATATGTATTAGCAGTAGTAACATTAAGTCTTAAGACTGCTAAATAGTAATATATTCTGACGTTTCTTAACCTTAAACTAAACTTTTATTTTCACAAGTTGCCGTGAGGAACTTGCAGTGACTGTGTATGTGATATGACAGTAGTTTTCTGAAATGAAACGGTAAAATGCTAAAGAAGTGCAGAATCTCAGAGCAGCTGGAGATGATATCCGTGTATTCATATAATCATAGTGAGACAGCAGAATCTGAAAACACAGCGAGCGTCGTCCATATTTTAATATATGTGTAAGTTATGTTAGTAAACAGTGCACTGCACCACCGCCATTCGTTCACTGATTGTGGAAATCATGGCTCTTTGTGTGTGATATCAAATGCTTCTGCAGATTTCTCCTGTGAATCATGCGTATGGCTTTGTTCTTGGTTCTCATCTACAGTATCTCGGCAATGATAAGCGCTGAATGAATAAAAGGCTTTCTGTTGTAACATTGCGCAAGGTAAATAAGGGTAACATCTAGTGGAGAAGAGCAATGATAAGATTCACGTTAATCAGATCTTGTTTTAAACGTGTGCTGAAAAAAACCCCAGAAAAGATTGATTCGTGGATTTTGAGATCAATATAAAAATCGACGTCATTTAAAAAAAAAAACAATAAAAAGAATTGTTTATTTTTATTTATTATTTTTTTGCCCAGCCATAGTCAGTACGTCACCAAGAAGGGTATTTTAACTAATTTGTGCATTTCATATTAAAATACTGGTATGAATAAATTTTTTAAACTGTAACGCTGACTTACAACAATCTATAAACACTAGTTAAACCCGCACACCTAAAACTCCCCACAAAATGAGCAGTCACACATTTCAGAGACTAAATGAGCCTAAGCTATAAAAATTACATCTGCATTGTTCTCTGAAAAGAGGCTGTTTGAAAACAGATGGATGAATACATTGCAGTCTTTAGCAGAAACGAGTCTAAGTGAGACACTTAGAGGAAAAACGCATGACTAACTGTCTAGTACTTCGCACACATCAGCATTTAGGACGTGCTTGGGATGTATTCTGCCTCAGTGCACTGCACAAAACTGGCGTACTTAGCACGCAGATGACAAAAGCCTAAACCCTAGTGTTAAACTGCTTTGTCTCTGCACTGTACGAGAGGGTAGTTGTGCTTGTCACCAGTCTGAGCTGAGCCATGCTGAAACAAGATCACCTCTCGTTTATGAAGTCACCACGGAGAAGACAACATCCCCCAAGCCTCATCCCTACCACTCATTACATCATTAACAACAAAGTGGGTCACGAACTGATGGATCTCTAAACCAAGCCCATATACACACACACGCTAAGAGCACTAAACTTGACATGCTGAGAAGCTGTGTATACTTCCCCATGTTTCCCACAGTCAAACAGAAAATCACACGCATCATTAAGGAAATATTAACCACCTAGGGAATGTAATTCATTGGGCAGCACCAAGATGCATATATAATTGGAGATTTCAGTGAGGCTGGTGGTTGATGGAAATTACGCAAACGAGGTCATAAATACCAAAAATAAATGGAGAAGTCAAAAGCACCAGCTGATTGAGGCAATATTCTCTCACTGCAATCCCTTGTCTTGACACAACTCCCTTAGCCAGCTGTTTTCCCTCCTCGCTCTTTCATTCCTCATCACCTCCACATAATGAATTCAGTATGAGGCTCCTACAAACACAAATTTATCACACAATTGTATTGAGTTCACATAACATTTCTACAAAAAAAAAAAAAAGGCAAGAGCTATTACTTTTTCATATTTTTACCTTCTGCATGTATATAAGATACCAGGTTCAGGTTCAAGTTCAGAAGGTCATTTAATCTACAATGTTTGCTGCTTGCAAATGGCATCTCAAATCACAAACAAAGTCTTTTTGTGCTACATGCAAAAAAAAAATTCTTTGGAATCCTGGAGGAACTTGCAAATGCTGCACCCTGTAAAATGATCAATTGTTTGTGGCTAGAAAACTGATTCTTTGTCCAAAAAACATTGAATTAGGATTTAGAACAAGGATTAAGCCCTGTCTCTTTCGACCAGTCAGGGAGGACCACTGGGCTCCTATTTTATACCAGTACTCATCATACATTGTGCTCTTTTATACCTAGGAACAGAAATGAGGAGCAAAAATGACAGAGTTATGGACCATAGTCTGAATATCAGACCCATGTCGAGCATCCTCAGCTGATTAGGTGCAGACTGGTTGGTATTGATTAACCAGAGAGCTGATTAAAGACTCAGTAGTCTGGATGCTCTGCGATCAGCCAGCATACGCATTCTAGCCCTGCTGTTGCTATGGCAACAACACTGGACGTTGGGATGACGGAGAACACAATGGCCCGTCTCCAAGCTGCGGGTCTGGAGGGCTGTGCCCAGGCTAAAACGGTCAAAATTCAGCTTTCTCACACTCTCTCTCTTCACACATCAGCACAGGATAGAACAACTTCTTGCCCAATGTGTGAAGGGTTCATACTGAGGTTAAACCTAATCAGTTCATTCAGCCATGATGTGGCAGAAAGAAATGAAAACATGAAGCTTCACCGCTTAGGAAAATGTAAATCTCCACCACTTCATTGTCTGGTAAAAACCTTTTAATGGCATAATCTTAATGTTAACATTACGGTTTACTGCCACACTTCACGTATGACGATATGTCATACATCCTCATGTACACTACCGTCGTTCAAAACCTTGGCTTCTCTAAGTTTCTGTAACATGCATTAAATTGAACAAAAGTGACACTCAAAACAGTTACAATGTTACAAATAGGGATGGGCATTCCAAGCAAAATAATATCCAAAAATCGCTGGGTATTATTAGATTGTTCGAAAATCAACGCTTATTAACATACATTAACAGTCCGTTAACTAGCATAAACCAACTGCTCATAAAGCTAGGACGCTTCCATTGCGTCCGCAGGCGGTGAGTAAAACTGCTTCAAATATCTCTGCCTTCTTGTTAGTGCGTCCGCCTCTCATGCCGAGACCCGGGTTCGAGCCCCGCTCGGAGCGATTCATTGCTGCTGCTGCTCTCGTTCAGTTTCAGCCTCGGGATCTGATTCTGGATCATAAATATACGCTAAATCTGACTGTTAGCCATGGTTTGTTTTGGTTGGTTTTTTCCTCACGGTGTCACAGCTTCCAAACGCTCTCAACACAAAAGCCTACTCGCGCTCGTGATTCTTTAGCTCCGCCCACACGTCACGCCTCCAGTCGGTCGTGTTTTTCCGGGAAAAATCGGTACAGACTGTCTTTCTCTTATGAATATAATAAAACTAAAGACTTTTTGGAGTTATGAAGGATGCACTACTACTCTATAGGTACTCAAGATTAACAGGATATTGAGTGAAAACGAGCATTTCACCCCCCCTTTAATCTCTATATAAACTGCGGGCTTCAGAGAGCCTTTATTAATATGCAGGGGCATTAAAATCACTTATGAACGTGCACTTGTTTTTTACTTTCACTTTTGAGATTCGCAATCACATATGGAGCAGCACTCGGCAGTATTTTACCACTCATTTTTAAAAGATTAGATATTTGTCAGTGGTGCTCAGGAACTGCAAATCATTCGCCATCATCCTATCAGTCATCTCTCCTTACTCTGTTTATGTGGTAAGTGAAATCTTATGTACTGTAATTTTACATGCTACTGTTAGAAAGTGGCTAACCATGTCCCCTTTAGAGGCTCCATAGAACACATTGTTTTCCGTGCCTTTCATATGTGTTTGTGGTCTTCACAGCACTCTTATTTGATATCGTCCCAAGTTACTGTAACCGTTATATGCTACGCAAGTCTTTTTTTATGGAGTATCCCCAAGTAAAATTTTCTTAAGAAGTTAGTTAAGAAATTTCTTAACATAAATTTCAATAAAGGTCGTAAGAATGTTCTTAATTACAATAATAACATTATTTTCATCGTGAGTTTGACTGGAGCTCGACTTCATGTTTTAATGCGCCAAGATTTTGAACTGTTACTTTCTTTTAAAAAGCCTTTCTCGAGGTGCAGCGAAATGTTTCATTGAAATGTATCTTTGTGCTGTGTTTTTGCGCTCTAATCTGAGTGAATGCTCATGGTATGTGTGTCCGCTAATATATTATAAGCTAAAATTACAAACTTTCAATTAAATCTCCCTATCTGACTCATTTTTGAGTTTTGAAGTCAGTAAAAAGTAGTGTCACACATAGGTTAATCATGACCGATGTTTACATATCAGTCATTGCGGTCACTGTCACTTCAGAAAACTTGTGCACATCCCTTAGTCCTATTATGTGTTATATGTAGCTAGTGTTGTTGTAACACTTAAACATACTTAAGTTGAAATAACCCAATAAATTAATTAAATAATTCTTAATGTTTGGGATTTAAGACAAGTCATTAAGTTATTTGCAATGATTTTTAAGAAGAATATTTCCAAGAATTTGAATTCAAGTTTTGTATTCAGAACAATCTTAAGAAAAAAAATATTTTTTATGAATACAAAATAATACACATAAAATAAAAATTGCTATTTAAAGTCAACCCAATCCTCTAAAACGACGCACCTTCTGTGATGACGTCAGTCTGACCTAAGACATGAGCCTAAGCACACCCCTCCAACCCAGTGCCCCGTGAGCAATGACAGCATGTTCTGAATAAAATGCCTACTTTCAGTTTGCGGTAGAAAAACAAACTAATCACGCCTTCCGCTTTCCTCATTCAATATTCTGTTTCTCTCGGAAGTCTGGAAAAATATGCAAGTTAAATCGGTCGCAAACTTCCGGTTCAAGCAGACTTTAAGTTAAAAAATAAGAAGAAAATGGTAGTTGAGAAGAATATTTTGTGAAACCGGCCCCATATGGAGCCAGAAGAGTCTCAGTAAAGATAAATGCACACACTACATTCACATATGCACACACAGGATTCATACATGCACACACATAATTCATAAATACACACACAAGATGCACAAATGCGCACAAAATTCACAAATGCACACACAAAATTTAAAAAGCACAGAAGATTCACAAATGCATACAAAATTCAGAAATGCACACAAAAATCAGAAATACACACACAATTCAGAAATGCAAACAACATTTACAAATGCACTCAAGATTCACAAATGCACAGGACAAGATTCAGAAATGTATTTCTGATGCACACACACATATATCTTGATTCACAAACTGCTTGCGGTCTGTGAACTTCACTGTATTTGTGTGTGAATTTTGAGACTCCCCTGACTTGGCTCGACACACAAATGCTTTTTTTTAAACAGGGAATGATCAGCAACCAATCAGATATCTCCCTTCTTTTAGCCAATCACAAGAATGCACCCCATGTGGGGGGATTGTTTACTTATAAGCCAATCACATGAACGTGTTCACACAGCAATTGTATTAAATTGTATGAAAATACAGATGTTTAGATTACAATTCAGGTTTATTTTTTATTATTTTTTACTAAATATAAATTTAAAAATGTCTCAATACATATAGCCCAGTGACTGCAGAAAAAAAGTTAACCATGGATTCATAAATTTGCAATAGGCAATTATTTCATTTTATTGAAATATTTTAATGAAAGTAAAAAAAAAAAAATGTTTAAACCTTTTTGAATATTTAAATATATCTAAATATTCTTTTGGATGCAATATAGAAGTCACTTTAATTATAATATTCAGTCCCTACATGAAGAGAGAGTCAGTGGTCCGCTGCGAGAGGAAAGTGGCTCTCTGGCTGCGAAAAGTGGGTCTCCGGCTGTCGTTCGCTTAGGAAAGTGAGTTGATCGCTGCGTGAGGAAAGTGAATCGTTCGCTCAACTTCGCTGCTTGAGGAAAGTGAATCGTTCGCTGAGGAAAGTGAGTCGCTCGCTGGGTGAGGAAAGTGAGTCGTTCGCTGCGTGACTCGTGAGGAAAGTGAATCGTTCGCTGAGGAAAGTGAGTCGTTCGCTGCGTGACTCGTGAGGAAAGTGAGTCGCTCGCTGGGTGAGGAAAGTGAGTCGTTCGCTGCGTGACTCGTGAGGAAAGTGAATCGTTCGCTGAGGAAAGTGAGTCGTTCGCTGCGTGACTCGTGAGGAAAGTGAGTCGCTCGCTGGGTGAGGAAAGTGAGTCGTTCGCTGCGTGACTCGTGAGGAAAGTGAGTCATTCGCTGCGCAAAGTGGGTCGCTGGCTGCGCAAAGTGAGTCCCCGGCTGTATGATGTAAGTGAGTCGTTCGCTGAGGAGAGTGAGTCGTTCGCTGCGTGAGGAAAGTGAGTCGTTCGCTGATTGGCTTATAAGTAAACAATCCCCCACGTGGGGTGCATTCTTGTGATTGGCTAAAACAAGGGAGATATCTGATTGGTTGCAGATCATTCCCTGTTTAAAAAAAGGCATTTGTGTGTCGAGCCAAGTCAAGGGAGTCTCAAAATTCACACACAAATGCAGTGAAGTTCACAGACCGCAAGCAGTTTGTAAATCAAGATATATGTGTGTGTGCATCAGAAATACATTTCTGAATCTTGTCCTGTGCATTTGTGAATCTTGAGTGCATTTGTAAATGTTGTTTGCATTTCTAAATTGTGTGTGTATTTCTGAATTTTGTGTGCATTTCTGAATTTTGTATGCATTTGTGAATCTTCTGTGCTTTTTAAATTTTGTGTTTGCATTTGTGAATTTTGTGTGCATTTGTGTATCCTGTGTGTGTATTTATGAATTATGTGTGTGCATGTATGAATCCTATGTGTGCATATGTGACTGTAGTGTGTGCATTTATCTTTATTGAGACTCTTCTGGCTCCATAGCCCCAGGCTGTTATACCTGGAGATATTAAATCTTGGCCTCCACGTTGTACATTAAAATAATTTAATGCATCGTTTAACGCAGCTTGCCCAGTCAGATGCTCTGACAGATATTTGTACTATTTAATGCGCTTGACACGTTTTCCTCAGAACATAACTTGCATTTCTCTCCATCTGTACATGTTAGAAGGTCATGCAAATATTTTCATTTAGCTGTCAGGAGTGGACAAGCCTTAGCTTATAGATTTAAGTGAATAAGCACTGCCACATACACGCGTGCCAAACAGACAGTGCACAATAAAAAACAAGCACAATAATTTTCAAAAAAATATACTTTTTGCTAAAATACTTGTTATAGGACATTAAGAGCGCCAATACGCAGCATTTTAAGATTACAAGTACGTAATTTTTTATAATAGCAGCGACTGTAAAGGCACACCTTTGGTGTAAACCAAACTTGGCCTAATAATGTTACCATGCTCAGACATTTAAAAAGTATATTCCTCTTATCAATTCAAATGTAGTCTTTTTTTATTTATTTTCATTTTAGTAAATAATTAAAGTATTAAAATTCATTATTTTCAATAGCCTTCAAAATGCACATAATTTTAGAAAATTTTTAGTGTGAAATATCATTTTTTTTAACAAATACAAAAATGAAAAATAGAAAATCATAATAAATATACATCTACATACATACATGCATACATGCAGAGCAACAGACAATCCCACAGCAGTGTGACCACATGTTAACGTGGTTATTTTAGTATTGTGTTATCATATGCGTAACGCTGGCAGTTGGGTTACACGATCTGACCCTGGGGTCCAGTCTGACAATATGCGCCGTAAACAGGGTGTACATTTACAGATCAAAGTGCTTACCATCAGCAATCTGTTCAGGCACTGCCTCCCAGCAGCAGAGTCTCAGGCTTTTATGGGTCAAATGTTTTTGCACACACACACAATGAAAGAAAATCAATTGATGTCGATTTGAGGATCGATAAGGGCAAGTCCCTGTCCCACCACAACAGTAAACCATTGGAATTTGTCAGAATCCTTTCATCCAACATGTCAGATGTAGTCAAGAGGTCAAAGCCCTATGTGGAATCACAGCTGATAAGTATTCTTAAACAAGGTTTGAGGACGAAAGGCAATTTTTTTTTTAAACAATCAATTCAACATTACTTTGGGAATGTCACAAATATTACAAAACAAATCTAGCTGACTGGACCGTCTTTAAAGGGATACATCACCCAAAAATGAAAACTCATCATTGTAAAGATGAAAGTAAGGCTGTGCAAAAAATAAAATGCGATTTTCATCCGCATCTCATCAGTAAAGACTAGGGCTGCAAGATGTGGCGTTTAAGAATCGATATCGCGGTGTACGAATCCACGAGTCACATCGCAGGATGTGCGATGAAGGCTGTCGTAGTTGTTCCGTTATTCATTAACTGTACGGGCCAGCTGCTCCCCGGCTGATTCGCGGAGAGAAAGAGTGAGCGTGAGAGAGAGAGAGAGAGAGAGAGAGAGAGCGAGCGAGCCGTCTTAAAACAACACGAGCGCTTTCGTGCTCTTTCTTCCTCGCACATATTAATCAATTGACACGATGGTGTCGATGTTTAAACCATTTAAAATGAGAATGTAAGTGTGCTCACCCCATTTTTGTTTGTAAGGAAAATAACTGATTAGATTTTATATCGCAATATGTATCGAAGAAAAATACAATATTGCAATGTCATTATGTTAGGCAATGCCTACGTTGACTATACTATATTACAATCAAATCTAATCTAATTTTGACAAACTATATATCGTTGGAAAGGTCTAAGACTCAAATATATATTTTACCAATATTTTTTGTTAAAAATTATGTAGGAAAAGTAATAGATGAATTTATGACAAGAGTGCACCCTCAGAAATCTACATTACAAAAGGAGCTTTGACCTTTGTTTAAAAAAAAGACTTCCTCGTTGCCTTTTTCTCTATAACTATTTAGAAATCATCAGAAGTTATATATCACTTGAAAACACAAAATCTCAAAATTCATCCTTCAAAACCCATTTTAAAATCAGACATTGTATTACCATGTAAATGGTACATCAAAATCATGTTACAAAATGTTTTCAGTCATGAATTATAAAAATGTATGTTTGTATAATGCACATTCGTGTCTATCTTCAAAAACGTGATTGACAGTTAACAGGTTAAAATCCATGTTTGGAGAAAACTAAAGTGTTTTTGACCTTGAATGCATTTAATCCTAGGAGACTCACAAAACAATATAAGGAACCATAAAAATGGCATAATAGGAGCACTTTAAGGATGTTGCCATTTATGCTTACTTCATCTATTGTGCATTGCATATTTATATATATAGTATTTATTTTCTCATAGCTTTGTCTGCAGTACTATGCTAAATAATGTTTCTTAATGTTGAATGTTTTCAAGGTTTACTGAGAAATATTAATTCTCTCTCCGTCCCGCAAAGGAAAAGAGACAGACAGTAATAGTGAATTTCTGGTTCACCAAAAACATATCAGTCCACCAGTCACAGGTAAGACAAGTAGAAATAAATTAACTAATATAAGGTTATAGTTTCTGAGTATATGTCAAAGAAAACTATAATAATCCTCACAAAGCCTTGCGGATTATGCATAATAATGGGAACGTCACTCACAAAAGACTGAAAAGCTGATTTTTCTCTTTGGCTAGCCTGAACAAGAAAAGCAGCCTAAACTATTTATATAGCTATTTATATTTAAATATTATATTATATAAATTACATTTCATTGTGCGCACATTAAATTATCTGTCATATATATGAGATCTTATAAATCATAGTTCAGGGTGTCTGAGAGTGAAACCTCTGTAAAAGACGAGCAAAGTCTATCAAAAACACATTCAAGTACAATCAAACAGAGTGATCGATACATGTATGGCTGAGGAGTTATAAAAAGAGAAAGGGTTTCTAAATATGAAAGTGAAGTGTGAAAGACACTTCGACACATAGCACTACAGCATGTGTCTCTCACATCACCCTTGTTCTTCCACAATGTCTCTCCCTTCTCACATCTTTGTTCTTCAAAAGCTCCCTCTCATTTTGTTTAAATCACAGAACTGCTTTATAAGTGTCTTACTGCTACCTCAAAGAATAAAACCTTGACCTAAATTTTGGCATATTTATGAGGAAAACAGCTTGAGGTAAATTTGCAAAGCTTAATATTTAAAGACAAAATGAAACGCCATTCACAACACATTTAAGTGCAGTAATGTGATGAGATTCGAGTAGAAAGGTTTTGAGAATATTCAGATGGAAATAATGAAGGACGGGACTTGTGGTGCAAAAATTGATTGGCTCATTTAAAAAGAGAGCATTTATTGAATAATTCCAAAACAACTGTTTTGGGCTGTTTTTGCTTATAAACAGTGCTTGATCTGTGCATATTTCTCTCCTGATCCAGATGAGACCACTTTTTCACTGGGGAAAGGAATATTATGAATTGAGGACTTCTGAAGTTAAAAATGTCCCAACCATAAATTTATTACAAACAAGCAGCTTTTCACTTGACAAGACATTCATTGATGGACTGGAGTAAAGTGAATTAATGTGATGTTTTTATCAGTTGCTTGGACTCTTATTCTGATGGCACCCATTCACTGCAGGGAGTCCATTGGTGCTAGGGCTGTACGATTAATCGCATGCAGTTGTCATGCGTGTCTCATGTCTCATCATTACACAGCTGGTTATGTGATTAGTACCAAATATCCATCACCTGCTTTCAAATGAAGCGGCACTTACTACACAGAGCCGTAGTTCGGTGACAAGTTACACAATACAACGTCATAATCGCAGATGAATCGCATACGGTTATGAACGCGATATTGCGTAGCTTGCAAGCAAACTACTACTCCGTATATTAAGTGCCGCTCCATTTGAAAACAGGTGATGGACATTTACTTTATTTTATTACTGTTCTCTTTCCCTGCACATACAGCAGCAAAGTAAGATGCAAACAGGATCAATTGTGATTTCTTTGTTCAGGCATGCTTGCATGTACACACACAGATTAAGTTCAGTCCCAGTAGTGGAATCTTCTTTAGCTCTGCAGCTGAGAGCCAGCGATAAACAATACACACAAACAGAGTAATGATTAGGGACGGGGAACTGTGCTAGCACGTCTCCTCTTTCGAGGGTGCAAGTTGAAGATAGCACACAAAAATGGATGTAGATGGGATTGTGTGTGTCTGTCCTTACCACCCTGAACCGAATCATCCCGCAGGAGCAGTCATTTATATGTAAATGAGACTCCAACACTTACTTACCGAAGATATTAGTGGAATGTCCTTTCTTGGCGATGGGTTTGAGCTCGTTGTGGCCCCAGCCGTATTGCCTGTAGCTGTCCCACGCATGTTTCATCATCTAGAACACAGAAATTAGAGGAAGTTAGCCTTGGCCATAAATATCAAAAAGTATGGGGAGTACCTGCATTATTTGAACACTGACAAAGCCACATCCTACTTATTTGTTCATCTACAGCTGCCTGCCTTCAAGAAACCTTCAATGAAAAACCTTTTAAAAACCCCATCCAGAAACAACTCTGTTGTTCGATGCAAAATGTAGCAACATGAAAGTCAAAAAAGCAGTTTGGTCTGATAATGTACAATGCATTTTAAAAGGTTAGAATAACAAGTGGATTCACAAAGGCATTTGATGTGAAAGATGAAGGATTCGCAGAAGAGATTTCCTGTTACGACTGCTGCACTGTCATTCCCTTTTCAGGTCACTGGCCAGCAACACCCTGTCGATATATCTTCACTCTGTGCATTTGTGTTTTTCTTTTTTTCCCCCACCGGAGAAAGATGAATGTACACAGTGTGTGTCTGCGTCTCTCAGCGTGTCTCTGTCTCAGCTGTGGCTCTAGGCGTCCTCTCTCTGAGCTCTCTTGCTCGCTCACTTCCATTAAAAGGATGGGTGAGATTCATATCCGAGCCACATTTAGACATGTCTTCAAACTTTGGTGGAATACTTCCTCCAAATGCAGAACACATGTGACTAGGCTGATAAGGTGCGTGAAAAGCACAAGGATGAAATGCTTGAAAAGCTAGTGCTTTTTAAAGCATACTGTGGTTTTTATGTTTTATGTAAGCTAGGGTATGCATACAGTGAGTGACAAATTTCATCAGAAGCATAGTATAGTACAAATAAAAAAAAATAAAAACGATGTATTTGCTCAGCACATGTGAATTTTTCAAGGTAAGACGGAATAAACAAAGACTGCAACAAATATAAATGTCTGCTTTGATGAGCACTTGTGCGAGTGGAATTAAGAGAGACAAGAAAACCTAGTTTAAATTAATACAAGACATTTTTCTGTCATAACTTCTGGAGAGAAATAGCAGACTTTTTGCATGCAATCAAATGGAGTATATCCCAACACACTGTACCATTTATAGAGTGTATAAAAAGGTTGTTAAATTATGAAACAGCATTTTTTTTTACGACACAGAAGCATTTTCCATTTGGATGAACTAACTTTTCAAATGTGCCTTTAAAGGGGTGGTTTAGTGCTTTTTTTCTAGGCTTGATTGTGTTTATGGGGTGCAGTCTAACGTGTTATTCCACACTGCTCTGTCCCTTCTCTGAGAAATGGGCTGATAATTTCCTTATTTTATGAACCACTCCCTCAGAAATAGGCAATGGGCTCTGATTGGTTAGCAAGCCCAGTGTGTTGTGATTGGCTAAAACAACGTGCATCTAACAACGCGCATTAACAACGCACATCTAGATTTTAATATAAGGCTTTATCCTGATTAAAGCATTAAACATGGACGCACATCCATGTTTAACGCTTCTCATAGCTATGTGAAGTGTATAATTGCAACAGTTCATTGCTGGAGCTGAGCTGAATGAGAGAGCAGGGAGACGTGTAGAACAGTATTAAGAACCGGTGCTTTAGAACAGTGGTTCCATACCTTTTTCCTTGGGGCCCCCCCTATGTACGTATTTAACAATCCGTGACCCCCCCCCCCCCCCATATATATATATATATATATATATATATATATATATATATATATATATATATATATATATATATATATATATATATATATATTTATATATATATATATATATTAGTGCTGGGAAAAAATTAATCGCATCCAAAATAAAAGTTTGTGTTTGCATAATATACATGTGTGTACGGTGTATAATTATTTTGTATATAAATACACACATATGCATGTATATGTTTAATATTTTTACTAATTTATATATAAATTATTTATATTTATATATAATATAAATTATGTATAAATGTATATATACACATGCAAAAAAATAATTAATACATGCATATGCGTGTATTTATATACAAAATAATTATACACAGTTCACACACATATATTATGCAAACACAAACTTTTATTTTGGATGCAATTAATTTTTTTCCCAGCACTAACATATATATATATATTCGGTTCGATACAGCAAAAAGAAAGAAATGCCAGAGAAATTTCCTTGATTACTTTTTTTTTATTATTATTAAAACTAACATAATAAAGTGTGATATTTTTTACTTTTGAGTAATTCTGGAGCTATAATTGATTCTTCTTATGAGCATATAAAACAAAACAGCTTCTTGGAAAAAAATGAAATTGTAGTAGTTATAAACCAAGGTTTATTTTATTTCAGATTATCATTTAAGAGCAGCAATTGTATTCATGTCAAAATAAAACAGACGTAATGTTACTTGAAGGCATTATAGCCTACTATTCCTGCCAAACTTTCATGGTTCGGTTAGTGTTACTACAGTAAATCCTTGGTGAATGTTGCAGATCTGGACACTGGATAGTTCATTCACGGCACAATGTTTCTTCCTGGTTTCCACGCGCTGTTTGATCCGTTAATAACGGAGAAATGTGAATGTTTCTCTCTAGAACTCTCAGCGATGTTATTACTTCTTTTGCAAATTCAAATGCTTTCTGTACTGGATCTCTTATTAGCAATGTGTAGTAACAGCGTCGCATGATCACGATCGGCTCGCGCTGCACTGGTCCAAACTGATAAACGGTCCGTCAACCACACAATAACGAGCAGTTTCGTTCCGCTTGCATTATGTTTGCCATTTGATGTTGGTCACTGTTGTGGTCGCGTCAGCGTCTCTTTTACATTATGAGCGCGCTTGCCACGCGCAACGGGCCTACATTTGAAGTAACGAAATTGTAATTGAAATTGGCATTGTTAGCATATGTTTTTTTTTAACTTTGAAAAAATATTTTTATATAAAATTATTAGAAGAACATTTTATGCATCTTTATTCCCCTCAAAGCATATCCGCTCCCGCGCCCCCCCCCTGTGAACTCTGGCGCCCCCCTGAGGGTTGGGAACCAATGCTTTAGAACATTGATTTTGAAACTTGTGAATCCATTAGAAAGCAAAATTTTTACGTGCACCCCTAGTTTTCTCTTCCTCTTCTCTAAAGCAGCACAGCATGAACTCGCCCCATTTGATGCCTTTTCCCAAGGGCAGGTATTATCTCGGTTTGTTATGTCATGAACACAGGAAGTAACTCATTGTAGTCCCTACCAGAAGTTTTTGTAGGCTTTAACCCTTGTGTTATGTTGCGGGTCAATTTGACCCGTTTAGATTTTCTAGTTGTTGGAAATACTGGTTAACCTATGTTTTTTTTTCTTGATATTTAGTGACTTTTTCTCATTTATCATCATGAACATGCTTGCAAGTTTCAACATGCTGGTGTTTTTTGACATATACAAACAAAATTACTATTACGTTCATGATGTTCGCGGGTCAATTTGACCCGCATATTTTAACGCTCTAAGGAAACTGTACTGAACCAAAATAATAACATTTCTTGGTTATATTTAGTTATTTTATTATTTTACTACTTTATGAAGCTAAAAAATGAGGATTTCCACACTTATTTCAATTGAGAAAAAATATTTTGTAAGCCACAGATGGTAAAAATTACCTATCATTTATTTTTTCAAGCTACCTGAAATAATATGAAACCTTTTTTTCTTTTATTGATATTTTGTGACTTTTTCTCATTTATCATCATGGATATGCACGCAAAGTTTCAACATGCTGGTTTTTTTTTACATATACACGCAAAATTAATATTACATGCGTGATGTTCGTGGGTCAGTTTGACCCTCATAGACAGCCATTCAAAAGAAACTGTACAGACACAAAATAAAAACATTTATTTCATGTATGTCAGGGCATCAACTCCAGTTCTAAAGTGTAAGTGTATCTAAAAGTTATCTAACCCTAACCAAAAACACTTCAAAAAGCTAAATCATTGTGTTCAAAATTAATGGCAAATTACAAATGACAAACCTGAGCTACCCAAAGAGATTCTGAACATGGAGGGCAGAAACGTGCATCTGGAGTCAGACCCACAGAAAATAAAGGAGTGAACACAGATGAT
The DNA here is from genome assembly GCF_023724105.1 of Carassius gibelio. Lineage (NCBI taxonomy): Eukaryota > Metazoa > Chordata > Actinopteri > Cypriniformes > Cyprinidae > Carassius > Carassius gibelio. The sequence continues at coordinate 14,585,425 of NC_068379.1, read as the reverse complement.
AGGTAAAAAAAAAAATGGAAGAGATGTGAGGTTTGCCCAACCAAGCGCGACAGCAAAACCAGCACCATTTGTGTGAAGTGCAAGAAAATCAAATGCCAAAAGCATTGTGCTGTGTGCTCATCATGTCAAAAGTAACTTCATGACTTTATGAAATGAGTTTACAAAACAGCCAACTGAAGAAAATAAATATTTCCATTATACAGCTACATTTAATTGTTCAGTTGTGATGTTCTAAGAAAAAAAAGCAAAAAAAAAAAAAAAAAAAAATGTATATGCAAAACAAGTCAGCATACTGTTTATTTTCAAATTTTGTCAAAACAAAATATCTTTAAAAATGGTTAAAAAACATTTTCATTAAATCATACCTTCAGATATATTTTTGGGGGAATATTTGACAAATAATAAAATAGTTAATAAAATAGATAATAAAAGTTTTCAGTTTGTACCTGAATCTTTGTTGTTTTTCATAGTGTGATTTTTGAGGAATTGTATTGAATCCAATTAGGGTCAATTTGACCCGCTCCATAAAGGGTGTACGCAGAAATCGAACAGTGCACAAGGGTTAAACATTAAATTAAACATTAAATTAAATTTGTTACCTTGCAGATATTGATCATGCTCAAACAGCAACATTACACATTAATGTTAAAAAAAGTGAAATCGCAATGAACCACCCCTTTAAGAATGTGTGGTTGCTAGATCTAGAACACTCGGGGTATATATATTCAAAACACAAATTTCCCTGATTGGTACATTTGCAATATGCTTCAGAAACTGAATTCTTTTTGAAATGACACTGCATCTTACTTGATACAATCAAGACAATGAAAATACAGCGAGATGGTCAAACTGTGAAAAGACTAAACAAATCCTGTGTGAACAGCCACTAAGGCATCTTAACTGTAATGGCATCAGCATAGGGTAGCACACCTTAAAATGCTGACTAGGTAGACAGCTTCCTGGGGTTCGGAATGGAGCTTATGAACAGAGATGCATTAGATGTCTCTGGATTTTGTCTGACTGTCAAGTGTTGTTGTAGGCTGCCATCCGAAGCACAAGTCATGATTTTCCCCCACAGAAACCCAAGAGGGAGCCAAGGCAATGAAAAGAAGTCAATAATTTCATTTTGTTCTCTGCTTTCAATCTTTGCATGACACACTGTGCGCACAAAAGATTATGAATTACCACAATGCAGTCTTTCCTCTAGGATTCCAATGAACTGAAGGTTGGCGGTTGATTAGACTGATTGTTAAACCCGTTTTGGGTAGACAAATTAAAGCCTGTGATTAGGAAGAAGCCTAAAATATGAACTGTAAGCAGATGGAGAGCTATGAGTCTTCAGATTTCTTTCTCCCTTTCCTTTAAATTCCCACTTGATCATGCGTAACTTCCAACTTCTCTCATGTTTTATTCAAGGACTGTTCAGGGTTGTTCTGCCTGTCAATTAACAGTTTTGACTAAGTACAGGCCTTGTGAAGCATTAAGAGCAGAGCCTATCCAACACGAAGAGAACTTAAACTGGCGGTTAAATTAAGCTCATGCTTTAAACTACCACATGTGTCCATAGGGACGCAAATTCATGAGAGCTGAACAAGTTCAAAAATGTTATTGTGCTTTTCACGAAATGAAAACAAAAGACCAAGCAGCATGGTTCAAGATTTTTTTTTTTTTTTTACAATTATTATCTTTCTTTCATCCTCAGACAAAACACAAACACACTAAAGAGAGTGACAAGAGAAAAAGAGAAAAAAAAAATGCAACTTGAGTTGTATGTAAATTCGAAAGGCATTATGACCCTTCATTCATTATTCCACAGTATTCCTCCATGGACCGCTTCTTCATTAAATGTCTTACATGCAGTGCTGAAAGACTCTAGATCATCAGGTTCCTGAAAAATGAGGTTCCTGTAAATGAAGGCAGCACCGTATCGCTGAGTCTGAAAGCACTTTTATTCTTAAAGTCCTAAATGAGCACCCGTTTCAGCAGCCCTTCCAAAAACCATGCCAACACACTCATGCAGATTCCCAGTGCAAGTAAAAAAAAACCTAAATTAACAAATAAAGCCAAAAATTAAAACAGATCTGCATGAAGCATTAAAGTGACATGGTTTGGATTCAAAATAGAAAATTTTGACAAAAGGCAAGTCGTTCTCAACACAAAGCTCATTTGTACAACACCATTCAAACTGTTCTTTTCTTCTCATTTAGGGGCACTGTGCAATGTAATTTTCTGATATTAGGTTTTATTTTTTTTAAATCTGTATTCATCAAGCAGTTCTGTAATTTACTCTGTAAATTCAGTATTCAGTGAATCCACACAAAGCAACAAATTGATTTACTGGATGGGTCCCTATGGATCGGCAGTCGTGTTCATATCAATTCCAGAGCAGACAAATACGATCATCTCCACCCTCCCATCAATCGAACAGTGCAATGTAGAGAGAACAAAGAGAGTGACAGATGAGCCTTGTAGGTGCTTTCTGCTCAACCGCTTGAGTGACGAGGCAGGCCCATTGTTCATTTCAATTACCATTCGGCTGCCAGCACACTTGTTTGAACAGTGATCAGTGCTGTGGGTGGATTGGCTGTGTCTTCAGAGTCCATGAAAGTGAGAGTGTAAGGCTTAGTTCACAAAATGTAGTCAAAAACAGAAAAGATTTTCCCTTGCATTCTTAAAAATGTTCAAGTATACAAGACTACGTTTAAAAAATTATTGGCATATCCACAAAAACAGCCTAAAACGCTGTATTACGTATGCCAGGCCAGTATTTGGTGCTGTCACCTTGTTTGGAAACAGTTCCCATAGGAAAGTGACAATTATATGTTGTTTTTGATGCGTCTCTGCTGTTGGTTGTAATATTAGCGAAGTAAATCCACACTTCTCTGAAGAATTGTTAGCAAACTCTTGAGCAGCAACAACAGTACCATGTACTCCGCTATGGTTGCGTATGTTTGTTCGCGATTGCCTTTAAAATCCACACGTACTGCACACGTCAACATACCTAACACGTACTATGCAAGTGCATGACCTCACCGTTTTCAAAACTCCCAAACGTTTTGGGTGTTTACACGGAAGCAATAACTGTGGCGTTTTCAGTTCCCAAAATACCATTGACATGTAAACAAACAGGCAAAACACATAAAAAGTTTCCAGTTTTGGGAACGTTGTTGTGTAAACTGCACTAAGACAAATTAGAATGCATGTTCTCAAAATCTGTGGTTACAATGCATCACCCTCTTTCCTGAGGGGCCAATCACCTTTCTTGAAACTGTTTGCTGCTTCCAGGCGCTCTAATATGATTTTTCTCCTCATTATCATTGGCCTTTTATTTTTGAAGTGCATGGTTGGTTAGGGAGCAGCAAAAGTACTTGGGCATGTTACAAGGGGCTTGCTGCTGGTTTTTCCACTATGTGCTGGGATTAAAGCATGAAAGGGAGATCCTTTTAGAGCACATCATACTGTCTGGAACGATTCCTAGAGCAAAGACAAAGCCAACACTGGAGCAAAGGGTGGAGAGTGAGAGAACGAGCGAGACAATAGAAAGACTACAATATGCATCCAAAAAAGAAAGAGAAATGAGAAAAAAAGGGGAACAAAGGGAAAAGAAAGAAAACAAGTGACAAGGCAAACAAATATCTGGTAGAAAGAGAACAGTGGGAGAATCAATCGTTTCAGCATGGAAGAGCTCACTCTTAGACCACTATTCACACTAGAGGTTTAGGTGAAGAATGTGCCAACTACTAAAATTACAAAAGACGAGTAAACTAATCTGCCTGAAACAGATAGTAACAGATTAGTTAAAGGAAAATTCTGTTGAAAATCACTTGCTCACCCTCATGTATGACGACTTCTGTGAAACATTAACATTAATCAAGTCAATGGTGTCCAATGTTGTTTGGACCCCAGCGCTCTTCAAAATATATTGTGTTCCACAGAAGAAAGAAATTCATTAGAACCAGTTGTTCCCAACTGTGCACTCCTTAGGGGGATGTCAGAGTTCACAAGAGAGGCGAGCACACTTAAATGCTTTGAGGTCAAATATGGTTGCAAAAAACCCTGATCCAAACTAGGGATATGTCACAATATACCAATATTGATAACCATGGAATTTAAAAAAATAAATACTTTAATAATACACATATAATACTATTGTGAATGATCCAGCACCACCAACATAGTAGGTGGCAGCATACTGCTGGTTGCCATGAGTCATAAAAGAAAACAACAACAACGCAGTGTTTGGATGACACTCTACCTACACTCGAATAAAGTTTGCTCACTGATTAGAGTGTGTTTTGGATTTGTAACAAAGATGATGTGTTACACAGGCCAGTCTGCAGGAAGATTTATCTGTACACTGTTGTACAAGTAATGCTTACAAACGCTATATCAGCCTTATTCCAAATGATCAGGCACTGACTGGAACCAGCTGATAATCAATTCCTTGGATTTAATACATGGTCTTTCAACTTCCCAATCAAATGACGCAAAAAAACCTGAATGTGCTCACACATCATAAAAGGTATGGAGAGAAGTGTAGAAGACCTCAGATTTTAAGGATGGAGGATTCAAGGACAAAAAAATGCAGTCACTACTGTGTGTGTGTGTGTGTGTGTGTGTGTGTGTGTGTGTTCCCTTATGTAAAATCTCATCATTGCTGAGGACAGTGAAGTTTCATGTAATCAGCTAATTACTGTGGTGCTTAAAAATACAGCATTTAGAACCTGCAGCAAACACACGCACAAAGAATGTGGAAATGCCCTCCACTGTTTCCTCAAGGGGGAGCTGCATTAATTAATATTAACCCCCACCAGGCACATGCAATTCATTCATAGATCACTTTTTGCTCTACAGTAAACAACAGAGACAAGCAACTGTGAAAAGTCAGCAGCGAGGTCAAATAAGAATTGCCGCTCTGAAAGTATAAGCAGCGGAGCTGCCATTACCAGTTGCCGCTGGTGATGTCCTGAATCCCAGTGATTGATTTAGACCATAGAATGTATAAAAACATGGACGTAATGTCTGTGACGTCACCCATAGGTTTCCGAAGATCATTTTTAAAGCCAAAAGTGGGTGAAGGCGGCCGCTATCATCCCAGATAATCGGAAAAGGGCAAAAGGCGGGAGCTGATTGCTGAAACCACGCCCACCTAGCTTGACAGTGGTGACAGCAGCTGCAATCCACCTGTCACTCAAGTGGCCACACCCTTAATTATTGAAAAAAAAAAAAAAAAAAAAATCACCCCCCTCGGTTATATACAGCCATATAGACCAAACAAAAAGTACTAGGCTGTAAACAGGTTTCTTTTCTGCTGTAGAGTTGGGCATTATAACATGGGGAGTCTATGGGATTGACTCCCTTTGGCAGCCAGCCTGTAGAAGCCGGTTGATGAATTACAGTTTAAGTCACTTCCGTATGGGCTTCATGAGAGAGAGCGGGAGGTTGCCGCTTGATTTAGACTACTCCCATTTCTCCAAAGAGCTGCAGGTTGAAGTGAAGACAATATAACCGATCCACACAGACAGAATCCTATCAGACAGAGTCTCAGCACAGTAACAGTAAATGCAACAGTGATAAATTGACTTTAAGAACATTCTGACACTGAAAGGATAGTTCTGTTTTGGAGACAGCCTTTAAACATCACACTGCACTACCTTGTGACATGTGAAATATAACCCATCATTCAACTAATTCAGATATATTGGCCCTTCATTTGCTGTTCAAAGTCCCCGTTTTAGCTCCACCTTGACTTCACTCCACTGCATCTGGTTTTGTTCTTCAAGAAGAGCTCGATCTAAGTCTCAGGTGTTATGAATAACATGCCCTGATGTTCAGGTGATTTCTCATGTAATGCAGCCTCTGATGTTGTATTAAACAAGAAATTATGAGGATCAGCTCCTATTGCACTCTGAATGCCCTAAAACCAAAATGGCATAGACGAAGACTGTCCGGTCCTGCTGTCTGAATGCAACAGTTCTGTAGAGTTCCGCTCCAACCCTGATTGAACACACTTGAAACAGAAAATACAGGTCTTCAGGATTACTAGGGTGCTTCTCAATCGGAAGGCTATATCCTAATAAGGCTGCATACTTCAGCTGCCACATCATCAAGTGCTGTTGAAGGCCTTCTCAACTTCAAGGATACTTGGAAGGCAGCCATCTTTTCACATCCTTCATTTGAGGTATTCTGAAGAACACATCAAGTGTTTCCTTTATGTCTTTCAATCACCCACAATCCTGTGAACATATTCCAATTCATAAAAATTGATGGAAAATAAGTCCGCACTGAGGTAATCCACTTTCATATTTTAGAGATGAAGACATTGTGCTTTATATTGTTTCATTGTATATTAATCACAATGCTAAACTGTCCATGATGTAAACCACTGTGAGACCACAGATGCAGTCAGTCACTGAAATGCATAAATAAAACATCAGACAATATAAAGATTTTTAATGTGTGTGTTTGTAAATTGATTTTTAATAAAGTGAAGTGACGTGACATACAGCCGAGTATGGTTACCCATATTCAGAACTCTTGCTATGCATTTAATCCATCCAAAGTACACACACACAGAGCAGTGAACACTCACACACTGTGAACACACACCCGGAGCAGTGGGCAGCCATTTATGCTGTGGGGCCCAGGGAGCAGTTGGGGGTTCGGTGCCTTGCTCGGGGGCACCTCAGGCGTGGTTTTGCCGGCCCAGGCTCAAACCCAGAACCCCAGGGTCAGGAGTCAAACTCTCTAACCCCTAGGCCACGACTTCCCCATAACATGTTCATGCTGTGGAGCAGAAACATTTCTGGTGCAGCCATGCAGACTTACTATTTATTATATTCGATCATATTCTCTTAAAGTTTAAGTATAAGAGTACAATATATCAACACAACAGGATACAAATTAAAACAATTCATAATTTATATTGGTTATGTAATTTTGCACTTTACTGTGTCATGTGTCCTACTGTGTTGTGTTGATTTCAATTACACTTTTAAATACAGGCACAAGAATTCCCTCAATGACCTTGACTGCTGCGTATAGTTTCACCTTCTCCCCATCTCATCTTCTGTGCATATGCACAGCCATGAACCTGCCCTCTGATGCTCGTCGGGTCTCAGCACGCTGCAGGGTAAACGCTCACACTGCCAACAAAACTAACATTAACAGCAGCGCAGAGCTCCGGTCTCTCACACCAATATGCCACAAACACAACATTCGCCAGATAATTGGCCTGGCAGCTAGTAGACGAGATCTGACGTATTACAAATTGGAGCTCATGCAGCTAATGACAGTTCAAGTTATGTTTTTACTCCAGATCCCATTCCTCCTGAGGAGAACAGCCAAACCAGTCAAAAAACAAGCGCTTCCTCGATGATCCCGGTTCATGTAGATCAATCCTTAAGATAAGAGTTCTATGATTCCGTGTCATGGAAAACCCGGATGGTATCACAGAATCAAATCAAATAAAAGTTTGGTTCAACTCAAGTCACCTTTATTTATATATGCCTTATACAATACAGACTGTGTCAAAGCATCTTTACAGTACTAAACAGGAAAATAGTGTCAATAATGCAAGAGGACAATAACAAACACAAAAGTCAGTTCATTATTAATTCAGTGATGTCATCATCCAGCTCAGTTCAGATCAAAAAGTATTTGAAAGAGTCGACAATATTGCAAGAGATTAAGTGAAGAAAGACCAAAACAACAGAATAAATTGTGACAAACACATTAATATTGTACACATTACTAATGAATTTCTTTAAATGATAATACAATTATTGTAACTTAAATAAATCAAAATTTCTTCTCCATGTTTTAATTTTAACTGGTGACCTCTGTTGTGCAATGCTTGGTTTAAAATTGTTCCGTTTTCATTATTACATTTAAAAAAAATGAATGAAATAGTTTTGCCTTCATATGGATTACCACATTTTAATAATTTACAGTAAAAGAAAAAAATTAGTAGTTGAAAGTTTCCATTTGCTAGACATGCTTTTTGATTATAAAAATGTAATTAAAACATTCAAATTGAATTAGAGCTGTCATAATGAAATTTGTCTGACAATTAGTTGTCTAAGAAATAACTGCAATTATGGCAAATTGTCTGCTTTATGGGATAGACGATTATGGCGATTGTCTGCATCTTAATCACAAACAAAGAAAACAAAAACAGAATGTTTTTGAATCAGATGCTTTGTGGAATTATGCTACATAAAACATCTGCAGGAAACAAAAACAGCAGAAAGGCTGAATGAGAACGCAAATTGACTCTCAGAAGGTGGCGCTTATGGAACAGCAACGATAAAGTGTTTCCTGTACACAAAGCAGCACTGCGCTTGTAAACACTTTGCATCTTTGTTTGGTTGGAAGGTGTATTAAAACTAAAATCAATCACGAATTTGAAAACAAATTGTGCAAATTGTGCTGAAGGAGCACAATAAGTGTGGTTGTGTGAAATGACCCTGCAAAATTCCATAATTATTTGATTCCATAATTTATACCTGATTTTCTTCTACAGTTCACAAAAGATGATATTCTGAAGAATGCTGGTAAAGCACTTTTGGTGCATACTTGACGCTCTACAGAAAAAAAAATATATAAAAAATTAATTCATATAGGTTTGGAATGATGTGAAGGTAATCTATGACAGAACTTTAATTTTTGTGTTAAACATCCAATTTTCTCAGTAACAAAATCAACCCTTTAAAGGGGGGGGGGGGGGTGAAATGCTCGTTTTCACTCAATATCTTGTTAATCTTGAGTACCTATAGAGTAGTACTGCATCCTTCATAACTCCAAAAAGTCTTTAGTTTTATTATATTCATAAGAGAAAGATAGTTTGTACCGATTTTTCCCGGAAAAACACGACCGACTGGAGGCGTGACGAGTGGGCGGAGCTAAAGAATCACGAGCGCCAGTAGGCTTTTGTTGAGAGCATGTGGAAGCTGTGACATTACCCAGAGCCGTTGAAAATCATATTTAACGGCTCTGACATTACCTTGAGGAAAAAACCATGGCTAACAGTCAGATTCAGCCATTTATTTATGATCCAGAATCAGATCCCGAGGCTGAAACTGAACGAGAGCAGCAGCAGCAACGACTCGCTCCGAGTGGGGCTCGAACCCGGGTCTCCGGCATGGGAGGGGACGCACTAACAAGGAGGCAGAGATATTTGAAGCAGTTTTACTCACCGCCTACGGTTCCAACACACGATCCTGACCCTTTTTCGTTGGGATTGCATCATCCTTAAGAAATAAACAATGTGCAAATCCGTCGTCAAACTGGGCCATGTTTGTAAAACAAGCATCTTCGAAATGCAGGGAACAAACACAAACACTTGCACAACTCCGTTGATGCTCTGTAAAATAAACTCCATCCACTGGTCCCTTAATGCTGTTTTTTCTTTGGTAATCTGTGCAGGGTTGTCTTGCCCTGGGAACCAAAAACACACTCCTTTTGTGACATTTCGATACGGGAGCGCGCGCTCTTCCGGCAGACGTGCCCTAGGACCCATATAAGGAAATTCCGCTCCATCTAACGTCACACAGACCCATACTCGAAAATATATATATGGGAGTCTGCTGTTTCTGTGCTTACCTTGTGAACCAGTTCTGAGATTCATGTTACAATATCAGGTTCTATCAAAAACTCTTTTAACACACACACACACTTCAGATGCAAAATCAAACAACAAACCCTGACAGAGACCAGGAACAATGTACTTTCTTATCGTTCTCCTCTGAGCTTTGGAAACATAGCAGCTAATCCACAATAGAAAGATGAATTCAGCACTTTCGTTTATCACAAGAAGCAAGAGAGGTGTGCTAGTTTAGCAAAGAAGAGAGAGGGGCATTATAGAATCATCTTCTCTTGTCAGCTCCAGTCCCTTCAACAGGCTCTTTAAAGCTAGCACTGCGCTAATTCAACAGCAGCTCAGTAAATCAAACAAACAAAAAACAAAAGCATGAGGGTGCTTTCTGTGGGCATGCACACAAAAAAAAGTCACCGGGGGCCTCTTCTGAGGTAGCAAATTCGGGTCCCACAAAAGTTTTGCCCATTTGGGCCCCATAACGGTTTTCTGTGGGCAATATCCCCCATGATAACAGCAGAGCAGAGGACAGTTAAAACTTGTTTTATTTGTCAAACTTATGTTTACTTTTATACATATACCATGCCCTCTGTAAGTACAGTTATGACAAAATTGCTGTCTAATTATGATTAAATATGATTAAAAGTGACAACACATACAGTAGATGTTTTACCAAATAAAAAGTAAAGCACTTTTAAAGTTTCATTCCCTAACCTGATATGAGCATAAGTACTGGGACAGTTGAGCTTAAAGCAAATGTAAAAGTTTAGAAGCTAATATTGTTGCAAATCCCTTGTGTGCAATCACAGCAGTGAGTCTGCCAGCCATATTTCCTGACTCTTGGTTTCATCCACTGAAATGCTTTTCCCAGCCTTTAATACAAGCATTTTCAACTATTCCTTGGTTTGGGGAGTTCCTGCCCTTAGTCTGCTCTTTAGCTGGTAAAATTCAAGTTCAATAGGATTTAAATCTGGAGACTGACTTTGGCTATCACCATCATTCGTTAAGTCATCAATAAAGTCGTGAGAGCCTGTTCCAGAAGCAGATGAAGTTGTATGCTTAGGTAGGGCTGGGCGATATGGAGCAAAAAATATATCTCGATATACGATATATATCTCGATATCTTTACAGGAAAAATAACCCCCCAAAAACTACTGCAAAAACAAATATGGCAAATATTACATGTTAAGGGGCCTATGAAACATTTTATTTTTTTCTTCACCATATGTTTTATTGTTACCTAATTCTGTGTTTTAGCATGTGCAATTATTTAAATGCATAAAAACAACTTAATTAGTTAAAAACAATTCTTAAAATAGCCTTATGTGAAATGTTTTTTTCCCTTCAGAAATTCTGTGTATTTACATTTTTCTGATTATCAAATGAAGGCATAAAACATTCATTTAATTTATCTTTTAATTATTTAAAATTAAGCAAACTTTATTTTTTGGTAAACAAAGTGGATTCACTATTAACAATAAAACATGGGAGAAATGTTGTGTGATTATTCCTTATAAAATTATGTTCGTTTCATTTTAATAGTAGTAGTAGTGGGCTATCTACATTCTGCTGTACAATAGTAATAGATTTCTGTCAAATACTTTTATTTTGACGGGTTTACCTTTACAGTTCTGTGTATGTGATACCACAGTCTATGATGTGATATGAGCTAGTCTTACTCAAATCAAACGGTTAGATGCTCATGAAGTGACTCTCAGTGCAGTTCTGGAGATGTTCCTCATGTGTTCACGTCTTTATTTAGAGAGAGGAAAGACAATGAAATCAGCGCGAGCGTTACGCGAGCTTCCGTGTTTAATGAATGAAGACGCGCTTCTGCTCCATTTGTTCACGCAGAACATGCAGGATTCATATTTAAATAGACTTTTCCGGGTTAATATTTGCAGATATTAGTCCATTTCGCGATTTGATGTAAGTGCATGACCAACTTTTGATTAATTCATTTAAAATTTGACCAATTCCGTGACATTCCGCGTTAAACTGTAAATTCCATTTTTATGACTGTATTCCGCGATTCCGTCCGCGTTTCATTGGGTCCTACAGTAGACATTTGCCTGCCGTTCGCCCTACGCCTTAAAACTGAAGTATGTCCATATAATGGAGCCAGTTGTCTTTTTTTTTTTTTTGACTAGTTCTCTACACGCGAGGTGAGAGGGGACAAAAGCAAGGAGGCGGGGGGCGAGCGAGCGGGGGCGAGCACAGCACAGGGAAGGCAAACAAGCAAAGTGACGGAATGTGGATGTCTCCTGTGGACAGTTGATTGTCAGACCATCACTCCAGCTTTCTGGAGGTTGTTGGTGATTTTACAGACACTTATTTCAGGGTTCTTTTCACAGCTTTTATAATTTGTCCGTAATCAAATGCAAGACTCAGAATGCAGAAGCAATGGCTATAACTGATACAGCACACTTTTCCCTGCTTTTAATATCGACCCGTGAGTCAACTGTCCCAATACTTGTGCTCATGAATTTATTTGGCACAATAAAAGCATGTGAATAAACGGATAACTGATTGGTTAATTTACTGTTGACATTCATTGTTATTACTGGTATTCATTACTGATGTAATAAATCATTAATATTTCTGCAAGGAAAAAGTAATACTTAATACATTACATGGTGCGTCAGCTCTTCAGAACGGGATTAATTCTAGCCAATGAGACTGCTGGAACTCTGCATAAATCATACCCATTTTATTGGCTATTTTGATTATGAGTGCATAACTTGTCACTGGTTTAAATGACAAACTATTATAATGGCCAACGGGCTCCTTCAGATCCTTTTCTGGGGTATTATGTAATTTAAAATTGCATAGGAAATAATTTGGCTAGATTTTCGGCCCTAAGTGGGGCCACACGGGCCTCAAAGGGGCATGTTTGCTGGGTAGTACACATGAAGTAAATCTGGTGTGTTAGCATTTTTTGAGTGGTAAATCTATTGTAAGAGTTTTGTGTGACACTGTGTCCAAACCAAATGCAATGTGCTAAGATTATATTGATAAGAAATGTATCGGTCTACATCAGGTACAACATGGCTACAAGACGCTACAAAATCAATCACAATTTACAGCCAAGCAGAAGAGTGTGTGGGTGGGTTCTCTCTGCAAACGAGGTCTCTCTTTCTCTAACAAATCAGATAAGTACATAATCAAATTCATGAAAATGTAATCATTTTAATATTATTCAAAACACATACTGACTGACACAATTGTTTTTCCATCTAATACTTATTTACACAGGGTTCACAGTTTGAAGTTCTTTTCAACAACTGAGGGAAATTATCCATTGTTTCTTTAATTATGCATATTAAAAGTCATGCAGAAATGATATTCAAACTCAAACTAAACAGTTTTAATATTGTACAAAACAAACTTAAGATAATCACTGAGCCATCAAATGCTGTTTTGGCTAGTCAAGACAACTCGATCATGAAAAATTTACCTTTTACCCAATGATGTAGTGACACTTCTTGTCAGGACACAGTCAAGTAAATCTAGTTTGTTAGCATTAAATAAGTGAAACTACTGTAAAAGCATTATGCGTGGGAAACTGTATTAGCATTTTTTATGAGGTAATTATTTAAATACTGTGCTGTGAACTAGTGCATGTGTGGGTGAGCATAAAAGTAAAAAAAATGAGAGAAATTCACGAATGTGATGAGCAAGGCACCGTCCTAGACTCACACATACTTCTAATACTGGACTGAGCTGCGATTAAACCGTAACAGCTCTTTAGTCAAACACAAACACAGCTGCTAGCATTTAAAACAAGAAATGAGAACTGTGTGGAAATAAATGGTCATCAGGACACTTCTAGTGTCTAGTTTATCATAATCCACTGACAGAAACGAGAGAGTCTGTTTTTATTTTTTTGTTTTTTGCGAGAAGTGTCATCAGCAGCCAGTGCGCTACTCACTCACTCTGAGAAAGAAGAGAAAATGGCCAATGATGCGAACTGAAGGCTATGGAAAGGTGAGTTTAGGAAGTGGAAGTAAAGTGCATCAAGGTAACAAAGTGCATTTAAATTAAGACAGGACACGCACACCCAGAGAGTAAAAAAAACGTTAAGGCGCCAAAGTAAGCAGCAGATAGCCCCGCTGTGAGCAGTCTGCTGAGAGACGTTGGGATGCTGGATTTCATCCTGCAGGATATTCATACAAATATATGCATCTATGCGAGTGTGAGGAAAATAAAATAAAATAAAACAAAAGGTGGAAGATGAATGGCAGATGTCTCCTCTATAGCCAGCACAGTGCATAAATATTCCATATTCCCAATCTTAAACCCATAACACACAGATAGAGCAGATGGCAATGCCCTGTATTCCCTCATCCACATCACTCTGCAGACCTCTCATTACGGCTAATTATGGACTTTTCACAACTCATTCTTTACCGTGGGTGAACAATCTTGTTCCTTGTTCCATGTATTATAATGCTCCCACATTACCCTCGGTCAGTAGCTATTTAAAGAGCCAGTAAAATGAAAATTCTAAGCTTCCTATCACTGTTTATAAGTCCTGTACATTAGGTTTAAATCCATCCAAGGTTAAAAAACCACTGTCATTTTGTCAAAATATCATTTTAAAATGACCTCAATTCTCAGAGATCCCCAAACGGTTCGCGCGAAGCTGTTCAAAAGATTCAGTTTCCTTAAACCCCACCTTTCGGTAGCATACTGTGTTCTGATTGGTCAACTAACATAGTCAGGTTTGATTGGTTGTTCCGCCCACACCTCCACGGTAAACTATGCGTTAGCATCTGTTTGGGGTGAATTATGTCTTATTCCTCTCATCGCGAAGCAAACAGTAAAATAAAAAAACTTGAACAGTCTCGCTGCTTTTTCTTCTGTGTGGGTGTATTCAAACCGCGCGCTTCAGTTTGAATCTGAATAGCGATTTCAGCGCGGGGGCGTGGTCACAATAGATATAATGAAGGGAGACATGAAAAACAGACATCGTTTTGTTTTCATATGGATTACTTTCTCACAGAATATCTGTTTTCGGCAGCACTTGTTTAGTTTTAAAGTAGACATGTCAAGCTTTCTATAGATCTCTCTATCATGTCTCTTCGTTGAGTATTCACGGAGTTACACTTCATTTTAATGACGTGTTTGTACATGACGATCAGCGCAGACAGGCTGCAGACAGCACACATACTGATAAGATGCTCGGGAGAAAACAAACACATAACTTCATAATCATACTTCGCGTTGTGATTCGGAGATGCTCGTTGTTCTAAATAAAGTTGGTAATGAACCCTCTTTTATGGCCAAACGCTTTGAAAATCCCGCCTTGTACTCACTGAGATTAGAAAAGCAGTCATCAGTGAAATGTTGTGAACACAACAAAAGGGATTTGTTGTACTGCTCTGGTATTGTGGTGAAAATGGATTTTAGCCATTGGTTCTTCTGATTTTCATTCTTTGGCAGTGAAAATAAAACAAACTTTCCTTTACAATTAAAAACACACCGTCTCCTCGACATGATGCTCTCACACCAACCAGAGCGTGTGTGTGGGGGGGTGGTGCAGGTCAGAGTTCCGTTTCTCCCAGGACGGTAGGTCGTTTCAGCGATTCAGAGTCGACTCCTTACTTTAGAAGCCAATAACTTTATAAATCGTGTACTTTTTGGTTTAATTACTTTGCACATTGTTTACACTGATGGACTGCTACATCATACACTGTAATACAGCTCATTTTTGATTTCCCATCTGTGTGGCTCTTTAAAGGTAGTCATGTTTTTCATACTAAATGTGTGACCTCTGAGTTATTCGCATATTTACTACTACTAGTCATGTCACTTTTACTTAAAGCACTTTATACAATACAGATTGTTTTAAAGTAGTAATAAACTGGAAAAAATAATCAACTACGCAAAATTTAATAAACGAGGAAAATTGGTTCGTGGTTGTTAACAAGTGCCTAAATGTGGCTATGTGTAAGGATAAATACATTTTTGTTGGTCGCAGAGCTTATTTTCTGCAACAATCTAAATGCCAATAGAAAAATACGTCATCACTGCAGCATTTTATAATGTTCAGCAGGGGTGTCCAATCCTGCTCCTGGAGGGCCAACGAGCCAACAAAGTTTAGTTCCAGCCAACTTCAACACACAAAGCTGGAAGTTTCTAGTGAGTCTCAAGACCTTGATTAGCCGATTCAAGTGACTTCAATCAGGGCGATGCTAGCTAAAGAGCTACTGAATGAGTCATTTAACTAATCAACAAGCAATCCTGGTATTGCACTGTGTTTTTGATCAGGAACTGAGGAAGGATAGCAGCTTGGATGACACCAGAGCAGTTTTTGAAAACAGGTTAAAATTGGTTTGTTTCTTTAAAAACTACATGGTGTTAAAAGTGACTTAAACCTGGGGTTTACTCAAGACATTAGGCAGAGTTTAGCTGCAAGGTGAAAAGCTCTACTGCAACAATCATCTCAGTTCACACTAGGGATGGGCGATATATCGCATGCGATTGTCATGCACATTTCGTCAGTAAAGCCGGTTCCCTGATTAGCGGTAATTGTCCATCACCTGCTTTCAAATGGAACGTCATTTAATAGACAGAGCCCGTAGATCACTGACAAGCTACGCAATATCACGTTTATTATCAAAGGCAATTCATCTGGTATAATGAACGTGATATTGCGTAGCTTGTCAGTGATCTACGGCGATTTACCGCTAATCAGGGAACCGGCTTTACTGACAAAATACGCGTGACTATCGCATGCGATTTATCGCCCATCCCTAGTTCACACCAATTACTCCTGGAACATAACCATCATTACCAACACACACATTTATGTGGGGACAAAAAGTACGAAACAAAAGAAAAACATTTATTTCCAGGTTTATGGGCTCATTAGAGAGAAGCAGCTACTGTATTTGAACATGAAAATAATGGCATTTGCTGCAAGCAGTGCTGACTCATCATCCCCAGCCCACAGGCTGTTGAGCTTTATGTAAGAGGTCTTAAAGTGTCACCGCCAACTAAAACACATTAAACTTGATCAATATTAAAAGTCAAGTAGCTTTAAATATTATCTGTGTCAGTAAAAAAAAACAGTAATGCCTGCCTTAGCAAACAACTCTAATAGACATTTTCCAACTCCAATAGACACCTGTTCATTTAGGAACAGATCTCACACAGTAAGACAAATTTTGTGGTACATCAGGAAGAGTGAAAATCAAACTCTGCATTACATCAGTGGAAATCTGTAAAACCATTCTAAATAAATCAGCCAGTGACTATAACTCTCTAGAAATTATTATCATCCAAGATTGCAACCCATTGTAAGAAGATAATTATACCTGTGGAGAGCCTGGTTTGATTAAATATGCAACAGATTAAATGGACCAAAACTTTTCAATTTAAAAACAAACAATACAAAACCATTTCTGTTCATCTCCAACCGATGCACTACCATGAGAGAATACATCGGCAGAAGTAGCAAACATTAGAAGGTAGAGTATGTTTGCAAGTTTAAAGCATGAACACACACACACACACACACACACACACTCCTCTCACCTCTCTGATTTTGTCCCTCTTTTCCTTGGTGTCAGGATCCCCAGGGTCACCGTCACTGACCCCTACCAGTTTGGGCATAGGTACTGGAGGCAATGGTTTGGGTCCATCTTTCTTCTTCAGGTCCTCAGCTACCTTGGTCTTCTCTGTCTGGATCTCTGCCTTCAGCTCCTCTTTGGATTTGCGGAGCTTTTCCTTCGCTTCCTGCAGTGCACGCTCATGATCTGCACGGATCTTGTCACGAAGGCTCTCCTCTTCTTCCCTGCAGGCAAACAGTGAAATATATCAGTAAAGAGTAAATTTAATTGTTTTGTTTTTTTGCACGGACAATAATCACAGACTTTTACACTGCTCACAGCTTCTTTGATGAGGCAAACAATCTACAGCAAATGAAAAACAGAGCATCTCAACATCAGCTTACATAATGCCGCTGGACCTGTGTTTCTG
Source organism: Carassius gibelio (assembly GCF_023724105.1). Lineage (NCBI taxonomy): Eukaryota > Metazoa > Chordata > Actinopteri > Cypriniformes > Cyprinidae > Carassius > Carassius gibelio. The sequence continues at coordinate 14,567,844 of NC_068379.1, read as the reverse complement.
CACCGCTGCTAAATCTACAGCACCAAAGCAAAGGAGATTATATTCATACATTATAAGCTTGCAGTCTAAATCAAATGTGATGGGTTAAAAAAGCCGGAGGCTGTGAAATAAAACAAGAGACAATAAACAGACATATACGTCTTTCAATTGCATTGACTTTGCTGACAGAAAACGTAAAAACAAACATGCAGATAACAAGTCAGGAAGTCATACAGTCAGAAAGACTCGAGATTTATTGGTTTAGATCATTCTAATGAACTGTATACGGAATCAGTAGTTTTTGAATAAACATTTGAACGCAAATCATTACATACATTCGTGTTCGACTTATAATGAACTAAGAGTACTTACCATACGTAATTGGGCTGTGTGACTTAATTACTAGCTTTTTTTCATAACTGTGTAGGTTATTCAGGAATCATTCCCAGAGTGCTTCGTAATAAATGCGACTAAAATGGGAGTAAAAGAATGCGTTTCAACAATATTTTCTTTAGTATGCGTGTAGTTAAGAGCAATTAAGTTGGCAGAGTGTGGGAGAAGGCACAAGAGACTCATCATATAACGCAAGCCACAAAGAAACATAATCTGATGCCAAACACAAATAAAGAAGAATAAGGGTGGGGACAGAAGATTTTTAGGTCCTGTGAATCAATGAAGCACACCAGACTAAAGAGAGAGCAGGAGGGGATTGTAAGGAAAAGAGGTCAGGTGGATACAGTGACACAGAGAGTGATATGCTGGGGCGACACGGGTTATCTCAGACTGGTTCTCTCATTGTTAGATACGGCCTGGAAACGTTCGCCAGGTGACAGTGAGGCTGAGTGTGGAAGACCGACAAAATACCTGCTAACCTATGCTGTCTTAACATCTATTTCAATGCATTACTTAATATTTAGCCACTATTTTGCATTATAGTGCTTCATTAGCTTAAAAGATATATGCGCCGGACACTAGTGTCATTGTATCGGAGGATAAGAGCTGTAATTACAGTAAAGCATTACTAAGTGCTGATGTGTGCATTTTTGATGTGCGGGGACGTGCATGAACTGGAAAAGTGTGGCACTAATGGCTCCTTGCGAGGGACATGAGAGCAAAGGACCTCGCTAATGAAAGTAAACACCAATAACACTCTGCATTGCATTAGAGACATCTAATGTCTATGGTAATGCTCCACTATAATGGATTTACCTACAAATCTCAGCCTGCAACCACTCGCCCCCTCTCACATAATTCTTCTGGATTTTTTATTTTTTTGGCTGCATCATCTCTCCCTCTTTGAAAGGCTTCTCAAAGCTACGTTAAGAGTCTAGGTGATTTGATGGAAGGCTTATGATGTCAAACATGCAATTAGGAGCATGTCAACATTTGTCTGAATCAATAACCCCAACTGAGACGAAATCAGTCCAGGGCAAATCAAAGTGGGGCTGCATTAACATGTTTAGCTCAATCCATTGTGCACGGTCTACTTTCCATGACAAATTCCATCATTTCCAGGCATTTATGTAAAACCACCTACAACGGTTCTCAACAAGCACTAGGGGGAATATTCTTAGTTTGGAACGTAAAGTTGTTATTATATGAGCTCCTTATAAAAGTGCTCCATGTATAAACATTTTGGTCCTGTTTGATAAATATAGTAAGCACATTTTACAATAATAGCTATTTGCTCTGAAATGACTTAAATGAAAAGGACCATAATTTCAACCATCGCAGTCAAGTAAATACTAAAATACAGAAAAATTATAGTTTTACGTACCCACCAATCGAGCTTCAAACCTCAACCGCTTCACTAGTGAGGGTACTTAAGGTAACATTCATTCACATACAGCACACTAATATGACAGTGGGCGAATGGATAAAGCACAGTATAGTTTGAAATCACGAGTTTAAAGTTTGTCGATCGTGCATTCTCCAGTCAAGCTGAACTCTCCTTCTGTCCGCATTAGATTTGCATGGACCGAATGTCAGTACACGCTATCGCAAGATCTCACAGCTTGATTCGATTAAGTCTGCAGGGTTTGTGAAATTAAATATTTATTAGACATTCAAAGATTTGTTTAAATTATATAAATGCGTATTTGCTGAATGCTGTCAGTAAACGAAAGTATTACAATGTTTGCTTTTCTTATACTATTAATATAAAAACAATAATTAAAATACTTTTATATACCTTTTAATTCCTTTGTTTAAGAGTTCTATGATTAATAGACAGACTTCTATCCGCATTAGACAGAACTGTTAAATGGCGACAGCAAACAATGAAGAGGGAGAATATGAGCTCTGTGTGCGCTCAGGTGCTGCAGTTATCAGCACAGTCAAAATAAAAGGCCTTTGAACACATTGGCCAAATAGAAAAACTAATCAGCTCATGCCGATATTTGAAAAATGACATATCCAATATATTGGCCTTGGCAAGATATCGGTCGACCACTAATCAGGATAAATTTTCTGAATTGCTCACATATTGAAATGGATACGAGTTAAATAAATATGTATCATCAAGGAGAGCTTGAAGTATTCAGCACGGTTATAAAAGGAACAAGAGGAACACATTGCTTAACTCGCCCACTGATGAACCAGCTGACTGTATGTGCTTTCCTTTAGTATTTAGTTTAGTACAGATCCACAGTGCCAGCAAATGTTTATGTGAAGGTACTTGCATGGAATCCCTTAGAGAATCCTCTAGAGATCGTCTCCAACAAAATATCACCTACACCTGCGGAGCCACGTGGCTACTGGCCCATTTCACAGAAATGAGAAAATAAGGTCAGCAACTCATATTTCCAATATCTAGTTCAGGAAGGGCTTTCTTCCACCATACCTCGCTTCCACGGCTTGTCTTGCCTTTCAAGAGTTCAAAAACACAACACTGTGTGGCGGTTTCTTAATGTATCAGTCTCAGCCTGAAGCTGCTCTGGGGAATAACAGCCTCCTGGTATCAAATGATGCATAGAGGTCCGACTACAAACTTTAAGTGGACAGCAATTGAGCGAAGCGGAGCTTCTCTTTATTCCTTCCTACATTTTTCATGTCTCTTTTTAAAAACAAATCTTCTTTCAGACTTCCATGTCTTCCGTTCCGGTCCTGTTTGATGTAAAGCTTCCTCATGAGGAAAGACAGCTGTGCACCGTGGACTCTCAGTCATTTTTAATCACTTTAAATGGAAAACCAAACCGGAAGCAAATGGGTGCGTCTTAATTAGCCTAGTTCAGTAGTCAGAGCATAAAATAATGCCACTCGAAATAAACACAGTGAGGTCATGTGACAATGTAACATTCTAGTGTTTGAAATATTCATCTTGGCATAATGTAGGCAGTATAATACAGATTTTGCCCTGCCAGCATTTTCAGTAGCCCATCACAAAAAAAAAGATACAATTGACTTTTAGCAATATATTGAGCTAGAATATATAGCTCATCACCCAAAGTATAGATTTGCACCGATTTATTGTGTAGGTTACATTTTGTTCCTTTGTGCAGTAGCTCTTTGTGAAGTTTTTTTTTTTTTTTTTTTTTAAGTATCAGCACATCTAGAGAACTGAAACTGAAAAATAAACCGTCAGGTTTTGGAGAAAGGGTCTGGTTTAGCTCAAGCCGAGCCCTGTCTTGCTTTCAGATGTTAGGTTGGACTCAATTAGTGCGAGTGACACACTTCGAGTACATGAGTCACGTCTACTAATCTTCCACAATGGCACAGGTCAACCGCATGGGGAAGTTCACACACTGATCAAGAGAGGATTCCTTGAGAGACCAAATTAAATGACAGACTCAAAACCGGAACACTTTCTGGAGGACATATGTACCAACCAGTAGTTTAGTTTCAGTTTCCCTGAGGAGGAGGTTTAGTAAACTTGTCTTTTGCAGATGTTCTTCATGTTTTCAATTTCGTCTGAACCAAATCTGGCTCTGTTTCTTCTTGCACAAAGCTCTGTAAATATTACAGAGTTGTTTGGTTAACTCGCTCCATCCTTTGAGAAATCTAATCCCATATGGTTATGAGGATCTTTTTCACAATGCTTCTCATTTCTTTTGAACTTTGTTGGATACCATGTCTAAAGCTAATTTTCCATTGTGCATAAATCTGCCTTATGCCCCTTCATTATGGATTCTGACATTTTTGCCAGCTTTATGGGTAAAATAGCTGTTGGTGGTTCATGAACTGCCTGCTGGCATCCCATCTGATGTTAAAGAGCATGATGTTGATGGTAAAAAAAAGAAGAAGAAAATGGCCACTGCACCAACAGGCAATATATTTATAATAACTAAAAATCAGCATATTAGAATGACTTCTGAAGGATCATGTGAAACTGAAAACTGGAGCAGTGGCTGCTGAATATATTGAAAGCTTTGCCATAGCAGGAAAAATTACTTTTATACAATATATTCAAATAGAAAATAGTTTGTTTAAATTGCAATAATATTTCCCAGTGTTTTTTTATCAAATAAATGCAGCCTTGGTGAGCATGATAGACTTTCAATATTCTTTCAAAAGCATTAAAATATCTTATTTTATTACATAATCATATGTGCATAAACAAATTTTTATTTCAATTGGGTTATTCATGCACTCAACCATAGGAAATGACTTTCTGCAACACCCACGTCCAAATCACTGCATTCGCAATAACAAAAAAATAAATAAATCACAATTCCACCACAAGCAGTGAATGAAATCACAGATGTTAGTAATTGTACTTTTCTAAACAAATGTTTGAGTTGCCCCAATTTAAACAGCATCAAAGACAAAGAATAAATGCCAACTACCAAAGAATAACTTCCAGTCTGCTACCAATTACACTGGTGGACTGGTGAAAACCAACAATGAGCAGGCCCAGGTTAACAAGGGTAAATATAGGCTGTTCTAGCATGGCAGACTGACAGGGATAACAGGACACTGGCTGACACAGATCACAGTGCCCCCGGGTGTAACAGACAGAGAGCTTGTGTTTGGCTTCAGTGCTCATGGCCAGGATGAACTCTTTGGGTCATGGGTGAAAGAAGTTGGGCCGCAGGTTCAAGAAGCATGAATAATTGTTCAGGTACAACTGTGAGCTTTTCAGATTTAGCAAGACTTAATTCGAGTTTAGCCCAATACAGATGGAGCATTACATAGAGTTTCTGGAATGATGATGTGTTTGCCAACTTCATGAGAGAAAGTAATGGCCGAACACAAACAGAACCCACTGTTAAATTCATGAAATCAAAGGGATCTATCTGAATATTTGCTTTAATATTCAAATCAAAAAGTTTAAGAACACAGCACTCCACTAATTGACTACAGTGTCAAACTGCTATTGTATGTGCCTGTGTAAAGGTCAAGCTGAATTGAAGTTTCATGATAACAGTACAGGGAATATGAACATACCTGTATGCAAGCATGAATTTATTACCATCACACTTGCCTGATGTCATCCAAGGATTTGCTAAGCATGATAAATAAATTCACCTAACTTTATATTGCCAGGTCCATCTACAATTCAGGCCAGGGAACACACAAAGCTAAATATATACTGTCATGATGAGATATGCCACACACATATGTACACAGCATCACATTAATCAGCACAGCAATCACGTGATCATCCTGAAGACTGAAAAACTGTGGCTGATCATGTGGTCCTGTGTATCTAGCCATTTGGACTACTGTCTGAGGACTAAAGCATGGAATACACTACACAATTTTTGCCCAGATTTTCCGCCGATGTACAGTCCGGAGAATTTGACGGTAGACTGAAAGTCAGAGCTAATCTGCAGATTTGAGTTGACACAATTCTATAGAAAATGGCATAGTTCATGATGGTAGTAACAGACTCAGATTTTTGCCATAATATGAATAATATGAATCCATAATATGATTACATCCAGTTGAGGGGGATACCGAACACGTTTGATATTTTCAGCCAATTTTAGAATACATGTTTTCATTTTACATGAATCTAGCAACAATTATTAATATTAATAAACTACAGTAAATAATTCATGTTGGATTCTTTATAGAATATGTAATCATGTAAAATGAATGTACGACAGACAGCTAGATAGAGATACAGTCAGAAATTAGGGCTGGGCGATATGGGAAGAAAAAAAAATCTATTTTTGGCTGATTTGGCTGATATATCTAATACATATCTGTAATTTAGATTTTGTATTTGGATTTAAAAGTCTGCATTTAATATCTATTTCACTTACATCCCAATGTTGCCCAACAAAACAATACATATTAAAGGCTATGAAAACAAAAAGTTAATGTAACCATGTTATTTATATTTTAATATAATATTTATATTATATTTATATATTATGTGCAAAAAAGGTTAAAAATAGAAAGGTTTCATTCTAATATTGTAACATTACAATCTAAAAACAAAAATAAGGATTTTAAAGCAGAAGTTAAATTCAGTAAACTAAAAATGAAAAGAAAACAAAACAAAAGCACAGAGGTGTGTTAGGCTGTTTTGATCATTCCATTGCAGTCTCTTTACAGTCAGTGCTATCATAAAAATAGACTTACTTGTGTGATTATAATTATAGCACTCATTTAACTGAGCTCTGTCTGTTTGGCGCGCATGCGCGAGACTGAGCTCGTTCACTTAAGTTTATTATTTATTATTATTTGTGACAAAATAACTTTATAATTGTATTAGTCTTACACACATTTAATCTGAGTCCTGCATTAATTTGAGTGCTGACAGCTATTATGGGAGTGGCTTGACGGAGCGCAGGAGAGGCAGATAACTTGATCTTGACCCTTAAAGGTGCTGTAGGGAACTTTTGTAAAAAATTTTTTTTTACATATTTATTAAACCTGTCATTATGTCCTGACAGTAGAATATGAGACAGATAATCTGTGAAAAAAAAAAATCAAGCTCCTCTGGCTCCTCCCAGTGGTCCTATTGCCATTTGCAGAAAGCCATGCGCTCCCAGTAAAAAACAACCAATCAGAGGTCCGGTAACTTTGTTTGTGTTCAAAATTTAGAAAAATGAAAATAATAAGCGAGTACACCATGAATCCATTTTCCAAACCGTGTTTTTAGCTTGTCCTGAATCACTAGGGTACACCTATAATAAGTGTTTATATTCGGACTATTTTAGATTGCTTCGGGGGTACCGCGGCGGAGTAACCCAGTGCCTTTGTGACTCTTCATAGACATAAACAGAGAGAAGTAGCTCCGGCTACAATGTTCTTCCGCAAGACGCAAAAGTTCCCTACCGCAGCTTTAAGTAACTTAATAATTATATATAAAAAAAATAAAATAAATACACATTATGTTGCCGTCTTGCCGCCAGCCAATCGCTGCACTGCTGATCCTGGTTTTGAGTATCGATACATCTGCCCTTTACAGGGAACACAGGAACGTGCAGTAATCTTAGACAACTTAATCCAGATATTTTAATCAAAAACCCAAGAACTGTAGGAACGGTAAAACGGAAAATGTTAGTGGTTGTGAAATCTTCAAATCACAGTATACTTTGAAAACAGTTATCGGCCCGTGCCTACTCATAAAAAAAGTATAAAGATCTGTTTTCTCTCTATTTTCTTAGAAAACTGTGAAGGGAGTGTCTGTTTGTGTGTAGGAGTACTGAGGTTCTTTTCCAAAGTGATCTTGGAGCACTTTTGGAGTGGTTTTATGCCTAATAAAAAAAATTGATATTCCTAAAGATTTCAGGCTCAGAGTCACTGTTCGCTGTCATGGATTGGGCATGAAAAAGCTTTCAGAGGTCACAGGGCAATTAAGAACATCTCAGACAATCTGTGAAGAGCCCATTCACACAGCTCACACCTACACGTGTGCTTGCTCTGAATAGAACATTTCTTCAATAGAACATTCCATGAAATTGCCATGAAACACTTTATGGTATGCGACTTTCCAATTACATGGTAAGATTAATAGTATTGACAGAAAGACAACATTTCACAATCTTTAAATGACCTCACCGCCTCTGATGTAACATTGGACACACAGGCTATTGGATGATGTTTACCAAAAAGCAATGATTTTAAGCATTTATTGTGCAACCCACATTCAGTTCTCACTCCAATGTGGTTTGTAAAACTCACTTTATATGGTCCAAGTATTTCCTGATGGATTCAAATCAAGACCTACAATTTTTGTTCTTTGAATAACCTCTTCCACTAGAAAACGTAAAAGTATTGAAGCAAAATTGTTTACCAGTAACAAGTCAATTTGACTTTAATGTGGCTGGTAAGTTAATCTTAACATATCAATTATACTGTGTACCATAATGTTAAATTGTTTGTAAAACCATGATGAACATTTAAACTATATGGGAAAGCAGTTCAGTTTGTTTTCTGAATAAATCATCACAGTAAAGACAATATACCATCTATTCCAGGGGTTCTCAGCTGTAGCCCTTAAGGTCCACCTCCCTGCAGAGTTTATGCTGCGCTCCATTTGCCTCGGATGTCGGAGCTGGGAATGATGTCACAACCAAGTTGACAATGTTCCAGTTCACAAGTTGGAAAACCAAGATGGACGTGCTCATTAATAACAATACCAGTCGATAAAAACACAAGAAAAGATGGCATTTTGTACAGAAAGCATCAGAGTATCATGTCCACAGATAGAGGTTGGACAGTACAGTAACTGAACTGCAGTATATTAGTACCGTTTCACTTCTGTTAATGCTCCGAGAAGCCATACTGGATTCTAAAGTCAGAATTGTTGCAAAAAAACCCAACTTGAGGGGGCATTTCAGTTAAAAGTTCCCACTGGGAACATGAAATTTCCAACTTTCCGAGTACAAATGGAATGCACTATTAGCTCCGACCTTGACTAACTTTTTAATAATCCTAAAGACCATGTTCAGATGTGTTTGGTTAGAATTGTACAGTTAGCTAAACACTGCAGGACAGTGGACCCCGAGGCCCGTGGTTGAGAAGCCCTGACCTATACACACAAACATGAAAACACAGGAAGTTTTTTATGAGATGAAGCCATCTCTGAGCTCTCACCTGTGCCGATGCTCGTCATGACCTCCCACGCCATGTATGACCTGTCTGCTGCTGTGCCTCGACTCCTTCTCTGATTCGATGTGCGGTATCAACACGTCCTCCAAACCAAAGTCAAAGCGCTTGTGTTTGGAATTGTCCGGGAGGAAAAAAAACGCTCCGAAGCACAAGGTGATGAAGGCACTGAGGATGAGGAGGAGGATGAACTTCTCTGAGAGCCTTAAGGTGGCTCTGTGATGGGGGAATGAGGAGGCACCTGGCGAGAGGGTAGGTATCCTACGTCCCGATAGCGGCAATAGAGCCGGCGTGGTCATATTTTAATAAAGAACTGAAATATGGTGGGATAAGGGTCAAGGTCGTTTTTTGCGTAAGCCGCACTATTATCTCATTGTGGAGCTTTACTGCCGAATGTCTGCTTATCTCTTAGAAATGGAGTTGTCCCGTAGATCACAGCTGATTCCACTTGCTCTGAAAACAAAGAAAGACATTTTCAGAGGTTCCTCTCACTAGCAAGCCAAAAAAAGAAAACGCAGAGCTGGATTCCAGCGATTACAGTAGCAGTTTTTGAAATTGTATACTGTCTAGTATGTGCTACAGTTGCTTTGAATGAAGGTTAATTTACAAACGTTAAAAAAAGCATGTTCTATATAGCACGAACGAATAAGGGTAGTATTAATGAAATACAAACACATTACATTCTCTACATTACAGTCACATGACCTACCAGCGACCGTTGTGTCACTTCACTGCCATTCACAACTCCTCTCCTGTGGCCTTATGGGATCATAGTGTTTATAAAATACACATTTTGAATCGCACCAGAAGTAGCAGTTCATATGGGTACTTTTCTTCTACCGTTAAATAAATAGTATGATTTCGGCAATACTCCTCTGTTCACATACTGCTTCTCACCTCTTATATAGCAGGGAACCCAGACAGAGCAAGTACGTCTACAAGATGTCTCCAGTGTACAAACATCTGACAGACGTCTCTTAGATGTCAGCTTTACATACATTCTAAATCATTCTAAATCTTAAAGACATCCTCTAAATGTCTATTGCAGATGTGCAAACACTCCAAAAAATACGTCTTGCTGACGTCAAACCGTGTTATATGTGTGTTAACAGGGAAATAGGCATATTCAGACACAGGGAGAGGCTTTGAGCCAGGAGGGGAAATCTGTGCCTCTCCGTTCCACTAAATATACCGACCCAGTCATCTGTGTTTTGCTTGATGACAGTTTGGTACTATTGTTTCATTGCTGGAAAATAAACACACTAATTGGTCAAACTTTGTATGAAACGGTTACTTTATACTTTAGTATAAAAACAACACTGCTAATGGTTCTGTTTGACAGAATATTATCAATGCGGTGATTCCTGCAGTATGGTGTAGCACTCCAGCTTGAGTGAAAAATTAGAGACTGAAAGAGGAATCTTAGCCTTATTCCATACCACACCACCACCCATAATATATATATATATATATATATATATATATATATATATATATATATATATATATATATATATATATATATATATATATATATATATAAATTGATAGCCTGAATGCACTGTAAGTCGCTTTGGATAAAGGCGTCCGCTAAATGCATTGTTTTGTTTTGTTTTTTTTATAGATTGATTGATTTAGCCTTACAAATGGTCTACACTTGAAGAACATTATAACGAGGACGTATGGTCCAAAACCATTTAAATGTTGTTTATTTGATGGTCTTAGATTTGGACTCGCGCTGGTAAAACACAGATAACGTTAGACTAGAGTGAAAGAAAATGCTGCTAAAACATGCATCGTCGCAGAGTGTCTAAGAGAGACTTTTAGCTTCGAGTATGACAATGTGACACCTGTACAAGTGTTTGCTCTTGATTACAGAGCCTCGTCAAGCGCTTCATGCTCAAAACGCCGGTCTTATCTTTAGCACCACGCAGTCTTTTTCACCAATATATATTGATGAAACAAATGTGTGCACATACCGTGAGGGTCTTGTCATCATTCTGATACATGATCCTCGCTTTGATCCGAAAGCTTCTCTGGGTCAGAACGGGTTGGGTCGAGTCGTTATCTTCACGTCCACCCTAACCTCCCGTTAGGCGAACTGTTTATCTTAAAATAGCAATACAATGATCTCTTATCGACAGGGGAAAGCAGTTTGATAAGAAAACAATATATGTAGACGTAAAGAAATATGGCCAAGCGGATGGTAAACACAATGTTACAGCACGAGGTGTGCTTTCGTTATCAGTGTTAACGATAAAAGTTCCCGTCTCATTAGTGCTCTTTGAACGGTAAATAATATCGCGAAGCTCGCCCGGAGGTTCAGCCCAGGCCTGATCCGCTTGATGCCGTGGCAGCGACTCTGAACCGGAGAGCCGATACAATAATGAAAGTAAACCACGGGTGTTTTCCAGCCGCTAGATGATCCTCTCTACATACTGTCTTATTTTAATAAAGGATCAAGCAGGCCCGCGCTGGACGTGTGCTGCGCCTTTTTCCTCCAGTAACGTAAAGGCATTCAGCTGGCAGCCGTGTAGCGGACTGATCCCGTCCTGCCGCTGCTGCATCACCTTGTCAGTGCCTCGGGATAAATCGGCGCCATAGACTATAAATCCACAATTAGTGCCAGAAAGTTGCCAAGTTCACGTTCATGTCTGTGAATCGTTTGCGACTACCACCGCCGCCTCCCTTACGTCTTGGGTCCTCCTTTATTTCTGCAGCCGTGTGCGCCGCCAGGCTCCAATATCCAGGATGTTGTTACTGCACCAGCTACTCCTCCTCTCAGTCCTCCAGCGTCCAGTCAGCAGCCGTTTGGTAAAACCAGGGAGCGTCGCGCAAGTACCAGTATTAACAGACAACGCAAAATGAATGGCAATCAGTAGAGAAATAAAAAAAAAAAACTTTAGTAGTTCCTACTATTATTGTACCTTCTCCCCTTTTTGTTTTTTGTTTTTCTGTTTGTGATTTCTTTTCTCAATCTGTGCTCATTTGATGTTTTTGAAATTTTGATTAGCCATTAATTGTTTATATATCTGAACGTTACTAGTTAACTAAAACTGTATCAAAAATGAGAAAATATGACAAAACATAATAACAATAAGAAAATAAAAATGACAAAAACACACAAATACAATTAGCCTACTTTGAGTAAAATCTAAATGAAAACTGACAATAAAAAATGTAATTTTATTCAAAATAAAAACTATTGTAGTAGGCCTATATCAATGATACTAAAATAACATTGCTTCAAAATAAGGTTTTTTAATTTAATTTACATACAATTAAATTTAAGTAAATTTTTGGTGAAGCAAACTTAGGGATGATTTACGTAATCAAATGTTAAACCTAAGATGGGATCATCGTAGGAATCATTTACATATAATCAAATATACTTTAAAATTTAGAGGACGCAGTCCTGGGGTTAAATTTATAAAATAGTTTACACACTTACACATCATGGATCTATCAAAGGACATGTCGACATTGTGCTGAGCAGCCAAAAAAATAAATAAATAAATGAGGCCATCTAGATCAACCTGTGCATTAGTCCTTGAGCTGCCAAAAGTCTAGTTGTTTTCTCTTGATTTAGGGATGATTTACCAGAAATACCTACAGCGAGTGTCGTGGTGTTGAAGGTTGTGGAAAAAAAATAATCTATGTGTGAGTCATACGGCAGTGGCCAAGGGAATGAATTTGCTTTCATTCAGTTTCAGAGGCACACATTTGACACCCTGACAGAAGTCACTCGCTCTGCTGAGTCTCTCAGTTTTCTGTGAGAATATGGCACAAATCCCCAGCCAAAAGAAGAATCGCCTTAAACCTCAGACCATACACAAGAAAAAAGACTGGATTAAGAGAAAATAATTCACCATAAACCTCTGTGAAGGCGAAACGAGGACAAAGATACAGGAAAAAGTAAAGGGAACGGGTGACTGAAACATTTATCTGTTAATTTAAGAGCAGTAGAGGTGAGAGCATCCTCCAGCGGGCCTGTATAATGAGTCAGGATGTGCTCTGAGCCTTTTAACTCAGCAACGGTGAAAGATGACAGTTTAAACTCAGCAAGCAAATACATGGGATACAGTTTCAACCTTGAGAAGTCCAGGGAAGGGCGAGCTGATTGGCTCCACAAGACAAAAGTCTGTCAATTGCATATCCTGTCACCAATAAATGTAGATAAGGGTGACTGTATCTGACATTCCAGTTAATGGGGCGACACAGCACTCCAAAGAAAAGAGGGAGTGTGGGGGGCAAATTCGGTCTCAGTAACAGAATGGAGAAATTTAGGTTAAACTAATTAAACAATTCTTACATTAATCAATCCCATCTGAGCATTATTAAACCAAGTAGCCTAATACAATTAGTTTAAGCCAGAATATATATATATATATATATATATATATATATATATATATATATATATATATATATATATATATATATAAATTAAACCTGTTTAATTTACCTGTACATATAATCAAATGTTCTAAAAATGTGCACAACAGTAGCATGTATCTTATTATTTTTATAGAATAGTAAATTAAACAAGAGGATAATTTAACTTAGGTGTTGAATACAATATTGCCAGTGTGTATCCAATGAAAATAGCTCTAAACCAAGCAAAAACAGAACCTTTGTGCATTGATGAATCCTTGAATGAATCAGCATTTTGAAACAAATTAGTTGAGTGAATGAATCAGTTAACAGGAATGTGATCAGTAAAAAAAGAAAAAGAAAAGCAGGATATTTGACCATGCCCCCAGCACTTATTTATTTATTTATTTATTTTTATAAGATATATCTTAAATTGTAATTGTGACGATCACCAGCTGGAGTGGCCATGAACTCCACCAGAGGGCACTCCATGCCTGGCTCTTGCCACTCTCAATAACTATATTCCCCATAATCCTTTGCCAGACTCATCAGTGATTGCATTCACCTGTGTCTTGTTACCTTACACTCTCACCATATTTATAGCCTGGTTATAATCCATTCATTCATTGCTCAGTATTGTCTAACTTGTAGCGTTCCTGTGTTTCCAGTGTTCCTGGTTTCTTCTTGCCTTTCCTTGCCTTGTTTTGACCCTGGGCAACTTGTTGTTGATGTTGCCTGCCCTGACCTTTCCTGTTTATTGGAGTAATGAGTCATATCTTTCCTAGAGAATATTTCTCTGCTAAATTACTACTGTAACATTACAATAGATAATAATAATGATGTTCTTCAGCATACCGTGTTTTGAGTGATAAGTAACAGGATGCTACTGCTAACAGGTGCTAGCAGATTAATACTAAAAGACAAAACTATAATAGCTTATTTACAGATGAACCTGACCTGTACTTTAAATCCTGAACAGATCACTAGTTTTGACCCTCTGCTCTACCGCACTTACACTCCCTTCTCTTGCATTGATTTGTCTGATCGAAACCATTTGGTGGAGGCGTGGAGCTAACAAAAGAAGAAGTAACATTGCCATTGATTCACGACTACTATTTTCATTGAAGAATTTTTATCAAATGGTGAATTTGGAAATAATAGCTTTAGTACAGGGGTGTCAAACTCTGGAGGCCTGGAGCCCTGCAGGGTTTTGTTTCAACCCTGCTCCGACACTCATACCATGTACAGTTGCATCTCAATAAATTAGAATGTTGTGGAAAAGTTAATTTATTTCAGTAATTCAACTCAAATAGTGAAACTCGTGTATTAAATAAATTCAATGCACACAAACTGAAGTAGTTTAAGCCTTTGGTTCTTTTAACTGTGATGATTTTGGCTCACATTTAACAACTTTTCCACAACATACTAATTTATTGAGATGAATCTTTAGTTTTCAAATAAGCCTGAAGGACTTGATTAGTTGGATCAGGTGTGTTTAATTAGGGTTTAATCTAAACTGTGCAGAGCTTTGGCCCTCCAGGAATTGAATTTGACTACCATGCTTTAGTTCATTCGGCAGGCAATTATATAAATACAGTATACATATCAAAGGGGTCAGGTGACCTTGCAAAGAAATTACATTATTTTGTGTATTTGGTGTAATGAAATGTGTTTATGACATTTATGAAGGTTAAAATACACATGTACATTTCCACACACTGTACATTATTGTTTCTCCTCTGTGCTCTGCTTCGGAAACGCATTGAATTTTTTGCATTTGGGTGATGTTATGCAAATCTTCCCACATTGTCATGATTCTGCCTTCATGTCCTGACTTTTCTCTAGTCTTGAGGCAGGATCATGACCCGTGTTTTGTGTACAAGCACATGGCCTTGTCTTTGGGCCATGTGCTTGTGTTGTCTCGTCCCCTTGCCCCGCCCCCTTGTTATCCTAGTCTTGTCGTGATTGCCTTATCTGTGCCACCTGTTGTTTCTTAATTAGTTCCCCTATTTAGATCCCCTAGTGTGCTCTGTCTTTTGTCGGTTCATTGTCTCCTTACATGTGTTTCTACTTGTCAGCCCTTTGAGAAGTCTTTGTAGATCCGTGAGTGTTTATTTGTAGTTAGTGTTCTAGTGTTTTGAGTCTTTGTTTATCCTGTTAACTCAGTCCAGTTCAGTTATTTTGTATCTACCCTAGTCAGTGTTTTCCCCCTCGTGGGTTTTGTTTTCACGTTTCGTGTAAATAAATCCTGTGTTTGGTACTTCCTGTCTGCATTTGAGTTCATCCCAACCCCTCCACATAACACACATAGTAAAGTAGACATGTAGGGGCAACTTTAAACAAGGTGTTTTAGGAGGATGTGGATGAGTCTTAACTTTTATAAAGAATATCTCTTGAGGTTTGAGACTTTATTTAGTCTTTCCAAATTTAGGGATCTTATCTGTTTACGAACAGCTTGTAACACTCCAAAGAGAAAGGAAAACTTAATCGCATCATATGACTTATGACCCTTTAAAAAAAAAAAGTGCAGTGGGGCAAATCAGTTTCTCCCGGTTCTCCCGATGGCCAGTCCGCGCCTTAGAGTAATGGTTTTCAAACCTGTGTGTGTGTGTCTTCCCCTGCCCTGCACTTTTTGTGTCTCCCTTATCAGACACCTGATTCAGGTCTTGCAGTCTCAGCTGAGCTGTTGAGTTGAATCTGATGTGTTAAATGAGGGTGACATACAAAATGTTCACGGCTGTGGGTCCCTGCTGAAAAAAAAAAAAAAATGTTCAAAAGCCAACTAAGGTTTAAGCTGGAAGTAGGTGGTTTTAGCTGGTTGTTCCAGCTGGTCTTCCAGCCAGATATGCTTCCCAAAGCCATCATTCGCTAACTATGGTAATTAGTTCTATTGAAATCTATTGGTAATGACGGAACTTGTGACCTAGTTGCTTTTGGGAAACACACCAAAGCAGCTAAGGAAGTGGCCAAAGCCACTCCAAAACCATCCTGCTGACCAGCCAAAACCAGCTATGACCAGGCTGGATGACCAGCTAAAACCAGCCAAACAGCTTCAGCAGGACATGTTTGAAAAGAGTATACTTGAATTTGCTTGAACAGCGCTCTCAGGACCATTCGGTCCATGAAGTATAAGAAAACATTACCTTGTCACATCACGCATAGCATCACTCTGAACTACACATTTTTTCTTATTACAGATCTGCATGATTTACATTGTGGGCAGTGATGTGATTAATCACAGCCCTGAATTCATTCATAAACACAGTCACTTGTCGACACCAATTGGTGTAACGATGTTGCCTGCAGTAAAAGTTACTAAAGAATCCTTACCAAAGCCTAACACTAAGAAATGAATTATAACTAGTATGTTGGTGTTTTGTCCAGTAGTAATACAGAACTGTAAATAAATAAATGGTTTTTGGTGATGCGCCATTAGGGATAATTATGTCTTTGGTGTTTAATGAAAGTGTGTATATAATTGGTGGACACATTAATAAATTTTATGTGAGAAACCCTCCACTGAATATTCTCTGCTCGTTAATTGCTCATTTGTCCTGGGTCATTTGTGAATTGTCACTATGTTCAAATACATTATTAATTTAAATACACGATGACAGAGTTTCTAAAGGATCTATGCCTGTTTGAGTCTGCTGTTGATGCCATGTGGATATACAGTACAGTATAGTATCCTCTGGCCATTGGTTGTAGGCTACTCATTATTGTGGTGCATTATGGCACTGAACAAGTGCACTAGATAATGTCCATTGTGGTTTTGGACAATACTACATATGGCTTCTCCCTGAAGTAGTGCACAGTGCACTATATAAGGGGCCGATTTCAGAGAAAAGTCTCAGCATTGTTTTATAATGCAGACATGCATACAGGTAAGGAGAAGAGAGACATTTTGCATGACAAATAAACACACTGCCTAAAGTTAAAAAACACTGCAGATTTTCATCTCTCATGATAAAATTTGTTACAGTGTAGCTTTGCCAAATTAATTTACCTTATATAACTGTATTACCATACAAATGACTTGCTAAATGGGATATGCAGTACATAAGAGTATTAATCAGTTTTTATAGCTGACTTGCTCTCATAAAATTTTATTTATTTGCAAACATTTGGTCATAACCGCATCATAGTTCGGATCTTATGCAGTTTGTGTAAGAGAACACTGCCTTAAAGGGATATGTCACCCAAAAATGAAAGTCATCATTTACTAACCTTCCGATTGTCCCAAACCTATATTATTTTTATTATTCTGCTGAATATAAAAGAAGATATTTTGAAGAATGTGTATGCAAACAGTTGATAGTCCCCATTGACTTACATAGTATTTCTTCCATACAGAAGCCCATAGGGACCAGCGATTGTTTTTTATCCACACTAACATCATATTTTATGTTCAACAGAAAAAGAAAATTGATATAGGATTGCAACAACTTGAGGGAGTAACGAATGACAAAATGTATATTATTGGGTGAACTCCTATAGGAACTTAAAGTCATGGATTTATAGTTGACATATTAAACACAATTATATGATGAATGGGTAATAATGTAGAATAAGTATGAACATCCCCTTCATAAGGTTTTTTATTTTTTAACTCCCATCTATTTAATTGCGCAAGTGAGCATCTCTGGCTCTGTTACTAAAAATATCTGTGGTGCCCAAAAGGGACTAAACGCCATGTTATGCAAGTTCTCCTGGAAACCACATTTCTCTTGGTGAATGAATTATTGAAAAAAACTGCTAGTGTTAACTAATCCAACTGAATAATTCAGCCACAACACAGTCCCAGATTCAAAACTCTCTGGCATATGCGCTATTCTTCTCTTCAGAGCTTTTGCAGTGTGATAAAGAAGCTTTTCAGCCCTGGGTTGTCAAGCATTGTCACAACAATCTGGTCTCGGCACTGTGACATGACATGTTGCTGACAGGTGAGGAAGAGTTCTCACCTTGCGAAGGATTGATGGGAGATTAGAGATCTGAGGCAGAATGTAGTCACATACTAATGGATACTGCAAAAAAACAGAGCGTGTACATCAGACAGAGCAATTTACAAAAGGGCATGTGGAGAAAACATAACAAAGAGAAAGAGAATATGCATTAGACCTCAAGTGTGAATGATAAATGAAGTGTAGATAAAGAGAAGAGCTCGGTAAACACTGCCAAACAAGACAATGTGTTTTAGACCAAGAGATGACAAATGTAATGAGAAGAGGCAGATGTATGACTGAGTGGATCCAGTATCAACAGATATGATAGCGAGCAGCTCTCGAACCCATGAGGATTACATAAAACCGTTCACTGAAGAAGTGCACACCAAGGAATACAAGGTCTCTGGAAAACAGGCAACAAGCTTAATGATGTCCACCATTAGTGACGTCTTCTGGATGACAAACAAGTAAACACAAGTGTGCACACAAGCACACATATGCTTTATTTTATGATCTGCACTTTCTTCCATCCATGCCCCATCCCTATAGTCATTTAGATTCTATTCAGGTCATAGCATCAGTGAAACAGAACCCTCCCCCCTAAAAGAGACTTGAATCTTTCATGTGATCTAAGATATGTGCCATTAAACCCTATGAATTCAAATTAAAGGGGTCATTTGATGCGAATTCAGTTTTTCCTTTCTCTTTGGAGTGTTTCAAGCACTTGGTGCATAAAGAACATCTGTAAAGTTGCAAAGACTAAAATCTTAAACCCAAAGAGATATTAATGTTAATCAATGGTAAGACTCTGCCATACCCCACTAAAACGGCTCGTTCTAACACTGTCATGCTGTCTGGTCTCTGTTTCCCTGAGTCTCCACTAGTGGTCTCACTTCCCCATAGGCACCTCACCGCTGGCACTACAATTCCCACATAGCCTTGTCCCTTCATCACAGTAATTGCACTCCTGTAAATTGCACTCACGTGTCTTCACTTGATAGTCATTACCCTGCCTATATTAACCGGTCTTTTTCTGTTTGTCTGGATGGAGTCCTTTCATTCCGTCACCCAGTTTCCTCGCCTTCCAAGTTTCCTGTTCCAGTTCCTGTTCCTTCCCTGTTTGTTTATTGTTTGGATGGATTTATGGTTTTGACCCCTGCTTGTTGGATTCTGATTTGGATTACCCATTAAATACCACACTGCGTTTGGCTGTCTCGTCTCCTGTGTTTCTCTGGGTTCCGAGCGTAACAAACACACCCCCACATCTTTATATCACTATGTGGAAATATTTGCATAATGCTGCCCAAATGTTCATGCAAAGATGGCTCAGTTTCAGTAACCACAGTTAGTGTTGAAGCAGCCATGTCAGGGAGATGATGTGTGTGTCTATGAGAATGCAAAAGCACTTTATTTGACCTTCCGAAAGTAGATGCATTTAGGAATCTTTAAGATTACTGACAACTGAACAGCAATGCATTTTATGGAGGATTTTTTTCGTGAACCTTGGAGAGGAGATAATTCTGACTTTGCTACGACAATCTGGCACTTCTGAATCAGCTACTGTAAGTGTGTTTTGTTATTAGTTTAAGTTAGTGGTGTTCAACCTGTGGGTTGCAATGGATTTGCAAGTGGGCTGCCAATTAAGAAATAATAATATTGTTCATATATGTAAAAATGTCGAAGTCATAACATGATAACATCATTCCATATATATATAATTAAATAAGAAAAAATAATTATTAAACTGTAAATATGCTTCCACTTCCACTCGCAGATTGGTTTAAGAAAAAAACGCCAATTTATCTTAGACATTTTTGCTGCATATGTTACAGAACAACAGCAGTTGTGCCAAGCAGTGCCACCCCGAGTTATTTTCTGTTCATTGCCAGTTCATTTAATAAATACAGTTAACAATCTAGCCTCTGAGCACTAAGTTATTAACCCAACAGTAGCGGGGTCAGTTAATTTTATTTATTTTTTTTGCAGTGGGCCACGCAAACATATGTGTTTGGTTGTGTGGGCCGCGAGTTGAAAAAGGTTGGGAACCACTGGTTTAAGTATATGCTATTTAATGTTCCATTGTGGAGTTTTGTGTCATGTGTAAAAGAAAGAGAGAGAGAGAGAGAGAGAGAGAGAGAGAGAGAGAGAGAGAGAGAGAGAGAGAGAGAGACTGGGTCACACAGTGGAGTCAGCTGTCTTAACCGTCTGTGGCTTGTGTACTACAAACACATACGAGCTTCATCACTGTGTCTGTAACACGACTCTGTTCCCCTTTTTGGCTTGAACTGATGTTAAAAGGACATTATTAACTGTCTTTACATTTATTTTGAAAGATGAAGTTCACAAAAATGGAAAGTGGCGTTACATTTCCGACGAGTGCTTGTGGTGTTCGGCCAATCACAATGCACTGGATCATTTGGCCAATCAGAGCAGAGTGCGCTTTTCAGAAGGAGGGACTTTGTAGAAAGTAACAGGTTTGAGAGAGGCGGGGCATAGAGGACCTACAATATAGTACAGTATTTGAAAAATAATGTGTTTCGTGAACATTAAAGCATATCAACATATTCTGTTACACCAAATAATTATCTTAAAAAAAAAAAAGAATCATATGAGCCATTTAAATAATGCATAGCTAGTATAGCCCCCATTACATTTGAGATTTTACTCTTAAATGCAAATTAGATAAAACACTATATATATATATATATATATATATATATTTTTTTTTTTTTTTTTATTGATCATTTTGTTTGTGTGATTTTTGCAAAGTAGGACATGTTCTTGGTTCAACTTTTTCCTACTTTAGGAATAGCAAAGGGAAAGAAAATAAACTTTTCATTCCGTCACCCAGTTTCCTCGTCTTCCGAGTTTCCTGTTCCAGTTCCTGTTCCTTCCCTGTTTGTTTATTGTTTAGATGGATTTATGGTTTTGACCCCTGCTTGTTGGATTCTGATTTGGATTACCCATTAAATACCACACTGCGTTTGGCTCTCTCGTCTCCTGTGTTTTTAATGAAAACATACATATGTCGATCAGTTCTATCATTCCTTAAGTTTGGGCTATGTGAATAGAAGCTGTTTTATAAATAGGAAAAAATATAGGGTTATGCAAAATCCATACATATAGGCCTAGCATTAATATAAAAAAATAGATGAAAACTGATTTTTGATATGTAAACTAGGGGTATTAACTAAAAAATTCATTTTAATAAACACAAAATAATTAACTATAAAAATGAGCAAGGGCATCTTAGTAATGAAATAACCACATCATATGAATAATATATCAGATAATTAGTAGATTATAATGAATAGATACATTTATTGAACAGTTCTGATAAAAACCCATTTGCTTGCAGGCTTACAGAACTCCTCATATCCTTTGACTGTGTGACTCAGAGATTTCAAAGAGAAAACTGAGGGTTCAAAGCATGTGTGGTGTCCTTCTGAATCAGACTGACTGCTACATTAATCCACTGCTTTGTATGTGCATGGCATAGTGGAAAAATATTAGAGGTCACTGTTTGATATCTTTCTTTGGATTAATCACAGGCTTCTTTTTGCAAGTGGAGCTAAACACTGTATATAATGTATACATTTTATATAGACTAATAAATATAGATTTTTACATTATTAAAAAAAGGTCACATTTACACAAAATCTTTTTATTTAGCATCCTTTCAAGTAAACTGCATGATGTAGAAATATTAGAATTGTGAAAAATAATATTACTGATTATGTATTTTAAGAAGTGTTAGTGTTGTTTTCAAGCCAGACAAAGTCTTTACACGTCTCTGGTAGACTTGTTAATACAGACTGATGGAGAGAGAGAGAGACTTTAAAGGGACAGTTCACCCAAAAATGAAAATGTGATGTTTATCTGCTTACCCCCAGGGCATCCAAGATGTAGGTGACTTTGTTTCTTCAGTAGAATACAAACTGACATATTTAACTCAAACCATTGCAGTCTGTCAGTCTTATAAACAAACAGTCTGTAATAACATGAAATAAATGTTGCTGTTTCTCATTTGTCTGTGATGATGCATGCTATTAACTGTGCATTGTGTGCGGCGCATCTTAATTCTCACAAAGATGCTTTCTGCACATGTGTTCTCGAGTCCTTCCGGGTTCGTTCTTTAAAAGTAGCCTGACAAGATCGGTCTCAATGTGAAAACAAGTCCTTTTTTTTGCGTTCTTGGACTTGAGAAACAGCAAGCTCCTCATCACTGAAATTTAGCCAAGCAAAGTAACTTCGGCACAAAGCACTGCTGCCATCTAGTGTTAGACAGAGGAATCCAGTGTGTTGATTAAAACAGATCCACTGTTAAAACAGATTGAGCTGTTATAGAAAAATTTGCTTAAAATGTACTCCACTTTGGCCAAACAACACAATGAGTTTATTTCTTCTCTAAAGAAATTGAGACAAATGGAACATTAAATCACTTTTATTTTTACCCAAGTCCCAAAAGTTGATAAAAAACATCCCAATAATACAAAAGTAATCCACATGACTCCAGTCTGTCAGTTAATATCTTGTGAAGTGAAAACAGAAAATCCATCAAGAGAATCAAGTTTAAACCTGATCTGTGCTTAAAATCAGCAAGAGAAAAGTGGCAAATATAATGTTTCTAAAAAGACCCAAAGAACCAAAAAATAATTGCACAGATTAAAAATTTATTGCTCAATAAACAAGGCAAACAACATGATGGTGATACCCACATAAACACTTATATATTTTTACACAGTATATATTATTTGTATATATTTGTAATGTGTGTTGTATAGTATAGACCATACTACATGGCTTATGCAAAACATATTACATTAACAATCAAAATTACAATGTAGGCTGGTTGAGAAGATTCAAGTATGTGCATGAGTTTATGGTTATGCTGATCAGATAGAGTGTATATTTGCTGTTTGTCTCAGAGCTCCACGGTCCTGAGGTGTCCACGAGGAAAAACACTCCACAGGTTATGAAGTATACACTCTGAGGCCTCCACTACACCCCCACTACATGACCAGTGGGGATTTCTGGTCCTTTATGACCATGTCCACAACCCTGAAACCGTCCTGAGCATGCACATGCAGAAAATTCATATTAGGTGAAAACAAACTTTTAAGAAAAAATACATTTCAAAATAACAGGGAATAACATTAGAATGTGCCATGGTGACGTCTGAGCTTCCTTTTCACATTTAGCACAAATGCTGAACCCTAGAAACCTTATATACTTATAAACCTTTCTACTGGCCAGTAAAAGAATATTATTATTAGATGCAGCTGCACAGGTTTAATTGGACACTTACCTGGACGTGATGTGCTTTCACACAGACCCGAACAGAGCAGAGACCTGCTTCAGCTGGGGTGTAAGACGCATCAGGGACCATCAGCCTTATCCACCACAGAAGCTTCCACAGAGCTGTAATGTGACAGACACACTCAGGGAAAGTCACAGTCTGAATAATGATAAGTTCTGATATCAGATACTGATTATGTGTAGTATTTTATACATTTCTTCTTTTCTTTTCTAGGACTTCAGTTTCTTATTTTTACTACTACAGAAAACTCATCCTTGTTTCATTTAAGCATGGCTGACAAATATGCATCACATTATTAGTTTATTAATACTGTGTGATCCAAATAGATCAACATTTTAGATGTAATTAAAATACAGAAATCTTACATTCAGGCCTAAAAAAAAAAATCTAATTGTAAAAAGGCCTACAATATTTATCCACTCATGAACAAGAAGAATTTCAGAATAAATTCAAACAAAATATGTTAAATGTAATAAAATGACATGTGCATTGATATTTTGCCAATGCTTTAATTAAGTTTGTGACACACACCCGCCCTTCCTCTCCTTGTGCACTATGCTGACCAGCACGGGGTGTCCACCTCGGCCTATCTGCTCTTCAGAGGAGTCCCTGCACACAAGATACGTAACGGAAGTAGCGACAGGTCTTTTCTTTTGAATTAAGACATGCATCTAAGTGAGACGGATTATCAAAAAAGAAAAAATATAGAACGAAGAATTGGTGCTATCCGTCAGTTGTTAATTAGATGGAGGCAGATCTGAATGTGAGCTTGCAGTCGATTGCATTAAAGGGACGGGTTTATGCAGATTAAATGTGTGGAGAAGTCCGGCATTCATAACCAGAAACAAATCGTTTCACAGGAAGAACACATTCAGTGTTATAACATTTGTATTGAAAATTATGAAGTAAAAAAAAACATGCACAAGGTTAATTAAAATTGCATTCTAATTTATAGTGTTTTTTTTTATTTGTATTTTTTGTAAAGGAGTAAAAAGATCTGCTGAAATCAATTCAGAAATGTATTGTGTGTTGTTCACATTAGCGCTTTACACAAGCTCCTACAAATGACAGTTTCTTGTTTCCTGTTACTGTGGGAACCCTGACACTGGCAAACAGCAGTGTATTCTCTTCCTGCTGTGAACCTACATGTGGCATGCTGGGACAGAGCTGGGTAAGTGTCCCTAGAGATATTACTTATTGGTTTAAAAACAGTACACAGAATCTAGTAGACTACAGTTGGCAACTACACGGATGTACTGTTACTTCTTCTACAGTCAAAAATCTGGGTGTTATATTAGACAGCAACTTGTCTTTTGAAAATACAAAAACTGCATTCTTCCATCTTAGAAACATTGCCAAGCTACAAAACATGTTATCGGTTTCTGATGCAGAAAAGGTCTGTTTAAATCTAGATTAAAAACACATCTCTTTCGCCAAGTATTCAAATAATGTATTTCTTAAATTGTGACTGCAGTTGCATCTGATCAAATGCGCAGTCTTATTCTTTAGCTTGGGTTAAACTAATGAATTTTACTTTGTTGGATCAGCAGTTATGCTAATGATGTCTCTATTTGTTCCTCTGTTTTGTCACGGGATTTACATACCGTGGTATCTAGGATTTACAAAAGCTCCAGTCTGGATCCAGAACACCTGAGAAGAGATGATGCTGACCCTCAGAGGACCTGAAATAGTGTTTATCGTCTGGATGACTATTTCTTGTATTAATTTTTCTGAAAAATCCTGCCATATGCACATAAACTGACAGTCACCACTGACAGGCTACTATTAAATATTGTAGAAACCTAATTTTCTGTAAAGTTGCTTTGCAATGATTTGTATCGTAAAAAGCACTATACAAATAAACTTGAATTGAATTTACAATACAATTTATTTATACTCTAGGAACACCAATACATAAAAAAGTTAGGTTGTCATGGTAGCCAGGAATGTTGTTTTTGCTGTTTATCCAAGTTTAATGCCCTATGGCTTAAGCCTTTGGGTGTGTGCACTTGTATATGTATTTATGTCTTTATGGGTGTGTGTGTGTGTGTGTGTGTGTTGAGGCGAAGGGGTGTTATAAAAGGTGTCACTTTCAGACTGAAGATCTTGTCAAAATCTGAACTCAGAAAAATTCAAATATCCAGTTTCATCTGAGCTGTTCTGTTTCTCGGGAATGTGCATTGAGCCATCGTGTATTTGACAAACAGAGCTTAAAATTCCACAGTAAAAATCCCCATGCCAAACACTTCTACTGTGTGTGACCACATAGTTTCATGAGTAACTAATAAGTACATTCAAAGGGAGAAAGGCTAATGAATGTATAAAACAACTGCCAGATTTTTGCCAGAAAAAAACTGCCAGAACTGTCCCTTTAAGACCGAGGTGTTTCTCTAAGTCGTAGGCTCTAAGAAAATGTTGAAATTAACCTAACCCTAATACCACATTGCAAAAACAATATTTAAGCTCATCCATGCATGTCGATTACAGTACTCTACTCTCACCTTCTCCCTGGTTTGTGCATTTGCTGGGATCCACAGTATTGGCATGTACGATTCCCACCACAGAAAATCCCTGCATCTCCCCAGCACTCTCTTGGGGAACGAAACAGATGCTGTTGGCATTATCAAGGGTGACCATTGTTGGATGTGGATCGACTCTACAAGGCTCCTCATATTAACTCCTTTGGCACTGAGGATTTCAGCGGCAGAACCACATGTGAGAAGGCGATCTATGAAGTCCACCCCACCACAGACATCAGACAGGGCCTGCTGCAGCGGAGCTTTCTGATGGCATTGGTTCCTATGCTGCAAACTTAATTCCTCTAGTGACCACAACAGTGAACAGCAACGTGCCTCCACTCTGCTATCATAGCTTTGAGCGAACGACCTAATCTCACTTACCAACATATCAGTCCTTGCCTGCAGTGCCTCTTGGGAAGTGTCCACGCATCTTAGAGAGACCTCCAGATGAGCAAGACAGGCCTTAAGCTCCTGACGACCAGATCCCTGATACAATCGCCATGATAACTGATGACTTCATGGCTAGAGTTACAGTAGTGGTCGAGGTGAAAGGTGGCCGCACACTCCAGGCACACGGTGAGGTCACATGACTCACAGAAGTGTCGTAACTCCTGGCCAGGATACAGGGAGCACAGAACGGGTCTAGTGAGATGACCCTGAGATTTCAGCTCCTGTAGGCTTTGGATAGAATGAGAGGTGGTCCTCTTGTTTCCTGCAGTGAAGACACATTTCAGGAGTTCAAGTCGTGTCGCAAATGTGAACACTACCACAAAGTTAGAATTTAGAGTGGGAAACTCTGGATTTTCATTAAGGTCCAAACACCATGGTGGAATCATGATGGATTCAAGATAAAATGAGTTGGATTTCCTTTTCTTGCATGAACAAAATATTATAGTATCATACAATAACAATAGCATGTATAAAAATCCAGTTCACAACACCTTCACAGAATGCATAAGAACACACCTGTTGCACATTCTTTATCATTTTGTAGAAGTAGAGTTAAATAATCTTGGTTTATTAAGACAAGACTTCCAACTTGTGCAAACCTGTCTGGATCACTTGTATGTGGCAATATGCAATGCCTGTTTGTATGACAAAACTGAGAATGCATAAAGTCCAAAAATAGTCCAAAATGAATCAACTAGAGTCCTTACCAGGTCAAGAAATTATGATCATATTACCCCAATTTTACAGTCTCTGCACTGGCTACCTATTAGAGCTGCAGTAGGTAACTTTTGTAAAAAAATATTTTTTACATATTTGTTAAACCTGTCATTATGTCCTGACAGTACAACAAGCTCCTCTGGCTTCCCCTAGTGGTCCTATTGCCATTTGCAGTTATGGACTGCTCCCGGTAAGAAAACAACCAATCAGAGCTGCGGTCCGTAACTTTGTTTGTGTTCAAAATTTAGAAAAATGTATTTAATAAGCGAATACACCATGAATCCATTTTCCAAACCGTGTTTTTAGCTTGTTCTGAATCACTAGGGTGCACCTATAATAAGTGTTTATATTCGGACTATTTTAGATTGCTTTGGGGGTACCACGGTGGAGTAACCAAGTACCTTTGTGATTCTTCATAGACATAATCAGAGAGAAGTAGTTCCGGCTACAATGTTCTTCCGCAAGATGCAAGCAGTTCTGTTTATTAACCGCTAGAGCGTCAAAAGTTTTCAACTGCAGCTTTAAGTTCTGTATCAGTTACAAATGATTATTACTTGCCTATAAGGCCCTGGTTTAGCTCCTGCTAAATCCACTAACATCCACTAAATCAGGTAGAGCTTTTTCACATTTGGCTCCCAAACTCTGGAATAGTCTTCCTGATAATGTTTGGGGTTCAGACACACTCTCTCTGTTTAAATCTAGATTAAAAACAGATCTCTTTCAGACACGATAATTAACAGGTAGTTCCAGCTGGTATGTAACTTCATTAACCTATTTTACAATTTTAAATGGCCCAACATACCTTGGGCTGATTTTTTCTGCTTGGGAGCCGCAGCTTGGGATGCAGTGTGAAGAGGACATACCTTCTGTCCAGGTTGGTAGGGAGGGTGTGGGCGACGTCGTTTATTGGCCTGGATCTCCTGGTTCTGAGCAGCCCTTTGGAGATGCATATGAGCACTGTCCCACACCCTCTCACTATGACGAATCCAGTCATTGACTGAAGGTATTATAGACGGTTCTCCTGACCAATGGAACATGGGGGGTTGATATCCAAGCACACACTGAAATGGGGTGAGACTAGTTGAAGAATGTCTTAAAGAGTTCTGTGCGTACTCTGCCCATGGTAAAAACTCTGTCCAACGATATTGTTCCAGACCACAGTATAACTGTTGAGTACCTGCCAGTTTCTTGGTTCAATCTCTCCACTTGACCGTTAGACTAAGGATTATATCCAGAAGTTAAGCTTAAGTTGATGTCCAGTTGTCTGCAAAAGGCCCTCCATATCTGTGAGTTGTACTGGGTTCCTCTGTCTGAGACAATATGCCATAAACTCAGAAAACATGTTTGAACAGTGCTAGAGTGGTTTCCATGGCTGTAGGGAGGCCTTTCATAGGTATGAGAAGGCAGGATCAGAAGTGAATTAATTTGACAGAGGTAGATCAGTGATGAACTTGAGAGGTGTGACAACGGGCATTGGGGCTTGGCCAAAGATTGTAGCAAACCAGAGGGTAATTCTTTTGGGGTTTTAGACTGGTCACTGACTGAGCAAGACTTTATATAGTTAGCCATGTTCTTAATCATTGATGGCCACCTGAATTAATTTTGTATGAGATGGAGCATTCTTGAGATACCTGGATGGCCAGAACAAAGTGAGGTATGGACCCATTGCATGACCCTTAAATGAGGATTTCCAGGTATGTAGTGCTTATTAGGGGGATAATCTTGTGGTGCGGGTTCATTCTGTTGTTCTCTTTGGATCTCTATAATTCTATAAATATAATCTATAAATGATACTATAACTGTGGATAAAGCGTTGATAGAGTTTGGCTCTAGAAAGCGCTGAAGCTCCTTGATTGTGGTTGGTTGGCGCCATTCAGTAACTGCAGAAATTTTGGAACTATTCATTTCCACACCTTGATGGCTGATGTTATACCCCAGGAAAGATGTCTGTTTAACGTGAAATTCACACTTTTCCACTTTCACACACAGTTGGTTCTCCATCAGTCTGGATAGCACAGTCATGACATGATCCCTGTGTTCACTTTCTGTCTTAGAATAGATAAGGATGTCATCAATATAGGCAATTTTGTACTTGTTTAAGAGATCCCTGAAGATTTTGTTGATAAGTGACTGAAAGACTGCTGGTGCATTAGCTAGCCC
Organism: Carassius gibelio; assembly: GCF_023724105.1. NCBI lineage: Eukaryota > Metazoa > Chordata > Actinopteri > Cypriniformes > Cyprinidae > Carassius > Carassius gibelio. The sequence goes on along the minus strand of NC_068379.1, from coordinate 14,538,376 downwards.
AAATGGCATAACCTGGTATTCATAGTGCTGCCCCCTGGTTGTCAAAAATGCTGTTTTCCATTCATCACCCTTCGTAATTCTTATGATGCTGTAGGCACTGTGCACATCTAAATCGGTGTAAATGGTTGCTTCTCTGAGTTGTTACAGAGCTGCAAGCACTAAAGTTATTGGATAACAAAATTTTACTGTGACATTGTTCAAACCACGGTAATCAATGCAAGGCCGAAGTCCTCCATCCTTCTTTTCCACAAAGATGAAGCCTGCCGACGCTGGGGAAGTGGATGGATGAATAAAACCTGAACTGAAGGCTTCCTCAATGTATTCCTCCATTGCTTGGGTTTCCGGATGAGATAGGAGATAGATCTTACTTTTGGGAGGCATTGCATTGGATAGAAGGTCTATGGAACAATCCTAGGAACGGTAAGGGGTTAGCTAAGTAGCTTTAGTCTTACTGAAGACCTCCTGATACTTCTGGTAGCATGATGGGGTGGTGACTTGAGTCGGTGCTTTCAATACTTTGGATAGACGAGACTTGGTAACTATGGGGTGCAGACAGCAGGAATAGCAAAACTTTAACCATTGTGCAATCTCACCATGATGCCAGGAGGTGAACCGGTCGCGAACAGATAACCAGGGGTATCCTAGGTATAACTTCATGGCGGGGAGAATCAATCACATCGAATGAAATGGTTTATAGGTGAAATAATCTTATTGTTGCGTGGGCAGAGTTTGTTGAGTGATTCCATTTCCAATTTATAGTCAACAGTGTTAACTTTGAGAGGTGGATCACATGGTTGCGTGGGGATATTGAATTTCCTGATCTTGATGGATCAGGTTCATTGCAGACCCAGTGTCAATCAACTCTGTGACATCAATAGAATTACCTTCAGTAGTAATCTTGACATTGACAGTCAGAGATTTTGTGATATGGAGAGAAAGGGTATTAACACTCACCCAGGTGGTATTTTTGGTGGTTCTCCAGGCCTTTAGTGGACACATGGCGCTAACGGGGCCTGACTCCCCACAGTTAAATCACAGGTTGTGTATCATCCGGCATGATCTTTCTTCCATGGAGAGGTTTGTGATTGCCAACTGCATGGGTTCTAGGATGGAATGAACAGTAAGTAATGCTGGATCACATACTGGAGACGTTTAATTGGTTGGAATAGATCTCAGTGATGATGACTTTGATTTAGTGGGATTCCTTCACATGAGGTTGTCAATCTTTATAGCAAGAGTCACATATTCTGAGGATGACTGGTTTTCAACTTTGCACGTGAGCTCTGCCTGTAATCCCACATCCAGTCTCCATTGGAACATGGCCTTGAGCACAATATAATTCCAACCACTCTGAGCTGTGAGCGTTCTGAATTCAATACCATAATCTGCGGCCTTGTGACATCTGCAGAAGTTGCATCGAGACATCCCTGTCCCCTGCTGGATGTTCAAACATGTCTCTGAGTTGTTGAATAAAGTGTGCCTATGACCTTTGAAAGAAACTATATGTTTCCCAGAACGCCGCGGCCCACTCAAACGCTTTACCGGTCAGCAGTGTCATGAGGAAAGCACATTTCTTGTCATCAGACTCAAAACCATCTTCTTGGTGCTTGAAAATTTCTACCTGCTTTGAGAAATCCTTTGCACTGCTCAGCTGTACCGTCTAATTTATCGGGTAAAGCAAAGCTTATCTTCTTAGGCATAGCAGGTGGCAGCGATCGGATATACTGCACAAGATAGTCGTTAGCAGCTCCCAGATTACCCAGCAGTTGCTGGTGTCCCTTGAGAATATTGCTCTGGTAAGCGAATGTCGCTTGCGGATTAGAACTTTTGCTGGATCCATTGGAGGTGAAGTATTATGTAATGAGGCAGATGCCGAGTTAGGATCCATGTGCAGTAGTTTAATATAATCCTTGGTAGACAAGTCAAAAACAGTATGCAGATAGCATTAATGCGAGACAGTCAAAGTTCGTAACCAGAAAGGCAGTCCAGTCCAAACAACTATGTAAGGGAAAATCCAAAAACATAAACGGGGAAAAGGGCAGGCAATGGTCATACTAAAGGTAGACAAAACAGTGGAATAAGAATATTCAGTAAGGCCGGTATACTGGCAATGCTTCATACTGGCCTGTTAGCCTGGCCCTGCTAAATACCACACAAACCGGAAGTAACCAGAGAAGCAGAGAGAGCGGATCACTCAGGCATACTCAGGCGAGGGCTCCCTCTGCTGGCTAGGCATTACATAAAGTTGCATTTTAGTGATTTGTACAGTAAAAAGTGCTATAAAAAACTTTCATTTAATTAAATTGAACGGTGTAAAAAGTATAATAGAAATTCTAAACTTGTTGACATATTGTGTTCTTATTTATTGGTACAGCAGATAATTTACATGAACAGTTTGAGATAATAGCAGGTTAAACAGTCTATAGTAAATTATATCAGATGTATCAAGAGCAGCTGATAAATCGTCAATAACAGATTTAAATTAAAAGATTGAAATTGAAAAGATTCATATGTAGCTGAATTTATGTCCATTACATCTGGGATAAAGAAGATGGTGCAATATATATATATATATATATATATATATATATATATATATATATATATATATATATATATATATATATATATATACATACATATATACACATACATACATTTTCTTTATGATGGAAATGTCATTATGGTTTAGGATGACAAACATAATTGGCTTGAGAGAACCATGATTTCTTGGGCATCACCAATTATAGCCAAATATAATATCCTAATAGAGATTATATTTTTGGCTTACACTTTATTTTACAGTGTAATTATACATATAAGTATGAGTAATATTAATTATCTACATGTACTTATATGGTCAGGGTAAGGATTTGTTTTAAGATTACTTGCATGTCATTATGCATAATTAATTATTATTATAATAGCAAGTACATGTAAATGGCATGGAAACCATAACGTGCTATCTCTTGCTTTAATCTAAAAATACCTTTTGCATTAGTTTCTGCTTAGAAGCAGGCTACAACTTTTTTAAACTGGATACGGCATCTACTGGTTTGCAGAGAGAACAAAGATGACTGTGAACAGAAGTTGTAAGGATGGCACTTTTGTAGATGCAGAACTGAATATGAAGTATGTCCTCCCAGTCACTCTGTTTGCTGAGGATAAAGAAAAGCAACATTTACTTTATAACTAAAACATAGTATGTTAATGCTGCGTTAGTAACTAATTATTTGCTCTACATAGTCTACTGCATGTGTCATGATATTTAATGTCAAATCCAGTTTGTTTGTCCTCAGTGTCCAATTAGTCATCAAATTTGTTTTAACAAATTTGATTTGATATGCAATGCTCTGGGTGAATGTTACGATTAAGGGTTATGATTATGACTTCTGCTAAATAATTAGCTTTAGTCTTTTTTTTCTGTCAACATCAGTATTTTACCTGATACAGTTGCCTCTGAGATAGCTTTCACAAGACGGTTCTGGATAAGAAAGGTGTAGGTGTCATCTTCCTTTACTGGTTGTTCGAGGACACTAAAAACTTGATTCATGATTCCTGCATTGTTGATAATCTGGGTGCTGTTCAAAAGCTGTCCACTCTGACTCAACCAGCTAACCTCAGGTCGGGGAAACCATTTGTTAGCCTGAGCAGATAGAGACCCATTTGACTGTAGATTAAATGTGGGAGCTGAGAAAGCTGCAAATAACATACAGATTCGAGTGAAAATCTAAATTCAGATATGATCATTTACACACAAAAATATGTGTAAAATATATCATTTTAAATCTGCATGTGTGTGTGATACACAAATTCACGCACACACACCCACAGACATTTCAAAGTACACTACTGATTCAGTCATCTTATATCATATTTAGTTATAATATTAATGTAATAATAATTATTATTAATAATTACTTTGATAATATTTCACTTAATTTAATATTATAACATTACTTTCAGCTCTGTCAATGAAAAGCCAAAGTAGTAATAACCTTTGCATATCACTGAGAAATAGACAATAGTTTAATGTTTTATTCCAGAATGAATCTGTTTTAAACAAACCATGTAAGTCAATGATTCAGTGACTCGCTCATAAACACAGTCAAGTGTTTAGTTCCTGAAGGAACCAGAGATAATAAATCATTTGATTGATTGATTCAGAGAATAATTTGTACAGACAGTGGCTGAAATCACATTCTCCTGAGTACTATTTTTTTTATATAGATAATTACTTTATAACTATTAAGAAAATATGTTCTTTATAGAATGAATAAGGACATATAGGTGTAAAGAAAAATGGTATAAGCTATCTAAAATCAAAACAATTATGGTAACAAAATATTACACATAATATTTTGAGTAGTTTTTAAGACTTGATTGTAAATGTAAAATCTCCTAAATTATTTAATCTATGACACAATGATGTGCTCGTTTATTTTAAGTTGATTCCCCAAAGTCTGTGATTGTGAGTAAGGCCTGTTTGTTTTTGACTTTGGGTTATTTTGGGTTATTCAGTCAAATAGCTTAAGTAGGAAAACACTACTGCAGTATCATTAGCAAAGCTACTGCTGATTGAACAAAGCATCATGACTCACAGTGCAGTTATTCATAACCACGAATAAGCTCTACTCTTCTCAGTAACGACAGAAACTTCAACTTAACAGAAACTCTTTCCAATGTCAGACATAACTAAACATTAATAGATGTTTCCCTTTACTCAAAGACACACAAAGCAGCACTTAATTTCAATATTTACTCTCCATATCCAGCCAAATGCAAATCATGCGGAGAACTAACAATCAGCACTAACATGAAACTGCATAATTAAGCTAATTTTCTTAAAATAAATAGGTAGCCTTCTTTCCTTCTTTTTTTTCAGTTTCTCAATTCAAGCCTCAAAGCTGCTTTAGTTTCCTTAAAAAATAACGAAAACATAATCTCTTGGTTTTAATATTTTCAACATTTTCACTGAACCACAATTTATTTAATAGAATATATGCACTATTTTTAATTCTCACCTTTTTTAATGAAAATGACAAGACCCAAGATTATTATTTTTTTACAGTGTACCTGCCTCATTCACTTCACTGTAAATCATATATATTCTCTTGTGGCCTCATAGGATAAAAAAGCCTCCACTGGATGCACACTTCAGAATCTAGCAAGAAGTAGTAGTCATCCAGTGGCTTATATTGTAAATTCAGACATACTATCATGTTCACATGCTGTTTTTCACCCACTATATAAAAGGGAAGTATGCAATATAGGTGTAACCAGTAATTTGTGTAGATCCTGAATGAATCAGGGTTTTGAATTAATCAAATAACGAGTGAAAGTTTCAGTGACTCACTCATAAAAAAAGAGCCATTTGTCGCCATCTACTGGCGTGTATGAGGTACAAAGTAGAATTATATTCTCTGATTTGAAATAAATGAATAAAGAATGGATTTACCAGCCACTCGGAGGTTAACACTGGTAGTCCCTGAGACTTTTGGTGCATTGACAGAGCAGCGGTAAACACCCTCATCCTCCAGCTTCACATTTCTCAGCATTAGGGACGCGTTGCCCATTGATATAGCATCTGAGAACAGTTGAACCCTGTTTTGGAACTGTGCGTTCTGCCCCTGAAGCTGGGCTGCTTTTTTCTTGTATTCATAGACCACCCCACTGAGAGAGTCTTTCAGCCAAGTGATTGACACATCGCTGAACTGTGCATTGCCACTGTTGCTAAGGAACCTGCAATCCAGGACCACATCCTCCGCAAGGTTCCCCACAGTAGAGGGACTTCTGCTCTCAACTGTACCTTGGGACACTTGGAAACAAACATGCACACAGGTGTTTAGATTATACATCAAAAGTCCAAATGCACTTTTAGAACAGAATGCTTAACTAACCTGAAAATGCAATAGCCAATATGAAAATGATGAGTCCAGATATTACGACTATGAGAAAAATCATACTGCAAAGACAAAGACAATTATGATCAACATTCAGTATTGACTACTTATACATACTATAATTTTCTGCCTGAAATGGTTTGAAAAAGTATTTTACCTTCCAAAGATTATTTGTCCAATAGAAGCCATTCTGGTGACCTGTTCCTAGTTTTCAGCAGTATCTTTGATGAATCGATGTATCACTCTGCTGAGCATCTCTGTAGACAGCATAATAAATCAACAGGCTAAGACGGATAAGTGCTTTCTAATCCTCAGACTAGTCTAAACTTTACTTCCAGGGAAAGAGATCAGCACCTCCTCCCTGTGTCAATATTACCTCGGAGAGGTGTGTTCTGGCACTCTTAACACACAGCTTGACAGAATTGACCTTTTCACCTAAATAATATAGGGAACACTAAACACAACATTTTTTAATTTCTTCTGCTAAACACAAAAGAGGATATTTTGAATAATGTCAGTAAACAAAAAGATGATTTTTGGCCATTGAATTCCATAGTAAATGGAAGTCAATCATCAACTGTTTGGTTACCAATATTTCTTTAATAGATTGTCTTTTGGGTTTTAACAGAAGAGATACAGATTTTATGACTTGAGGGTGCATAAATGACAATTTTTGGTGAACAATCTGTTCATGGGTGAAAGATTTACAGACGCCTGTATGGGTCTTGATTTGTTAAAAAAAAAAAAAAAAAGAATAATATAATAATAATAATAACTAGAATTAAAAGTTAGTGAACTAACTTTGATGTTGGCTTGGCCATCTTGGCCATGGAGCAAAAGAGCCAAAGTACTTGTGTGCCCAACATTGAGTTGCCCCGCTGCAAAATTAATACAAATAATAATGCCATAAAAAAAATACACCTGCAACAGTCTTTTTCCATGCTCCCTTGCTGTTTTCTTTTTTTAATAAAAAGCCTGGGCTATGATAACAGCTATGACAGGGTTGTCTAGCTGGATGTGAAATAAGTCATGCCTATTTTTCTCGTGTATGTATTTCACAGTCCTGCCACCGTCACGTTGTGGGCAACGACACACAAGATTACTGAAACAATGCATTTTAAATCAAGGAGATCATAAGGGGTCCAAGCACAATGGTTTGTATAGATGATGCAGTTACACACTGTTTAAAATTGTTTAATTTGTACTGTATGTTCATTCTATTTATTTATTTGTGCTATTTACATAATGTTTACATTTTTTTAAGTTTGTTTATGTTAATTTAAAATAGCACTGCATAGTCTTCACTGTAAGATAAAATACACAATCAAACCAAAATGTATTCAGACACCTTCAACATTTCTCACATAATCACAGTTTATTTGCTGTAGTTTAGAAACTGGTAATAATATATGACAATAACTCAGAACAAATTCATATTGATAATTTCGGATAACTTTGATAAAAAGATATGTAATGGAATCAACCAAAACTTCAGACAGCTGTCAGTATGACAATATTTACACAACTATCAATACTTTGTTGAACAGTTACCAAGCAAGAAATGCTTAATTTGGTTCAGTCTGTGGTGTGAAAAGGTTGCATTAACAATTAAAGAAAGAAACACTTAAGCAAAACATGGGCAGGTCCTTAATTATTATTTTTTTAATCAATTTCACTGGTAGCCTACAGTATTAAGAATTTGTGGGTATAATATTTCACAGATCACTATTTTGCCATACTCACTTACATAAATGAACTAGTGGCCTGCACCCACTAGTAAAACAATTCTATCTGATTTTTGGATTGACTTTGGATAAATTCTTGTACTACAAGGTAAATCAGTCAAGAGCAGCATACATTAAAGACTCTGACAGCAGAGCTAGTAAATTAGGCGCGGTCCCTTTAAGAGACAAACGCATCCATTATGATGATACACATCCGATTTTTTTTTGCAACTCTTTACTTTCACTTAAGACATAACCACATACTTATTCGAACACACTTTCCAACACGGGTATTTCGACATATTTTGTATGTATTTGTTGTCGGTACAAAAGCAAGAAGACTTTGAGACGCGTCTCTGCTTGCCCTGAACAACACCGCGCTGCTGAATTGAGCTCTTTCGCTTTTCGCTCTTTTTTCTGTTTATTTAAACTGCGATTTGAATTTGTTCGTTCAGGTCCAGGAGGAAGTGAACGTCCTGAACGAGAGCTCGGTTCAGTGTTGACGCGCGGCTCTCTCTCGTGCACACGCGCCATCAGCTGCTCAGTCCAGTTTCCCGCAGTGCGGGGCTGAAGCGCGAGTTTACTGTGACGTTCCGCCTGATGATTCAGTTAGAAACCAGCTAAGACCAGCGTGACAGTGGCCAAAACTACTTTAAAACCATTTAATATATTATTCAAATTGTTTTGTGCCGTTTCGCTGCAGTGTTTTAATGTGAAAGGCTGTAAATGTGTACTTCAAGTGTTCAGAGGAATACGTCGCGAGCTCGCTGTGATGTTCAGCCTGATGATTCAGTTAGAAACCAGCTAAGACCAGCGTGACAGTGGCCAAAACTACTTTAAAGCCATTTAATATATTATTCTAATTGTTTTGTGCCGTTTCGCTGCAGTGTTTTAATGTGAAAGGCTGTAAATGTGTACTTCAAGTGTTCAGAGGAATACGTCGCGAGCTCGCTGTGATGTTCAGCCTGATGATTCAGTTAGAAACCAGCTAAGACCAGCGTGACAGTGGCCAAAACTACTTTAAAACCATTTAATATATTATTCTAATTGTTTTGTGCCGTTTCGCTGCAGTGTTTTAATGTGAAAGGCTGTAAATTCTCTGTGGACTTCAAGTGTTCAGAGAAATACATTGCCAGCTCGCGAGCAGTTGGCTGCCGCGAATATATCATGTTATTACTTTAAACAGTTCAGAAACATCTCAATTTAGCTCTTGGTGTGTTCTAACGTGTGGATTGCGTGCAATAGCGTTTTTAAAATGTCTTAAATAGGAATGAATTCGCTTGTTGTCGGCTCCGTGTAGACAGCCTGAGCTGAGCAGCAGTGATTCTTCTCTCGTCTGACTGCTCCCCTCCCCTAAATGTCATTGCAACTGTAGGGGCGCAATTTTTCTCAGACAATGTAAGTCTATGGGTAATGAATTTTGACATTTAAAAATTAATAAAAAAAAAACTTTAAGTCTGATCAGTCTGAAAAGATATAGCACACACCACCGCTCTATCCCGCAGGTGTCTGCCGAGTTTGGGGCTTGTGGCTTTAAAGCCCTAGGAGGAGTAGCGTTCAGAATTTCTGTCAGAAAAATAATAATAAGAAAAAGAAGAAGTTTAAATAGCATAACAGTATGTTGGCTTGTTGCCAAGCCAACTACACGAGAATGCTTGTTTCATTTAAACCTGTTCCCATGGCCTTACTATCAGCGTGTCCTCAGAGCGATTACATTCTCTAGACTGCGTGTTGCTATAAACACAGATGCGTAAATGCTGCTGCAAATATGCTTAATATTTACCTCCTGCAATTGATGCATATCTGTTAACATCATTTTATTTTTACATTTTTTTTTACAACGAGCTGACCAGGCAACATACACACACAGCAATATGGATTAAAAGAGCATTCACTTATCTTATATGTGGATTTCAGATGTTCTGAAACATGCTGCAACAGTTTGATTTGCAAGCAGCAATGCGATGGAAGAGATGCTGAAGAATGGAAATTTTAATTGACCGCTTGTGGTGGGTGTCAAAACTGGATTGGTACACGTCAGGAACAGCTGTCTGTCGGCTGATGTGAGCTTGACTGACGTGGCCTGCCTGAACTAATGCAATGCTCAATTCATAGGGTTAGTTCACATGAAAATGAAAATTAGACCATGAATTACTCACCCTCAAGTCATCCTAGGTGTGTCATGATTCTGCCCTCGTGTCCTTGATTTTTCCTAGTCTTGAGGCAGGATCATGACAGACCCGTGTTTTGTGTACAAGCGCATGGCCTTGTCTTTGGGCCATGTGCTTGTGTTGTCTCGTTCCCTTGCCCCGCCCCCCTTGTTATCCTAGTCGTGTCGTGATTGTCCCATCTGTAACACCTGTCGTGTCTTAATTGTTCCCCCTATTTAGATCTCCTAGTGTGCTCTGTCCTGCGTCGGTTCATTGTGTTTCTCAGATGTGTACTACTTATGTGTTCTACACTTGTGATTGTACCTCTGAAGTCCCTGTATAACCGTGAGTGTTATTTGTAGTTAGTGTTCTCTAGTTTTGAGTCTTTGTTTACCTTGTCTGATCAGTCCTGTTTAGTATTTGTTGTATCTGCCCTAGTCCTGTTTTCCCCCTCGTGGGTTTTTATTTTCCCCTTTTTGTAAATAAACCCCTTGTTTGAGAATCCCTGTCTGCACCTGAGTTCCTCCCTTACCAAGAACCTGACAGAATGAACCGACCACCAAGGAACTCAGCAGACAGGAGGCAATGCTGGATGGCATCAGCCAGCCAGCGAGATTGTTTTGAGGGCTCTCGCCTTGTGGTGTTCCGGGGGACCAGGGGAGGTCGTTCCGGAGTGAGCGGGCGAGAGGAGGAGCCCCAGAGGTCCCCACCTACCCAGCTGCCGGCGATCCCGGAGGGTCGTGTCCTGGCCGTGGCAACCCTGGTGGGTCAGGCAAGCCCCTCCCAGAGTCCTGAGGTGCCCTCCTCAGCCAGCAGTCTCCCCATGAAACGAGGGAGACGGTTTTCATGGGAGTCGGCTTCAGAGTCTTCGGCGTCCGAGTCTGCCCTGTCCGAGACCAAACTCCCCCAACCCGCCTCTGACCCAGCTGTAGCCTCTGCACCGCGCCCGAGGAGGAAGAGGAAGAAGAAGGAGCCTGCCGGTCCTGTGACCCTGTCTCCTCCCGAGTCAGCAGCGGTGAGCGTGCCTGAGTCAGCAGCGGTGAGCGCTGGCGTGCCCGTGCCAGCAGCGGAGAGAGCTGGCGTGCCCGTGCCAGCAGCGGTGAGCGCTGGCGTGCCCGTGCCAGCAGCGGAGAGAGCTGGCGTGCCCGTGCCAGCAGCGGTGAGCGCTGGCGTGCCCGTGCCAGCAGCGGTGGGCGTGCCCGAGCCAGCAGCGGTGGGCGTGCCCGAGCCAGCAGCGGTGGGCGTGCCCGAGCCAGCAGCGGTGAGCGCTGGCGTGCCCGTGCCAGCAGCGGTGGGCGTGCCCGAGCCAGCAGCGGTGGGCGTGCCCGAGCCAGCAGCGGTGGGCGTGCCCGAGCCAGCAGCGGTGAGCGTGCCCGAGCCAGCAACAGTGAGCGTGCCCGAGCCGGCAAAGAAGAGAGCTGCAGTCGTGAGAGCGGAGGAGAGAGCCGCGGCCGACTCTGCAGCAAAGACTCTTGTACAGTCGGTCTCATCCCATAAGGAGCTGCCTATTATCCTAGCTGCTAAAGCATTTTCTGATTATTTGTCCCGTCTTGTCCAAATTTTAGAAGTCCCCGTCAGTCCTGTTTTGTCCCCTGACCCTGTCCCCAGAAGTCCTAAGTGTCCAGCCGTTGTCTCCCCGTGTCCAGCCGTTGTCTCCCCGTGTCCAGCCGTTGTCTCCCCGTGTCCCATTGATGTGGCCCCGTGTCCCGTTGATGTGGCCCCGTGTCCCGTTGATGTGGCCCCGTGTCCCGTTGATGTGGCCCCGTGTCCCGTTGATGTGGCCCCGTGTCCCGTTGATGTGGCCCCGTGTCCCGTTGATGTTGTATCCCCGTGTCCTGTCGTCTCCCCGTGCCCTGTAGATGTAGTCGCCCCTCGTCCTGTAGATGTAGTCGCCCCTCGTCCTGTTGATGTTGCCCCGCGTCCCGTAAGTGTTGCCCCGCGTCCTGTGTCTGCTCCTGTCAGTTATCCCGAGAACCCTCCCCGCCCCTCACCACCCAGACCTGCCCGTACCCCCCGTCGTCAGCCTTCGTCCTGTCCTCCTAGGATTCCTACCCCACCCACCCGCCCTGGTCTGTCCCCCATGAACTTTGTGGTCCCGCCCCCTCCCCTTCCCTGTTTGTTTTTTTGATTTGTCACCCCAACCCTGCTGTTGTGTACTCATGTTTGCCTTTGTTGTTATTTGTCATGTCCTGTTGGTTTGTGTCTGTGTCCCAGTCTGTCATGTCAGTCGTGTCCCGTGTTTGATGTTCCCTTGAGGAGCGTCTGGAAGCCGCTCCTTAAGGGAGGGGTTCTGTCATGATTCTGCCCTCGTGTCCTTGATTTTTCCTAGTCTTGAGGCAGGATCATGACAGACCCGTGTTTTGTGTACAAGCGCATGGCCTTGTCTTTGGGCCATGTGCTTGTGTTGTCTCGTTCCCTTGCCCCGCCCCCCTTGTTATCCTAGTCGTGTCGTGATTGTCCCATCTGTAACACCTGTCGTGTCTTAATTGTTCCCCCTATTTAGATCTCCTAGTGTGCTCTGTCCTGCGTCGGTTCATTGTGTTTCTCAGATGTGTACTACTTATGTGTTCTACACTTGTGATTGTACCTCTGAAGTCCCTGTATAACCGTGAGTGTTATTTGTAGTTAGTGTTCTCTAGTTTTGAGTCTTTGTTTACCTTGTCTGATCAGTCCTGTTTAGTATTTGTTGTATCTGCCCTAGTCCTGTTTTCCCCCTCGTGGGTTTTTATTTTCCCCTTTTTGTAAATAAACCCCTTGTTTGAGAATCCCTGTCTGCACCTGAGTTCCTCCCTTACCAAGAACCTGACAAGGTGTATATGACTTTCTTCTTACAAACGAATATTAGGTCGGCTTTGCACATGCACTGCTGAGAAATGACAAATGTGGAAGTGCAGGAGAGAGATCAAAACAACTGTCACTAATTAGAAGTACAAAAGAGGATTTGTAAAGAAGAATGTCGGAGGATTTTGATTTAGGCCAAGAGGAGACTGTTTTTTTTTTTTTTGCCAAAGTAAGGCAAAGTAATGCTTCCTTTGCTTTACTTAATTACTTACTTACTTACTAAGAGGGTGTGGACAAGTCTGAACTTTTATAAGGAATATCTCTTTGGTTTTGAGACTTTAGTCTTTGCAACTATAGGAATTTTTAACACTTCAAAGTGAAAGGACATTGCATCATATGACTCGTTTAAAAGCAAATGAGACAGATATGTAAAATTTCTCTCGAGCTCACAGATTTTTCCTATACTTTTTTTATCAGCTGTTTATCAGCATGATAATGTCCAAATGAAATTTTTTTTTCTAAAAATGCAGAAAGTTAAAAATTAAAAATTATATGGTCTTAACTTTTTGAGTTTCCTTGCCACAGTCTTGAAGTTTTGTTTATGTAACTCAGAAAAAAAAAAACATCTAAAGGGAGGCAAAAATGCCTTAATGGCTAAAGGGTTAAGATTTTGAGAAAGTGCTAATTGATAATGGGCTATTTCATTAGGTTACTATTTGGAAATTGGTTTGATTCTGTGAAATTATATACCAGCTGGAAAACACATGCTGGCACAGTAATGTATGTGGGTAAAAAATAAACATATGCTGCAATTGTGGTCTTGGACTTAGACATCAGGTGACTTACTCATACTGTTTTACTTCACTTTTCACAAAAATGTACAGAGGAGCCTGAACATGTGTATGTAGGCTCATGCAACTGGTTTATCAAGAGTTCAGGCTATGATTAAATCATTCTGATCAAAAGCAGATTTTTAGAATAGATGAAGATTGTGTCGGTGAATTCATTTAGCACAGTGATGTTCTGTGGAAAAAAATATCTAATTGAAAACATAAAAAAAAAAATAGAAGGATTTATAAAACAGTGAACACAAAGGACCATGAAGTGATTGGTTTAAGAGCATGATATTAAGATTTTACACAGCATCCTGAAATGCTAATGACAGTGTTTTTTAATTTGGACAACTAAATGGTTAAGGCTTTGTAAGATGTGCAATGAAAAAGGGACACATTTGATGATTATTTGATTATTTTGGAAGTTGTAAATAAAGCAACGCTTATTAGGTTTTACAAGAAAATTTGTTCTGCTTCCTTTGGACCAATAAGTTATTTGCCTTTCTTTGTAATTGTCAAATGTACTAACAATTTCTGTGTGAAAATTGTTTGAAAGTAAGTCTTACACCCTTTTTTCAGGGTAGTATCAAAATCATTTTACAAATATCTGTTCATTTACAGCAAACGTATCTGCAAAAGATAAATGAAAGAGGAAGTTTGAATAAGTCAATATCCCTTTTGATGCAAATAATAAATCAGATTGTACTGAATAACTGGACCAATTTATGAAATACTCCAGGACATTTATGTTGTGAAATTGTATAATATTCACAAAAACTGGGAGATTGACCTGGATGCATAATGGAAATTTTAAGTATTTATTTCGGAACATTCTGGCATAAATATATATTTATAGGTATTTCATCTCCTTTTTATTTTCATTATGTTAATAAAAGAAAGAAAGACAGAAAGAAAGAGAAAGAAAGAAAGAATACACTGTCATTGAAGTTGCATACATATCATGAGCTGTCCATGAAATCCTTCAAAAGCTCATACTGAAACCATAACACGCTGCATTTTTTGGAACAAATTCCCACATCTATGCCACTTTCAAATTTCCAAAGAGGAACCAATTGTTGTGGTAAAACTAGACCATTTAAAACCATCCTGAGAAAGGACAAATTGAGGACTCAGTCAAGACTTCACGAGAGAGGAAACAGCTGTGTTGAACCTCTGCATCTGAGCTTCAGCTGATCTACAATGCCGCATCTTTTTTCCGATATTCCAGACAAAATGCGTGTGATGCTGTCACAGGCTGCGAATGTATTTCTAGTTTTTATAATGATTTACATTTTTCAGTACATCTTTAATTCTCAGTTTTCGTGCTCCTGCACACCTGAGATTCATGTTAATGTGATATTTTACCTTGCGCTCGTTCCTCTGATATTGTTCTTTATTTTAAAAATAATGAAACAAACCAAAACAAAAGTTTGTGCAGCCTGTCTCCACGGTCTTTGTCCACAAATCCTCCAGCTTCTTGGAATCGCTCTCTTCTGGGGGGGATTTGTTCTCTTAGATGGAGACTTGTTTCTCTGTATGATAACCAAACATAATGACACACTGCGTGAAATTCCATGCAAGAAGGACTCAGATCTCACTCTTCAAGAAAAGAGCACTATTACAATCTACAAAAACTGGTCACAGGTAAGGAGCCTACTTTGTTCCGTTCTTAGACTGCTTTCTAGTAGCTGATGTAAAAAATTATCATGTTTGGACTGTTGCAGTTTGTTTTAACTGATGATTGCCATATTTAATTATATTATATGATTTATTTTATTATTATTTTGTTTAAATTTAATGGTTATTTAAATTATATACCAAAAGCGAGCAAAGAATCACGTACGTAGCTACATTATGCACTTTGCTGTTTATGAAGAGAAAACAAAAACAGTCTCATCAGAACAGTTCTGATTGGTCATTGCATTCATAAACTCAACAGAATCATGTGTGATTGTTTATAATGAGCCACGCTGTAAAACGCCTAAAAAGAAATATGAAGCTTTATAATAGCCTATCTAAATGTAATTTCCGCAGTCAACACTTCATTTTCACTTTTTTTTGCAACAGTCGTAATAGATTTGGTTTAATTGTGGACTACCGGATCATTTTTGTCCAATTTGGTGGTATTTTTTCCTAAAGCCCCCGTTAATTTCAGACCCGTGACAGGTGTAGAGATTTAGTTCAAGATTTAAGCATAATTATTATAACTGATTTATCAAATATATTTTGCAGTTTTGCGGTTACATCTGCATAGCTGTTGGATTCTTTGGATGGTGGCTGACATCAAACACCAAGATTGGGATATGCTGTGAAAGTATTTCTTGTAGGTGTTTAAAGAAATGCTGTTGCGAGATCTGTAGCTCTGAATGTCGGAAGAACTGCTATAACAAGATCTGCAAAGTAAAACCATACTACGAGATGCGCTACGAGGAGCTCCTGTCTGAGGAAACAGATAAACATTTGGATGAAAGATTGCGACAAATAGCCAAAAAGAGAGCAGAAAGAATATGCTCGAATCATATTTGTGATATTGAAAATAATGAGCTTAGACACAAAGAAAACGAACAAATAAAGGAAAAGGCTACTGAAGCTTGGTCTAAAATATCTCGATCAAATTTCTATGATGAAAAGCTTCTTAATGACATAAACGATGAACAGAACTATATCACTTGAATGCCAGTCTGAATTCAATTCTCATGAAGATCATCTTCTCAATCCAAAAAAAAATTAGTATTCTGAATTTTGTGGTACTAATAAATACAAATTACAGTTTTCTTTAATCACTACCAGTTTTTAAAGATGTAGGTCACGTTTTCAGAATTCTCACACAACATCAGTTTATGTTGGTTAAATGGTGGATCATTTTCCATTGCTTTTGCACAAAATGCTTTAAGTGAATTCTAATGGAAAAGTTCATATCATGAAAATAGCACATGACTGCTTCATCTGGAAAGCATCTGCTGTGAATAAACATCTCACAGACATCTCTAAGATGTGTTTTACATTCTAAATCAAAAATATTTTAAAGACATCTGATATATATGATGTAAACGTAGACATCAAATAGACTTGTCCGTGTGATGTACTGTATGTGTGCTCTCAGTCACTTACAGATTTAACATATGTAAAAAATGTTTTGATAGTTTTAGTGTATTTTGATTGTTAATTTAAGTGCTGTGCCAACTAAAAGTTGGTTAGGAGAACTGTGTGAAGAGTTTTCAAAAAGTGACCCAAGCATTGAGAACGGTTCTGTCTGAACGTACGCTGATATTTTCTGTTTCAGTGGCAGGGCACAGATGCTGAATAAGTGATTGCAAGTGTCTCTACAAAGTAATTCCTACTGTATAATTGTGAAGATGTACTGTAGGATATTATGTGATTAATAACTGTCTGTTTATGTCCATGAGTCACTGTATATTTACTGTAAAAATGTACAATACTTGTGAATGTCATTTTTTTTACTTTTTTTGTTCAATGAAAAGTTCATACAATCAATATATACAACAATCCAAATCCAAATGCATGTTCATTTATTACCATCAGGGTTATTATATAGATAACTAAAACCAAAACTGAAACTAAAATTCAAATAAAAAATTCAAATAAACTGTAATGAAGTAAAACATAAAAGACTTTGTATTTTGGCTGTTTTTTCCAAAGCAACATTTCTCCTTTACATTTAGTTTAACTTTGTATACTGAAATAACTAAAACACAAAAATAAAGCTAATAAAAACAGTGATCAGGCCTACTTGGTGTATGGTTATACAGTTATACTGTTACAAAATAATAATAATGTAAACTTCAGAAAAATTGCTTTATTAAACTCTACAAAGACCATTAAATTACAGTCTGCATCAGATCATATAGCCATGAATGCATTTCAAGAAGTTTACCAGCAAGTCTGAAAGTAATTTTTACGTCTCCAAACTTAATGACTGAACGTCTATACATATACTTAAAAAACACACACAGTTTAAACATAAAAGGATTTATCTTTCTATTTCATTAAGTTCATAGTGTGTAATAATGTGGTGAACTACAGCTGTTAATTGTTCTTCTACAATATCTGTGTGAACCTTCCAGAAAAGTTAAGTTAGTTTTGCATCATTTATTTGTAAATGACACTTGGATTTGTATTTTGCAAAGAAATTCAGACATTTTAAGTGTGACTGAAGTGTCCGAATATATATTTGAGCCAATTTAAGGCTATAAAGTTTTTATTTTCTTCTTAGGCAAACAGCAAAGTGAAGCAGAAACTTGCAGTGTCTGTCCAGTTTCTACATGACTGATACACCTGTACGTCTCTCCAGAATAGGTCTGAGTGGGGAATATGGGTGTGGAGAATCACAGCCCAGTAGTTGACGTGTAGATGATTCCCAATCCCAGCCGATCTCCAGCCTGCTACACACACACGGATACTGTCTGTCTGTCCGGCAGGCCCAGTCCACGGCCCTCTTCACTGCTTCCCAGTACATCGGTCTGAATGGAGAAGAGTACAAAGTCATGGATCCAAAAATACAAGAGTAAATCACTGCGCTGCATGAGGACGTGAGCTGGTACCTGGGCTCCTGGGACTCTTTCAGCCGGAGGAGAGACTCGAGCAGCTGTCCCACTGCCAGCTTCTTCACCCGGATCAGCTGCAGCACCAGCAGAGTCGCCACCAGCCTCAGAATGTCAGCATGAGCCTTCACACCTGACACACAAAACATCTGACTGATTAACTGATTCACACTGACAAACTGAGCCCCGAAAATAAAGATTAGATTATTTGAAACTATATTCAGGTTCAGCCTGATGCATATTGCACTTTAAACAGGAAAGCACTTTCTCAGTCTAGAGAGCTTTACTATGATTGGATGGTGTTACACAGTAAAGGCACAGATGTTTTTCTCAGTCTGTCTGGAAACAGTTGTGCTCACAAGGTACATATGGCACCTACATGCCACATATGAACAAACTGTGATTGGTTGCTTTACGTGTCAGTCAGTATGGACCAGACCAGAAACAAGCATGAAAAAAATCTCACCAAAAGAACGGATGCCTTTCTCCTTAAGGAAGACATTGGCAAAAAAGTCTATGTCCAGGTTGAGGAAGCTGCTCAGCCTGTCAGTGCACTCCCAGTATCCATCCTGTATCCAAACACAACGCATATGTTTAAATCCCCTAAAACATTGACATACTGTATATAATCTAGTGTTTTAAATCATGTGTAAACACCTCATGCTGAAGGTCAAACAGCTCATTCCAGGCCACTGTGTCAGATTTCCTTCTCAGTTTTGACAAAGTGTCTTGAGGTTGTGAAAAACGTTGTGCCCAGCAAGTCATTGTTTTTTTTTTCCAATATCGAGAAGTGTCAAACTCGAGAGAGAAACTGTCTGCAGCTTCATGAGAAATGGCACAAAGAATGGAAAATGTTTTAATCCATCTGAACAATGATCACAGAGGAAACCCCATCAGCCTCATCAATCAGAGTCAACTTACCAGGCGCAGAACTCAGAGAATTAATACATATCAGTTTCTTCCTTAGTTCCGCCTCTAGCATCACTTCTTGTTGCTGTTGTGCTTGTTGTTGAGGAGGTGCTTCAAAGAAATCTTCATCTGATGAGCAACACCAATTCAGAGACTCACTCAAAAGACTGGGGGTTCTTCTGGAGTCTCTAAATGTAGGGGGAAAGTGCAACTGAGAAGAATTTGAGCGGACAGCAGCTATCAAGCTTGGAGGAGGAGGAGGAGAAGGTGACGGGGGGGTCCTGAACATGGACCGTGTGAAATCAAGAGGAGTAGAATCAGGAGAACCTGCAAACTGTATGACATGTGCACTGCTGGCATTTAAAATGGGACGACTTTCACATATGGATCTAGTACTTTGCACACTGGGACCAACAGGAGGAACGCTGTCATCTCTGGACAAATAATCTGATGATGCAGATATATGAGAATACTGATGGAAATTAGGCACCGAGGCAGTTTCGTAAAAGGGACGCTCGTCACTCATGGAGGAATAACAAGCAGGCATTACGGCAGCGTGAAGGGGAGGCCTGTCACTCATGGAGGAAGAAATGGACTTAAAGGTCGGAGTGGCAGCCCAGCTATAGGGAGGCTCTGGAGCAGTTAAACAACAGAGATCACCTGCGATGGCAAGGCCACTGTAAGGCTCTGCCGACCCTTCTAGAAAATAATCACTAGATCCCACAGCCTCCTCCATTTCACAATAATCAATTTCATAAGATATTTCATTCAAAATGCATTCTTCCATGTAATCCCCATGCAAATAATTATAGGAGGAGCTACTACTGGACAATTCCTCTGATTCCATCTGAAAAAAAAAAATAATAATAATAATAATTTAATGCATTGTTGTGAATACATTACATGGTGCTACATTTATATGACAAAAGTTGTAAAAGACCATTTTGTTGTTACCCTTACATCTTTCGGCTTCTCTTCAGTCCAGCCCATGTATGGTAAAATATCCACATCCTCTTCTGATATGATTTTAGGAATATCTGTGAATCCAGTGTCAAGCTCATTCTGGTCCTGCAAAGAGCAACTGAGGTTACAGAAGTCATTCAGTTTGATTTTTATATTTCACACTTTAGTAGAAGTTGAGTGACATCGTCAAGGCCAAAACAATATTGGTATTTTTTATTTATCAGCATTGGTAATACATTTCCCCCTCTTGGCCATTTAGTGTCATAAGTCAGAAAATGCAATTCTCATTGTGCACGGATCTTTTTATTCTGTTTTAATTTTAAATTATTTATTTATAAACAACATTTTCATTAACATTTTGTTGAAATAATATATTTTGATTATAAATATTTAATTGGATTGTGCATAAACCTTTTTTGGGTGAATTTCTAAATAAATATGTAAAAATATTGTTGTCGTTCATTTTTAGATTGTATACTGTATATGTTCAAGGAATGATCTGAACACATAATCCTTAAATTAGCAGTAATCGTACCCTCTCTTCAATGGCGACAAAACTTGTGAACTGGGACAAGATGGAGAACTCTTTACTGAGCTCAATGATGTAGGACTTCAGCTCTGCTTTCTTCCCCTGATAGAAAAGAGAAAAAAGACAGCAAGTCAAGTTCTTCTGTTAGAAAATCTGACAGTTATAAAAAAAATGACCATTATGTAGCCAAATATTGTACCTCGTGTTCTGCCTCACTGTTGCCTAGTATGCCATCTTCATAGTCTCTGATGATCGCTCTTGCTGTTAACTTGTGAAGGAACTACACACACACACACACACACACACACACACACACACACACTTCTAACTCCTGATAAATAACTGATGATGTTTTCAGATTATATGAAGTATTAAATGCTGACTCACAGTTCCTTTTGTCTTTTGTAGTTCTGTGGTGGAAACCATGGTTTTGATCTCTTGTCCACTCAAATCACCAAACAGTGTGGCCTAAACGAGTAAATATTACACAATTCAAAGCAATGAATGAACACACAAATAGCTGTTTAAATCAGTCTTTATAGTGTATTACATACAGTATATTGATTGAAATGACAATTGAGATTTAGATTTAAGATTTTATTATTTATACAGCTGTACATTATTTCTAATTTAAATAATCAAGGTGTTTCCATACTGCTTGTCCATAAATTAACACAAAGAAGAATATTTAATCATCTTTACTTATATGCACTAATATAACAGTACAGTCTGTGTACCTGAGTGCAGTGTGGCACAAAGCCGTACACCAGAGAGTGACAGTCACTGAAGAGGGCGTGAAGCTGTGAAGGGGCTTGAACAGGACGGGGCGCTGTGGGACTAAACTGCTGCCACTTCACTGCCACTGATCTGCAGCCTGGAGACTCCATACGCTCAACCTGAGCACGCACCTGAAATTACCCACAAATCTCTTCAATTCAAGCCTCAGACTGGCCCATATTGCAAAGTTTATCTTTCCTTTTAAGTTATAAGAAAACTAAACAAATAAAGAGCGTTACTCACCTTCTCTGTCCAAGTGTGTTTCATCTTTGTGTCAAAAAATTCATATGTTCCTCCACCTGCCTGAGCCAAAGCTCTGAGCATATGACGATTGGCTGTCAAGCTAGACAAACACAAACACAATCAAACTGCAGGTTCAGAAATTCATTGGAAGTGAAGGAGAAAAATAAAGGGATTTGTTTAAAGGCAGACCTGAGTCCGCAGGTGAAGAGGCGCGTGTGGCAGGAGTTTTCTCGGACCAGCTGTAGGGTCAGAGGCTGGTTCTGAACATGTCCATCAGAGAGCAGCAGGATGTTCCTCACGCCCCGGCAGGGAGGCAGCAGACTCAGGATCCGGAGAGGCCGCCACAGATCAGTGCTGCCACCAGAGCCGCTACACGACTGAAGAGAGGGAAAATGCAATGAGACGCAAAGGAACTGAGATTCAGAACCATCTTTAACCATTTTTAAACATTCCTCACCATAATAAATTTTCTGGCTGCTTCAGATGCCTCAAATAAAGGCAATGGTGCAGGAAACGCTTCCTTGTAATCTGTAAAAACACACATTTACCCACAATGCTTCACTCTGATCACAAGAATAATAGAGAAATGAAAATGTCAATGTGATGCTTGATAAAACAAAATCAGATAGTTTCAGTGAGCACTAACCAGTGCTGAAAGAGATGATGTTGATCTTCAGTGAGTGATCCAGAGATTTGAGGACTTGAAGGGCAATCCTGCGAGCGTTTAGCATGGCGTCTCCCCGCATGGACTTGGAGGAGTCCAGTAGAATGACCACATCGCTCACACTGGACGGACCTCCAGAGCTGGACACCCCGATTGACTTAAAGTCAGGATAAAACACCAGCATGCAGGCCTGCAGAGATCAGATCAGAATCAGTCTTCATTATTGTCACGCTGCGTAAGATTTTTGTCTGCAATATGCTGATAAATATCCAAGACACAGAAAAACAGATTAAAATCATATTTCTTTACCTGACTCTCTTTATCCGGATGGTTCTCGACCCACATCCTGGGCATGTGGATATTAGAAAGACTGAAGGACACCTGTAACCCTTCAGATCCCAGAGTCTGTCCCGGTAACGTGCTGATCACTGCCTTACAGTCTGTCCTCTGAGTGGAGAAAACACTAAAACTGTTAATATGGGTCACAAATGATTGTTTCTTTTACTTCAGAAAATACAGTATTTAGTCAAATTAATAACCTTGGTTTTGATGCGGTGTGAAGAGCTCAAGTTGATGATCTCATAAGGCATTTCAATCGACATAGACAGAGAAAACTCTCTGAAGAAAGAGAGAGGGAACAAATCAAAGAGAGTTACAACAACCCTGTGCCTTATTTAGTGACCATCCACAGTTCAACTAGACCAGGTGCTACTGTATATAAAGCATGATGTTATAAATGTTAAAGGTTAAGTGTTAAATTATGTTAAATGATGTGACATGCTACATTAAATAATTGTCTTCTATGTTGTTACTCCTCAGCAGATGCAGTTTTAGTGAATCTTTAGTGAATTTCTCTGTGATTTCTCCAGCGTTTGAGATTCTCACCCCTCTGACTGAAGCTCCGTCACACCAATCTTTTCAACAGTTGCCTGAAATGCAACACAACTGTCAGTCAAAACACTGCAACAATCATCAGGCCAAACAGGATTTTAAACAGAGTGACAAAGGCCCATCATACCTGAGTTGTCTGATTAAGGGCGGCGCTCTGTTGCCATGGTGCCACGCTGCCGGACAGTGAGAAGATTATAGAGCCTGATCTGACCAGCAGCTCAGTGATGAACGTCACTTTGATCAGAACTGTGGCTCCAGGAGGAAGATTCCCCACACTGATAGTAAATACATCCTGTCTCACAGAAACACATGACCTTAAAGAAACTTTCTGATACATTTTCACACATACGTCAGCTCCGGATCAGTTACAGTAACTCACAGGTGCATCCTGGTCCATCAGGTAGGCTCCATGGCCTTTCTCTATGGCTTGCTTGTACTCCTTACGAGCCTGCTCTTTTTCCTTTACCTACAGGAAAAAAAAGATCCATAAAAAATTGATGAGAAAGAGGTTAAAAAGCAGAGAATTTATTTGATAAATTCTGAATGATTTGCACCTTTCCAATGACGTGTTTTCCATTGATAAAGGCTTCAAATCCACACACTGCTGCCGTCTCCTCCAGTGGAAAGACATACTTTGCTTCAATGGGAACAGCACTCTGGTTTGTGTAGGTCTGAAAAATGATGACCTGGTAAAAGTGGAGACAAAGTTAGGGTTGTGATTTGAAATTATAATTCATTGTTCTGGTCTACATGGAATTTCATTATCTGTCTTTTAGTTTGTTAATTCTGTTGCTTCTTATTTCTTCCCATGTCTTTTTTTTCCAGTAGTCCCTGCCTTGTTCTAGTTTCAGTTTATTAGGCTTGATTACCCATTTTGTACTTCTATATGTGAAAGAAGTCCTTTATCTCGCTCATTTCTCAACATTTCTTTTAAATTCCACACCGCAGTCCACTGCTGTAGCATCATACCTGACACAGCAGGTCCATCAGCTTGCACTTCACATTGACAGCCTGCAGAGGAAGTTTCTGACCACTGCTGTCCAGCAAACCTGCGTTCATCTCCTCTAGAGGATTCTTAGTGGACTCCAAACCCTCACCATCACTGGACACTAAAAACACACAATCACACAAAACTACTGCTTTTATCCAAAGCGACTTAGTTACTTTTATCCAAAGTGTAGAGCACAGGAGGGCATTACAATAGTGCAGTCTGGAGAGAACAAGAGCTTGGACAAGAAGTTGTGTAGCTTGCTCTGACAGGAAGGGTCTAATCTTCCTAATGTTATATAGGGCAAATTTGCAGGACCGGGTCGTTGTAGCAATATGGTCTGTTAAGCTTAATGATTGATTACAACTAGGTTTCTGGCTGTCCTGGAGTTATGGTTAACGAACCCAGCTGTATAGAGTAGTTGTGATGAAACGATGAGTTTGCTAGAACCACCAGCAGTTCTGTCTTAGTAAGGTTAAGCTGAAGTTGATGGTCTTTCATCCAGCTAAAAATGTCACTCAGACAGGCTGCAATGTGAGCAGCTACCGTCGGATCATCTGGTTGAAATGAGAAGTACAGTTAAGTGTCATCAGCTTAGCAGTGATAGGAAAAGCCATTCTTCTAAATGACAGATCATGATGACGTCATGTAGATGGAGAAGAGAAGTGGTCCAAGTACTGAGCCTTGAGGAACCCCAGTAGCAAGAAGTTGTGACTTAGAAACTTCACCCCTCCAAGACACCCTGAAGGATCTATCTGAGAGGTAGGACTTAATATAGCAACAAATATTACAGCATTCACTTTTACAGAGCAGCAGTTAAATGTTATTATTTAATACTCTTTTCTAAAATAGTTTGCTTTCCTTTAGCAAATATCAAGCAAATATATTGTAATTTATTAATTTGATCCTGGCACCATGCTGGCACCAAGGAGTCCTAATTCCTCCAAATATAAAAGCTGGTCTCTCTCAGCATGTCCTGTTCACGGATGTTACTCACAGATATCAGCGGTTGTGTCCGTGATCTGCATGAGCTGAGTGTTAATATGAGGCTGGAACTCTTTTAACTCGTCCCCCTCCAGACTGTACTGGACCACATACTTCATTCTGATCTGCTCTGTGTTATAGACGACAAACTCATCATCCTGTCAAATATAAAAACACAAACGCAAGGGTCACATCAGATCCCAAAACACAAGCAGAATATTTAAGTTCACAGAAAATGAGTAAGAAAAGCACCTCAAAGTCAGAGAGTCTGCTGGGAGAGCGGCGGACTCCGTGTACACTGTGACAGCCGTCAGGAGCGCAAGTCAAAGTGGTGTCTTTCTTCAGCAGGTCCTTACACCGACCCAACGCCACTTCACACACCAACAGCAGCCGAGAGCCGTCAGTTACACTGGGCTTGGAGTATTTCACACTAGTCCTTTAACACAGAGAACAAACTTACTGACTGGATAAAATCTCCAGCTGTCATTAAAGTGATTCATATTATTTATTAATCTGTTACATGAAGAGATGAGTAATGCTAAAGATAACTGACTTTAGAGAGTCACTGAAGTAGATTCCTCCTCCAAGATTACCGATATCCGTTCTCTCGATCCCATGCTGTTCAACTCCAACCCTGGGCAGCAGCAGACCTCTATAAAGAAGGTTTGAAAATATATATTCAATTAATTACACCATATGCTGATCAAATGACAATTAATCATATTTATATCAACCGTTTTCTCAGAAAAGCTAAAAAATGAAAAAATAAAAGACTTTAAAAGAAAAAACTGAATAGACTTTACAAAAAGTAACTTTGTAAATTAGTAACTTAGTAACTTTCGCTCAATGTATAATCAAATATTATATTTTATTAATATTTTTTTTTCATGATTGGTCTATTGTATTATTTATTTTTTTGTATTCCTCATTTTCTTGATTGTTAAATTGAGATTAACTTGCCAAAATTCAGTGAAGTTAATATATAAAAAAAAATAATAATAACGATTTAATAACACTGGTTAACGTCATCTTTAGCAAATCTCAAAATGTATGACCATTCATTTGTACATTACGTTCAGTTGTACATAAGTGTGTGGGACACTTAAATTCATCTAGAGCATTAATTATAATTTATTTAGTTTTTAATATTAGCCAGAAGAAACATGGTTCAACCACAAGCACTGTCTGTCTTCACTTACAGCTCCACATATATAAAGTATGTGACAGACACATTGCAGGTGTGTGTTGTTTTGTCACTGCATGTAAATAAAGTTTTTTATTTTTAAGAATGTGCTCTTACCGTGACAGTATTCCAACAAAGCTGCTGGAACTAGTGGAGTGGAGGAGGGGTTTAATGTTGCCTAAATCCTCCCTAAACATCTGAAGCTCCACCCCTCTGCTGACACGCAGTATCTGCTGAATCTGAACAGGCCTGTAGTGGATACAAGATTAACACCATCATTTAAAGATGTGTTTTGACATATATTCATGTTTGAAATTCAGACCACAATCATCACAATCAAGCTGACCTGTCCTGAAGCAGTTGAGAGACAACATGAAACTCAGGGTTTTGTGGTGGAACAACCTCAATGCTGCACCTCAGAGCTCGATACTTTCCCAAAGACGAGACCGAGGGGATTCCCAGAGTGGCCTCACTGACATTCACAATATCTCTGATCAGCTGGAGACCACAGAAGAGATAAAAGAGGAAAAAGGTCAAATCTGCACTGCTTTTTAAAAATCCAAATTCATCTACCAAAATCTTCAAGTATATAGGAATTTCATTCAGTATTTGACTATTATTAAAACTAGATAATCATTGTATTAGTTATTTCTTTTTCTTTTAAATCTGTGTGTTAATCAGTAATGATTTATCTATTTTTCAACTGGCTTGGCGTACATCATTACACTCTGATCCTAAAGTATATATAATAATTGATACTATAATTGATGTATGTGATACCTGACAAAGGTCTAGTTTCTGAGACACAAGCTTGTGTTTGGAAGGAGGGTCGATCATTCTGAGGGGTAGAAGAGTGTTGACCTCCTCCAGCAGGGCTTTGACTTCATCCTCTTTCTCCGTCTTTTGTGCCTGCAGTAACAATCCCTCCACCCTGCTCACCTGCAACAGCACAGAGCCAATAAACACAGCAGGAGCCATTAGACATACACCACTCCTGACAGCGTCTTTACTGAGCTGTGTGTGGTTATCTAAGCTCATTCTCACATCATTGAGGCTGATTCTGGAGACAGGGACTGTCAGGATGTTATTAAGGGACCCGAGAGCTTCAGTCCAAACCAGCTCCACAAAGACACCAACTTCCTGTGATAATGTGCTGCAGTTCAGCTTCTCCTCCAACAGCAGCTGCAATCAAAAGAGTGAGCAATTATTTCACATTAGACACACGTTATACACATATCAAATGAATAAAATCAGATCTGCGTTGTGTTTATTTAACCTGCTGCAGGCTGTAGGATGCCAAGCGCTCAACCTCAGAGGGAAGTGTGTGTGTCTTTGTGAATCCCTCTGTCTCCATCTCCTTCATCAGCTGCAGATATGCTTCCACTGCATCTTCAGACGTCACGCAGAACACAAGCTTGTCTTGAACCACGGCAGTCTATAGTGAGAGAAACCCATCACAGTCATCACAAGACAAATTCAGCATCTCCAGCACCATCTGTGACTCCAATCATAACAAGGTGAATTTTAAACAACATTCAGGATCACCAAACCTCAGCTTCACGCAAGACTGAACACAACACACGATACTGCTGGCCTGCTCGGCCTTTGGCACTCTGCAGCTCCAAAACAGACAAAGCCTTGGGTTTGACCTGCAACACACAATCCAACACTTGCAGACATGAAAACACTTTCAAACAGTGGTGCAGTGCTGAAGGCTCATCATACCTTTTATTTATTTATGTTATTTTCTCCCCTGATGTCCACTAATAATGTTAATGTGACTGATGCTCACTCACCCTCTCAAAAACCGAATACTTGGCTACTTGAAAATAAGAAGGAAATTCAGGCAGGCCATGGTCGCCTTCTTTATAAACTCTGCATTGAGTAAATAAAAAGATACAGTCAGGTAAAAAAGCACATCTTAACAGGACAAGTGCTGTTGAAACTGATAAAAAAGTTGAATGAACTCTGAGACTGACAAAAAAACAAGAGCGCACCTGAACCTGTCAGGACGGGGTCCACCCTTCTCAAGCTCAGTCTTTGTGATTTCAGTGTGACCTTTGAACTTCTCTTTTTCTAGTTTGTTTGTCGACTCTTTTACCTCTTTATAGTGAAAAAAAACATTAGCTCAACCTTGCAATAGAGATAAATTGTTAAATCTCACTTTTATAACCCAAATATAACATCAAATACATTTCTCAACAAAAATGCACTGCAACACAAGCAGAAACATACACAAATACAGAAAAACACACACCCACTGTGAGCAAATAAATCTAATCTGGTTGTGACACTCCCATCTGTCAATCCACCTCTTTTAACATCTGATGTAAGTAAATCTTACAGTATCACTCGAGACAAACATCTGTTTTAACAAAGAAAGAAGAGAATTACTTAAACGAGGAAAAAGAAAGTCCTACCTGAACGGGGAAGGAATTGAGAGCCGGGATACGCCAGCTGTGGGGCCAAATCATGCACCGTCAAAGGCAGGAGATGCCCTTGGTCCAGACAGCTCCACACATACTGCGTCCCGACCACTGGGATCTGGAGCTTCTGGATGCTGCGCTGCCGGTTACTGCTCAGGTCATTCACACTGCTAGTGATTACAAAAGAGCACTGGAGGAGATAAACGTAGGTCAGAAGATTCACTAAAGCTCTTTAGTGACTCAATAGGACCAAAGAACACTTGTTACATACTTTACGCATTATACAGTAAAGCATAAAATTCAGCTACATCTACATTACAACATAAAATTAGTCAAGCATTAGAGTAGTTAATTCATCACTTTACTTCACCAGAAGTAAAAAAAACAATTGTTCTCAGCGGCTGGCAATAATATGCATCTAGTCTCTGGATTTTAAATGTTGCTGTTGTATTTTTAACTATTTTTATTGAATAGTATCAGAGGGTTCAACAAACCAAATGTTTGTAAATAGTGTAAATGTCATTTAAAACCCAACTCTTTATCTACGCGTAAACAAACTCTCAGAGTAGCTGCTCTTTTAGTTTTGATAACACAAAAAAAAGAAAGATGTTGCGTAACAGTAAAAATGAACAGACACCTCTTTGTTGATGACATATGAGATGTTTCCTCCATTCTCCAGAAGAGCTAGTCTCAGTTTATTCTTCTCTTTAAAAGGCAGATTTTTGACATCTAACACCACAGTACAGTTTTCAAACACTGTCATGGTGCCAGCAGTATCTGCAGATGTAGAGAAAAGCGATAGAAAGACAAAAAAAAAAAAAAAAAACTGCAATGAATCCTACAGTAAACATAGATCACTGGAAAACTACAAAAATAATATGTTTTCTATTAGTAAGTATCAACAGAAACACTCGAGTAAACTCATGGACTATTCATTAAACAAATCAGATTTATGCACATTATTTATACTGACACACGCTTAAAACATGTTACATTTCTCAAGTTACAATCTTTCTGCTGATAGAAAGTAGTTAAACAGACAATAATAATCCAAATCCAGCTGCAGTATTTCTCTCGCTAATGTTGTCATGTCATTATCAGACAGAAGAACATCTTACCGAGGACAAAGTCAGAGTCGAGTGAAAAGTTTAGATTTGAAGAAAATACTGTTAAAGAAGGCGTAAATAATCTGCACTGAAGAGTTTAAGGAGTTCTTCCTGACTCATGTTTACAGTAAAGACACGCCTCCATTCCTCCCTGAGATACAAACATTAGACGGGCTCCATCCAGTGGACCAAACTGTCCTCACGTGGGGGAAAAAAACCTGGAGAGAATTTGATTGGAGAAACAATTATTGATTAAATCCGGTGACCAAAGTCTGATGTCTTTTTCACATTGTGAGAGTTGAATAAAAGAAAAATACAACCGCGTTTGATGGAGCTCTTGCTCCAATCACAGTTTTGTTATCACCGACTCACCGTGACATTTTTATGACTGATGAAATAGTCAGAAAATGTGCAGCCCAGTCCATAAAGTTTTTTTTACGCATATTTATTTGAAATATATTTGAAACTGTGCCAATCTCTAATACAAAACCATAAATGTCACCAATATTTAAAATATAGAGTAGTTTCGATATATTTGATAACTGCTCTCATCTGCAACAGTGTGTGTGTGTGTGTGTGTGTGTGTGTGTGACGATTACAGAACAGAAGACATTCTGTGAACGGTTGTGCTTGAGATGCTAATATTTTTACTGTAACAATATATTTATCTTTATTTTATTTAGTTTATTTAAAAAAGACAGCACATGCAGTAAAACAGTAAAACATTTCACAACTAAAATTAAATTTTTATGATAAAACAACATACAGCATCATAATCATAGTTAATGTAATGAACATCAGTGTGAATTTGAGGAGAAATGACTTCAAATGGCCACTAAAAATCACATTGACAATTGTCTGAACAAAATAGTTCAGAAAAAAAGGTTCTAGCAAAAAGGGCACTTTTTTTTTAATATTTTCTTTTAAATGCAATGAAATTCAAGCATCTTATTAAGTTCAGGTGTCCAAATATAATTTTGAGTCTCATAAAGACATTTATTAAGCAAGCAATATTAGGCAAACTGCAAAGTGAAGCAGCAACTGTCAATGAAGAGGGAAGTGTCTGTCCAGTTTCTACATGACTGATACACCTGTACGTCTCTCCAGAACAGGTCTGAGTGGGGAATATGGGTGTGGAGAATCACAGCCCAGTAGTTGACGTGTAGATGATTCCCAATCCCAGCCGATCTCCAGCCTGCTGCACACACACGGATACTGTCTGTCTGTCCGGCAGGCCCAGTCCACGGCCCTCTTCACTGCTTCCCAGTACATCGGTCTGAATGGAGAAGAGTACAAAGTCATGGACACCAAAAATATAAGAGTAAATCACTGCGCTGCATGAGGACGTGAGCTGGTACCTGGGCTCCTGGGACTCTTTCAGCCGGAGGAGAGACTCGAGCAGCTGTCCCACTGCCAGCTTCTTCACCCGGATCAGCTGCAGCACCAGCAGAGTCGCCACCAGCCTCAGAATGTCAGCATGAGCCTTCACACCTGACACACAAAACATCTGACTGATTAACTGATTCACAATGACAAACTGAGCCTCGAAAATAAAGATTAGATTATTTGAAACTATATTCAGATTCAGCCTGATGCATACTGCACTTTAAACAGGAAAGCACTTTCTCAGTCTAGAGAGCTTTACTGTGATTGGATGGTGTTACACAGTAAAGGCACAGGTGTTTTTCTCAGTCTGTCTGGAAACAGTTGTGCTCACAAGGTACATATGGCACCTACATGCCACATATGAACAAACTGTGATTGGTTGCTTTACGTGTCAGTCAGATGTCTCTTCCTGTCTAAATGAGCGGTTCTTGTCAAGAATAATCTGCAATATGGACCAGACCAGAAACAAGCATGTAAAAAATCTCACCAAAAGAGCGGATGCCTTTCTCCTTAAGGAAGACATTGGCAAAAAAGTCTATGTCCAGGTTGAGGAAGCTGCTCAGCCTGTCAGTGCACTCCCAGTATCCATCCTGTATCCAAACACAACGCATATGTTTAAATCCCCTCAAACATTTACATACTGTATATAATCTAGTGTTTTAAATCATGTGTAAACACCTCATGCTGAAGTTCAAACAGCTCATTCCAAGCCACTGTGTGACGTCTGCTCATTCGTTTTAACAATTTGTTTTTTTTTAGACCAAGTTTCATTTGTAGTGCTACAGGGGCCGAGGAACCAAAATCTGCAAATTCAGGAGGAGCTGAGGGATAATGCGGGGTGGCAGAATAATTGATTTGAATTGCACTTATGGGAGAAGGCTCACAGGAGGCAAGCCGGGAGCGGAAGCGGGAAGGGGGAGTGGCACACTTTTTGCTCACGGAGCCACTTAAGGGCACACTGAAAACAGATACTTGAGGTTCCACTGAGTCATGTAGATGGACACCACGAATACGGTGAGGATGGGAAGCACCCATTGAAGAACCAACAGGAGTCATGCATGTCAGGGAATCAAGGTCGTAATATAAGGAACGATATATATCTGCCTCAAAGTTACAGGGAAGGTCCAGGAGAAGAGGCATTGAGGCATTATCCTGGCAGGCACCTGGTGGGGCAAGCCTGTTGCTCATGGAGGCACCACCAAGAGGAGGAGAAAGTTTTTTAGCCATACAGATATTTTCCACTGGTCTTTCCCATCGATGATAAGCTTTAGGTCTGGTGGCACGGCGACGGGGAAACATTGCACTCTTTCTGCATCTGATACCACGGGTGATATCTTCAAAAGAAGAACAATATGCTTCTTCTGTAAACTCAATCATTTCATTTTCATCCTTTGAATTATCACCATCATCATCATCAAAACAGTTTGCTACAAGAGCAGAAGTTGGGTAGAAGCTACTGTGACATTCCATTAAATCCATCTGAAAAAAAAGTAAACTCTTGTGAATAGTTTGGAGCTGAATACTGAATGATGCCAATTTTTTATGCTACATTAAATAACAGTTGTAAAAGACCATTTTGTTGTTACCCATACATCATCATCTTCAGCAGCAATAATATGCACAGCTTCAGTCTCCAGCTTCTCTTCAGTCCAGCCCATGTATGGTAAAATATCCACATCCTCTTCTGATATGATTTTAGGAATATCTGTGAATCCAGTGTCAAGCTCATTCTGGTCCTGCAAAGAGCAAATGAAGACATTAGTTGGTATCTTTAATTGTAACTCCGTTTACGATGATTCACAAAAAATGAAAATTACTTTGATTCTGCCTTTTTGTGAAAAAAAAAGAGATTTCCTGA
This sequence comes from Carassius gibelio, assembly GCF_023724105.1. NCBI lineage: Eukaryota > Metazoa > Chordata > Actinopteri > Cypriniformes > Cyprinidae > Carassius > Carassius gibelio. The sequence goes on along the minus strand of NC_068379.1, from coordinate 14,505,516 downwards.
GTGTATGGATTTTTCTTTATTATTTTTGAGTGAACTATTTATTATAATGGCAAAACTACAAGACATAGATAAAACATGAAAAACGTCTCGGTTACGTATGGTAACCCTCGTTCCCTGAAGGAGGGAACGGAGACGCCAAGTCGGATGACCGACGAATATGGGATATCGCTTCGATAGACCAATCTACTTTGAGTGTAAACTAAACGAGCCAATGCACATTGGCATGCAATTATTGCATCCAGCTGCCGCTGATCACTGCGTGAGTATAAGAGAGCAGCAAGTGCAATGCATACCAGTTTTTCGCTGAGGAGCCGAGCCAGGAACCCGGCAGCTCAGTGGCGGTACAGCAACCATGGCGACGGGACGTGGCGTCTCCGTTCCCTCCTTCAGGGAACGAGGGTTACCATACGTAACCGAGACGTTCCCTTTCAGTCGGTCACTCTCGACGCCACGTCGGATGACAGACGAATATGGGATCCCTATCAAAGCGCCATGGGTGCTGCCCCTTCCAGTGCCCTGTGCGAGCCGCCTGCGCCCCTATTAGGTGTAGGCCGGGGCTCAGAACAAGTAGCTCCACTCACCATTGTCAAAGCACTACCTCACTGGGTGAGATTGGATAACACTGGGAAAACGTACCCGGTCCGCTTGGAGCCGGGACGCTGCGGAAGCCCCATCCTTCCCGAAGGAGGTCTCGGAGGCAAATACACATATAGCATCCGTTTAGGAGTATACAGAGAAATTTGAGGTGATTAAAACCCTCTTGGGAAGGCAGAAGTCTGCCGGGGAAACACGGGCTCTAAGGCTATACCGTGGACTATACACATACGAGTACCGCTTAGGTCTCAATCTGGAGCCCAGCCTTCCATGGTTCTCACGGATTCATCATGAAGGCCTGGCGCCGGACGTTCCGCTGCGTCCAGCTGCCTAGGGGATGGAGGATCTCAACATGGTCTACAGTACGGACACTCTGGAGCAGTTTTAGCAAGCCGACACTAACCGGGGCCTCTCAGTGCCACTACCCGTTTGAGGTGAGAACACAGGAGGATACCGGCTCTACACGAAGGCTATAGAACCTAGCGAACGTGTTAGGGGTCGCCCAGTGCGCAGCTCTACAAATATCTGTCAGCGAGGCGCTACGAGCCAGCGCCCAGGAGGATGCAACACTTCTAGTTGAGTGAGCTCGCAACCTGAACGGCAGGGCACATCCTGAGCCTGATAAGCCAGGGTTATGGCATCCACAGTCCAGTGGGCCATCCTCTGCTTAGAGACGGCATTCCCCTTCTGCCGGCCTCCGTAACAGACAAAGAGCTGGTCTGAGGTCCTGAAGCTTTGCGTCCGGTCCACGTAGCACTGCTGTTGACCACTAATGTGGACATCGCACGACCCAGCGAACGCACGGTGACCTTCATCGCTCAAAACGCAAGGTCAATGGCGGTTCGGAGCTCTTCCAGAAGCGCTGGATCGTGACCACCCTCGTGCAGGTCTTTCAGTGCCTTAGCCTTGTGCACCTGCAGTAACGCCATAGCGTGTAAGGCGGAAGCAGCTTCCCCGCAAGCCAGATAGGCACTGCCGGTCAGACCAGACGAGTGCCTACAGGCCCGGGAAAGGAGCACCGAGTCTCCACGCCAGGAGGCGGCAGACTTAGGACACAATTGCATCACTACCGCCCGCTCCACCGACGGGATTCCTGAATACCCCTTCGCTGCACCGCCCTCGAGGGTGGTGAGGGAGGAGGAGCCCACCGGCTGGATTCTGGCAGTAAAAGATGCCATCCACGACTTGGTGAGCTCGTCATGCACTTCCGGAAAGAAAGGAACTGGGGTGGGGCGCTGAGAACCAGCGCGCACCACCCCGAGAAACCAATCATCCAGCCGTGAGGGCTCGGGACGCGGTGGGGGATTCCACTCGAGCCCTACCCTCTCGGCGGCCCGGGAAAGCATAGCTGCCACTTCGGAATCCGAATCAGGCTTTGTCACCATCCCAGAGGACTGTAGCGCAGCCGAACCGTGATCCGACAGCTCTCCCTCCGATGCTGAGATCGACATCTGGTCGGGGGGAGTCCCACTGGATACCGCTGGTACGCTCCTTGAAGAGGGCCCAGCGCGTTCCGTGGGTTGCTCCACTGGATCCGAGGTGCTAGAGGAGTGGTGGTCCCCAGAGGGTTGGTTCCCTGCGGGGTTTGCCACCACTGTGACACTCAAACCACTCGCGCTACTGCCGGAAGTGGTTCTCGTCTGTCGGCCGCCAGAACGAGTCCCAGATCGCGGCCGCGGCAACGGGACTCCGCCCCCTTAAAGGTATATATATATACACTGTATATTTATTTTATTTATACATACTGGTGTTGAAAAACTCTTATTAGTCAACCACCAGCCGAGATGTAAATGTTGTATTTTTGAGGACAACAATAAGATACTCAATAAAGACTTGGCATTAATTTTGAAACTGGATATTTTTCAATTTTAGATTATGATTAGCATCTGTCCCTACATTAGCAGTAATCGTACCCTCTCTTCAATGGCGACAAAACTTGTGAACTGGGACAAGATGGAGAACTCTTTACTGAGCTCAATGATGTAGGACTTCAGCTCTGCTTTCTTCCCCTGATAGAAAAGAGAAAAAAGACAGCAAGTCAAGTTCTTCTGTTAGAAAATCTGACAGTTATAAAAAAATGACCATTGTGTAGCCAAATATTGTACCTCGTGTTCTGCCTCACTGTTGCCTAGAATGCCATCTTCATAGTCTCTGATGATCGCTCTTGCTGTTAACTTGTGAAGGAACTACACACACACACACACACACACACACACACACACACACACTTCTAACTCCTGATGAATAACTGATGAGGTTTCAGATTATATGAAGTATTTAACGCTGACTCACAGTTCCTTTTGTCTTTTGTAGTTCTGTGGTGGAAACCATGGTTTTGATCTCTTGTCCACTCAAATCACCAAACAGTGTGGCCTAAACGAGTAAATATTACACAATTCAAAGCAATGAATGAACACACAAACAGCTGGGCAAATCAGCTAAAATATATTACAATACAATATTTTACAGCCTTGATTTACTTTAACACAGTGGTCCTGATAAATCATATGTTTTTAAACACTGTAGTTAAGTAGATTCAATGAAAATATTAATTTAAAACCTGCAAATCAGTAAAAATCTAGTTTAAAATAATTAAGGCATGTTTTGCACACTGCTGGTTACTTAATAAAAAAAACTATATGAAGAATGATATTTAATTATTTTCATTTATTATATGCACCAATCAGGGGACTAGAACTGGAACACAAATTTACATAAAAGATTTCCAAACCCCACCAAATGCCACTGGCAAATATAAAAGTAATCTCTAAAATATTTTTATGTATCAATACATACCTGATGCATCTAGATGCAGTCTGCATGATAATTTTTCAGTGATTATGTAAATGAATTGTTGATTTAATTTTACATCAATTCATTGAAACAAATTGAACTTATTAAAAAAAATGAATAATAAAAAAAAATACCAATTATAACTGTAACACTGAAGAAACACTAAAATTACCACTACATTCATGATGTTGCTTAATTTTATTGTGAATATTCAATATATGACCCATTCGTTCAAACAACTACAATAAGTTACAAAGCAGTTTAATAAAGTACAGTCTGTGTACCTGAGTGCAGTGTGGCACAAAGCCGTACACCAAAGAGTGACAGTCACTGAAGAGGGCGTGAAGCTGTGAAGGGGCTTGAACAGGACGGGGCGCTGTGGGACTAAACTGCTGCCACTTCACTGCCACTGATCTGCAGCCTGGAGACTCCATACGCTCAACCTGAGCACGCACCTGAAATTACCCACAAATCTCTTCAACTCAAGCCTCAGACTGGCCCATATTGCAAAGATTATCTTTCCCTTTTAAGTTATTAAAAAAACTAAACAAATAAAGAGCGTTACTCACTTTCTCTGTCCAAGTGTGTTTCATCTTTGTGTCAAAAAATTCATATGTTCCTCCACCTGCCTGAGCCAAAGCTCTGAGCATATGACGATTGGCTGTCAAGCTAGACAAACACAAACACAATCAAACTGCAGGTTCAGAAATTCATTGGAAGTGAAGGAGAAAAATAAAGGGATTTGTTTAAAGGCAGACCTGAGTCCGCAGGTGAAGAGGCGCGTGTGGCAGGAGTTTTCTCGGACCAGCTGTAGGGTCAGAGGCTGGTTCTGAACATGTCCATCAGAGAGCAGCAGGATGTTCCTCACACCCCGGCAGGGAGGCAGCAGACTCAGGATCCGGAGAGGCCGCCACAGATCAGTGCTGCCACCAGAGCCGCTACACGACTGAAGAGAGGGAAAATGCAATGAGACGCAAAGGAACTGAGATTCAGAACCATCTTTAATCATTTTTAAACATTCCTCACCATAATAAACTTTCTGGCTGCTTCAGATGCCTCAAATAAAGGCAATGGTGCAGGAAACGCTTCCTTGTAATCTGTAAAAACACACATTTACCCACAATGCTTCACTCTGATCACAAGAATAATAGAGAAATGAAAATGTCCACGTGATGCTCGATAAAACAAAATCAGATAGTTTCAGTGAGCACTAACCAGTGCTGAAAGAGATGATGTTGATCTTCAGTGAGTGATCCAGAGATTTGAGGACTTGAAGGGCAATCCTGCGAGCGTTTAGCATGGCGTCTCCCCGCATGGACTTGGAGGAGTCCAGTAGAATGACCACATCGCTCACACTGGACGGACCTCCAGAGCTGGACACCCCGATTGACTTAAAGTCAGGATAAAACACCAGCATGCAGGCCTGCAGAGATCAGATCAGAATCAGTCTTCATTATTGTCACGGTGCCTAAGATTTTTGTCTGCAATATGCTGATAAATATCCAGGACACAGAAAAACAGATTAAAATCATATTTCTTTACCTGACTATCTTTATCCGGATGGTTCTCGACCCACATCCTGGGCATGTGGATATTAGAAAGACTGAAGGACACCTGTAACCCTTCAGATCCCAGAGTCTGTCCCGGTAACGTGCTGATCACTGCCTTACAGTCTGTCCTCTGAGTGGAGAAAACACTAAGGCTGTTAATATGGGTCACAAACGATTGTTTCTTTTACTTCAGAAAATACAGTATTTAGTCAAATTAATAACCTTGGTTTTGATGCGGTGTGAAGAGCTCAAGTTGATGATCTCATAAGGCATTTCAATCGACATAGACAGAGAAAACTCTCTGAAGAAAGAGAGAGGGAACAAATCAAAGAGAGTTACAACAACCCTGTGCCTTATTTAGTGACCATCCACAGTTCAACTAGACCAGGTGCTACTGTATATAAAGCATGATGTTATAAAGGTTAAAGGTTAAGTGTTAAATTATGTTAAAAGATGTGACATGCTACATTAAATAATTGTCTTCTATATTGTTACTCATCAGCAGATGCAGTTTTAGTAAATCTTTAGTGAATTTCTCTGTGATTTCTCCAGCGTTTGAGATCTCACCCCTCTGACTGAAGCTCCGTCACACCAATCTTTTCAACAGTTGCCTGAAATGCAACACAACTGTCAGTCAAAACACTGCAACAATCATCAGGCCAAACAGGATTTTAAACAGAGTGACAAAGGCCCGTCATACCTGAGTTGTCTGATTAAGGGCTGCGCTCTGTTGCCATGGTGCCACGCTGCCGGACAGTGAGAAGATTATAGAGCCTGATCTGACCAGCAGCTCAGTGATGAACGTCACTTTGATCAGAACTGTGGCTCCAGGAGGAAGATTCCCCACACTGATAGTAAATACATCCTGTCTCACAGAAACACATGACCTTAAAGAAACTTTCTGATACATTTTCACACATACGTCAGCTCCGGATCAGTTACAGTAACTCACAGGAGCATCCTGGTCCATCAGGTATGCTCCATGGCCTTTCTCTATGGCTTGCTTGTACTCCTTACGAGCCTGCTCTTTTTCCTTTACCTACAGGACAAAAAGAGACATTGAAATTGATGAGAAAGAGGTTGAAAAGCAGAGATTTTATTTGATAAATTCTGAATGATTTGCACCTTTCCAATGACGTGTTTTCCATCGATAAAGGCTTCAAATCCACACACTGCTGCCGTCTCCTCCAGTGGAAAGACATACTTTGCTTCAATGGGAACAGCACTCTGGTTTGTGTAGGTCTGAAAAATGATGACCTGGTAAAAGTGGAGACAAAGTTAGGGTTGTGTTTTGAAATTATAATTAATTGTTCTGGTCTACATGGAATTTCATTATCTGTCTTTTAGTTTGTTAATTCTGTTGCTTCTTATTTCTTCCCATGTCTTTTTTTTCCAGTAGTCACTGCCTTGTTCTAGTTTCAGTTTATTAGGTTTGATTACCCATCTTGTACTTCTATATGTGAAGAAGTCCTTTATCTCGCTCATTTCTTTTAAATTCCACACCGCAGTCCACTGCTGTAGCATCATACCTGACACAGCAGGTCCATCAGTTTGCACTTCACATTGACAGCCTGTAGAGGAAGTTTCTGACCACTGCTGTCCAGCAAACCTGCGTTCATCTCCTCTAGAGGATTCTTAGTGGACTCCAAACCCTCACCGTCATCACTGGACACTAAAAATACACAATCACACAAAACCACTGAGGAATTTAAGAACAAAATTTATATCATTTAGTTTCATAGAAAAACAGATATCCCTGAGGAATCTGTCACATCTCCATGTCAAAGTGCACTATTATCATAAAGAGTTGTCCATTTAGGAATTTGTCCATTATTATATAAAAGTGGAGTGCTGCAAACAATGTTATGCTGGTCTCATATAAAAGCTGGTCTCTCTCAGCATGTCCTGTTCACGGATGTTACTCACAGACATCAGCAGTTGTGTCCGTGATCTGCATGAGCTGAGTGTTAATATGAGGCTGGAACTCTTTTAACTCGTCCCCCTCCAGACTGTACTGGACCACATACTTCATTCTGATCTGCTCTGTGTTATAGACGACAAACTCATCATCCTGTCAAATATAAAAACACAAACGCAAGAGTCACACCAGAGCCCAAAACACAAGCAGAAAATTTAAAGCTGCAGTTGGTAACTTTTGATGCTCTAGCGGTTAATAAACAGAACTGCTTGCGTGTTGCGAAGAACATTGTAGCCGGATCTACTTCTCTCTGTTTATGTCTATGACGAATCACAAAGGTACTGGGTTACTCCGCCGTGGTACCCCTGAAGCAATCTTAAATAGTCCTAATATAAACACTTATTATAGGTGTACCCTAGTGATTCAGGACAGGCTAAAAACATGGTTTGGAAAATGGATTCATGGTGTACTCGCTTATTATATACATTTTGTATACTTTGAACACAAAAAAAAGTTACGGACCGCAGCTCCGATTGGTTGTTTCTCTTACTGCTCCCGGTAAGAAACAACCAATCAGAGCTGCGGTCCGTAACTTTTTTGTGTTCAAAGTATACAAAATGTATATAATAAGCAAGTACACCATGAGTAAGAAAAGCACCTCAAAGTCAGAGAGTCTGCTGGGAGAGCGGCGGACTCCGTGTACACTGTGACAGCCGTCAGGAGCGCAAGTCAAAGTGGTGTCTTTCTTCAGCAGGTCCTTACACCGACCCAACGCCACTTCACACACCAACAGCAGCCGAGAGCCGTCAGTTACACTGGGCTTGGAGTATTTCACACTAGTCCTTTAACACAGAGAACAAACTTACTGACTGATCTCCAGCTGTCATTAAAATGGATTCATAGTATTTATTAATCTGTTACATGAAGAGATGAGTAATGCTAAAGATAACTGACTTTACAGAGTCACTGAAGTAGATTCCTCCTCCAAGATTCCCGATATCCGTTCTCTCGATCCCATGCTGTTCAACTCCAACCCTGGGCAGCAGCAGACCTCTTTAAAGAAAGTTTGAAAATATATAAATGTACATTAAAAATTAAATTTATGCATTTAGCAGATGCTTTTATCCAAAGCAACTTACAGTTCATTCAGGCTATCAATTTTTACCTATCATTTGTTCCAGGGGAATCAAACCCCCAACCAATAAGGCAATGCTCTACCAATTGATATATATATACAGTACAGACCAAAAGTTTGGACACACCTTCTCATTCAAAGAGTTTTCTTTATGTTTTCTTTATCTATTTTTCTTCATGACTATGAAAATTATAGATTCACACTGAGGGCATCAAAGCTATTAATTAACACATGTGGAATTATATACATAACAAAAAGTGTGAAACAACTGAAAATATGTCATATTGTAGGTTCTTCAAAGTAGCCAACTTTTGCTTTGATAACTGCTTTGCACACTCTTGGCATTCTCTTGATGAGCTTCAAGATGTAGTCACCTGAAATGGTCTTCAACAGTCTTGAAGGAGTTCCCCGAGAGATGCTTAGCACTTATTGGCCCTTTCGCCTTCTGTCTGCGGTCCAGCTCACCCCTAAACCATCTCGATTGGGTTCAGGTCCGGTGACTGTGGAGGCCAGGTCATCTGGCACAGCACCCCATCTGACCCCCGAGCGCAGGCTACCCAAAGATGACGGCCCATGATGACATCGAGACATTTCTTCAGATGTTCAAGGCGATCGCCGTCCGGGAGGCATGGCTCAGCGACGAGTGGGCGCGGATCGTGGTGCCGTTGCTGACGGGAGAAGCGAAACGGGCGTACTTCATGCTTACCCCCGAGCGGAGCGGCTCTTATGAAGAATTGAAAAAGGAAATCTTGGGGCGGGTTGGGCTGTCGCCCATCGGTGCCGCCCAACTATTCCACAACTGGTCCTATAACCCACGGCGGGCCACCCATGCGCAAGTGACCGACTTCTCACACCTCGCCCAACATTGGCTACTGGCAGGGGGTCCCACCGCACACCAGGTAGCGGAGCGCGTTGTAGTAGACCGCCTTCTACGGGACCTTCCCCGCCCTCTCCGGCAGGTGGCCGGTATGCGGAACCCCACCAACATCGATGAGCTGGTGGAGGCCATCGAGCTGGCGGACGCCACCCAACACCGGGAGGATGGGGAACGAGTGATGCCTTTTCCCTGGAGGGTGGTCCAGAAGCGCCGCGTGCCGGAGGGCACCCTGCGACCAGTCGGCAGGCCGCAGTTCCCAGGCCACAGGATGAGCCCATGCCCACCAAAGCTCCTCACTCCCCTGGACGTGCTTGGCTAGCAGGCTGTGCCGTCCACGCCGAAACCCCAAAGGGGGCCCCATGACAACAGTCGAAGATTCAACCAGACCCTGAAGCAGATGCTGCGGCGGGTGGCTGCTGAGGACAAGTGCGACTGGGACAAGATGCTGCCCAATGTCCTCTTTGGCATCTGGGAGGTACCCCAGGAGTCCACCGGGTTCACCCCTTTCAAGCTCCTTTTCAGCCAACAGCCCTGTGGCCTGCTTTATGTCACCCGAGAAGCCTGGGAACAGCAGCCAGACGTCCACCGCTCCACCATCGAGCACGTCTGGGAGATGCGGGAGAGGATTGACAGGGTCATGCCCATCGTCCGGGAGCACCTTGCAAAAGCCCAGCAGGCCCAGCAACGACATTACAACAGGGCTGCCCAGCCACGGGAGTTTCAGCATGGAGACCATATTATGGCTTGGCCCGAGCACTCATCAGCGTCGCCCTGGAAAAAGAGCAGACACACCTGCACCTACTCATTACGGGCTGAGCGGTCACACCTGCAGCCCATTGGAAACGGGCTTTGTAAGCAGCGTCGTCGAACACAGAGGTGAGAGATGTCTCCAGAAGACTCAGCTAACAATTCTCTGTGTTTCCCCTCCAGACAACAGCGTGTGACCGCCAGCCCGCTAAAGACACGAACCTCACAGACCCACACAGCACTGAGCACCAAAGGAGGAAGAGAAAGCACCGGAAACCCCTCACCTTGGCTATTTTTCCCTACACCACCTTAATAAAATCCACCTTTTTGGGGACTTGACCCTTGTGTCATGTGCTTCTTCACCCCGTCACAATATATATATAGAATATATGAATAGACTTTATAAAAAGTAACTTTGTTCAATGTATAATCAAGTATTATATTATATTATATTATATTATATTATATTATATTATATTATATTATATTATATTATATTATATTATATTATATTATATATAAAAAAATGTTTTCATGATTGGTCTATTGTATTTTTTTTTTCTTTTTTTCATTTTCTTGATTGTTAAATTGAGATTAACTTGCCATAATTCAGTGAAGTTAATATTAAATAATAATAATAATAACTATTTAATAACACTGTTCAACGTCATCTTTAGCAAATCTCAAAATGTATGACCATTCATTTGTACATTACGCTCAATTGTACATAAGTGTGTGGGACACTTAAATTCATATGGAGCATTAATTTTTTAAGTTTTTAATATTAGCCAGAAGAAACATGGTTCAACCACAAGCACTGTCTGTCTTCACTTACTGCTCTATGGTACAGTATATATGGTATGTGACAGACACACTGTAGATGTGCGTTGTTTTGTCACTGCATGTAAATAAAGTTTTTTATTTTTAAGAATGTGCTCTTACCGTGACAGTATTCCAACAAAGCTGCTGGAACTAGTGGAGTGGAGGAGGGGTTTAATGTTGCCTAAATCCTCCCTAAACATCTGAAGCTCCACCCCTCTGCTGACACGCAGTATCTGCTGAATCTGAACAGGCCTGTAGTGGATACAAGATTAACACCATCATTTAAAGATGTGTTTTGACATATATTCATGTTTGAACTTCAGACCACAATCATCACAATCAAGCTGACCTGTCCTGAAGCAGTTGAGAGACAACATGAAACTCAGGGTTTTGTGGTGGAACAACCTCAATGCTGCACCTCAGAGCTCGATACTTTCCCAAAGATGAGACCGAGGGGATTCCCAGAGTGGCCTCACTGACATTTACAATATCTCTGATCAGCTGGAGACCACAGAAGAGATAAAAGAGGAAAAAGGTCAAATCTGCACTGCTTTTTAAAAATCCAAATTCATCTACCAAAATCTTCAAGTATATAGGAATTTCATTCAGTATTTGACTATTATTAAAACTAGATAATCATTGTATTAGTTATTTCTTTTTCTTCTAAATCTGTGTGTTAATCAGTAATGATTTATCTATTTTTCAACTGGCTTGGCGTACATCATTACACTCTGATCCTAAAATATATATAATAATTGATATTATAATTGATGTATGTGATACCTGACAAAGGTCTAGTTTCTGAGACACAAGCTTGTGTTTGGAAGGAGGGTCGATCATTCTGAGGGGTAGAAGAGTGTTGACCTCCTCCAGCAGGGCTTTGACTTCATCCTCTTTCTCCGTCTTTTGTGCCTGCAGTAACAATCCCTCCACCCTGCTCACCTGCAACAGCACAGAGCCAATAAACACAGCAGGAGCCATTAGACATACACCACTCCTGACAGCGTCTTTACTGAGCTGTGTGTGGTTATCTAAGCTCCTTCTCACATCATTGAGGCTGATTCTGGAGACAGGGACTGTCAGGATGTTACTAAGGGACCCGAGAGCTTCAGTCCAAACCAGCTCCACGAAGACACCAACTTCCTGTGATAATGTGCTGCAGTTCAGCTTCTCCTCCAACAGCAGCTGCAATCAAAAGAGTGAGCAATTATTTCACATTAAACACACGTTATACACATATCAAATGAATAAAATCAGATCTGCGTTGTGTTTATTTAACCTGCTGCAGGCTGTAGGATGCCAAGCGCTCAACCTCAGGGGGAAGTGTGTGTGTCTTTGTGAATCCCTCTGTCTCCATCTCCTTCATCAGCTGCAGATATGCTTCCACTGCATCTTCAGACGTCACGCAGAACACAAGCTTGTCTTGAACCACAGCGGTCTATAGTGAGAGAAACCCATCACAGTCATCACAAGACAAATTCAGCATCTCCAGCACCATCTGTGACTCCAATCATAACAAGCTGAATTTTAAACAACATTCAGGATCACCAAACCTCAGCTTCACGCAAGACTGAACACAACACACGATACTGCTGGCCTGCTCGGCCTTTGGCACTCTGCAGCTCCAAAACAGACAAAGCCTTGGGTTTGACCTGCAACACACAATCCAACACTTGCAGACATGAAAACACTTTCAAACAGTGGTGCAGTGCTGAAGGCTCATCATACCTTTTATTTATTTATGTTATTTTCTCCCCTGATGTCCACTAATAATGTTAATGTGACTGATGCTCACTCACCCTCTCAAAAACCGAATACTTGGCTACTTGAAAATAAGAAGGAAATTCAGGCAGGCCATGGTCGCCTTCTTTATAAACTCTGCATTGAGTAAATAAAAAGATACAGTCAGGTAAAAAAGCACATCTAAACAAGGACAAGTGCTGTTGAAACTGATAAAAAAGTTGAATGAACTCTGAGACTGACAAAAAAACAAGAGCGCACCTGAACCTGTCAGGACGGGGTCCACCCTTCTCAAGCTCAGTCTTTGTGAGTTCAGTGTGACCTTTGAACTTCTCTTTTTCTAGTTTGTGTGTCGACTCTTTTACCTCTTTATAGGGAAAAAAAAAACATTAGGTCAACCACGCAATAGAAATAAATTGTTAAATCTCACTTTTATAACCCAAATATAACATCAAATACATTTCTCAACAAAAATGCACTGCAACACAAGCAGAAACATACACAAATACAGAAAAACACACACCCACTGTGAGCAAATAAATCTAATCTGGCTGTGACACTCCCATCTGTCAATCCACCTCTTTTAACATCTGATGTAAGTAAATCTTACAGTATCACTCGAGACAAACATCTGTTTTAACAAAGAAAGAAGAGAATTACTTAAACGAGGAACAAGAAAGTCCTACCTGAACAGGGAAGGAATTGAGAGCCGGGATACGCCAGCTGTGGGGCCAAATCATGCACCGTCAAAGGCAGGAGATGCCCTTGGTCCAGACAGCTCCACACATACTGCGTCCCGACCACTGGGATCTGGAGCTTCTGGATGCTGCGCTGCCGGTTACTGCTCAGGTCATTCACACTGCTAGTGACTACAAAAGAGCACTGGAGGAGATAAACGGAGGTCAGAAGATTCACTAAAGCTCTTTAGTGACTCAATAGGACCAAAGAACACTTGTTACATACTTTACGCATTATACAGTAAAGCATAAAATTCAGCTACATCTACATTACAACATAAAATTAGTCAAGCATTAGAGTAGTTACTTCATCACTTTACTTCACCAGAAGTAAAAAAAACAATTGTTCTCAGCGGCTGGCAATAATATGCATCTAGTCTCTGGATTTTAAATGTTGCTGTTGTATTTTTAACTATTTTTATTGAATAGTATCAGAGGGTTCAACAAACCAAATGTTTGTAAATAGTGTAAATGTCATTTAAAACCCAACTCTTTATCTACATGTAAACAAACACTCAGAGTAGCTGCTCTTTTAGTTTTGATAACACAAAAAAAGAAAGATGTTGCGTAACAGTAAAAATGAACAGACACCTCTTTGTTGATGACATATGAGATGTTTCCTCCATTCTCCAGAAGAGCTAGTCTCAGTTTATTCTTCTCTTTAAAAGGCAGATTTTTGACATCTAACACCACAGTACAGTTTTCAAACACTGTCATGGTGCCAGGAGTATCTGCAGGTGTAGAGAAAAGCGATAGAAAGACAAAAAAAAAAAAAAACTGCAATGAATCCTACAGTAAACATAGATCACTGGAAAACTACAAAAATAATATGTTTTCTATTAGTAAGTATCAACAGAAACACTCGAGTAAACTCATGGACTATTCATTAAACAAATCAGATTTATGCACATTATTTATACTGACACACGCTTAAACATGCTACATTTCTCAAGTTACAATCTTTCTGCTGATAGAAAGTAGTTAAACAGACAATAATAATCCAAATCCAGCCGCAGTATTTCTCTCGCTAATGTTGTCATGTCATTATCAGACAGAAGAACATCTTACCGAGGACAAAGTCAGAGTCGAGTGAAAAGTTTAGATTTGAAGAAAATACTGTTAAAGAAGGCGTAAATAATCTGCAGTGAAGAGTTTAGGGAGTTCTTCCTGACTCATGTTTACAGTAAAGACACGCCTCCATTCCTCCCTGAGATACAAACATTAGACGGGCTCCATCCAGTGGACCAAACTGTCCTCACGTGGGGGAAAAAAAACTGGAGAGAATTTGATTGGAGAAACAATTATTGATTAAATCCGGTGACCAAAGTCTGATGTCTTTTTCACATTGTGAGAGTTGAATAAAAGAAAAATACAACCGCGTTTGATGGAGCTCTTGCTCCAATCACAGTTTTGTTATCACCGACTCACCGTGACATTTTTATGAATGATGAAATAGTCAGAAAATGTACAGCCCAGTCCATAAAGTTTTTTTTACGCATATGTATTTGAAATATATTTGAAACTGTGCCAATCTCTAATACAAAACCATAAATGTCACCAATATTTAAAATATAGAGTAGTTTCGATATATTTGATAACTGCTCTCATCTGCAACAGTGTGTGTGTGTGTGTGTGTGACGATTACAGAACAGAAGACATTCTGTGAACGGTTGTCCTTGAGATGCTAATATTTTTACTGTAACAATATATTTATCTTTATTTTATTTAGTTTATTTAAAAAAGACAGCACATGCAGTAAAACAGTAAAACATTTCACAACTAAAATTCAATTTTTATGATAAACAACATACAGCATCATAATCATAGTTAATGTAATGAACATCAGTGTGAATTTGAGGAGAAATGACTTCAAATGGCCACTAAAAATCACATTGACAATTGTCTGAACAAAATAGTTCAGAAAAAAAGGTTCTAGCAAAAAGGGCACTTTTTTTAATATTTTCTTTTAAATGCAATGAAATTCAAGCATCTTATTAAGTTCAGGTGTCCAAATATAATTTTGAGTCTCATAAAGACATTTATTAAGCAAGCAATATTAGGCAAACTGCAAAGTGAAGCAGCAACTGTCAATGAAGAGGGAAGTGTCTGTCCAGTTTCTACATGACTGATACACCTGTACGTCTCTCCAGAACAGGTCTGAGTGGGGAATATGGGTGTGGAGAATCACAGCCCAGTAGTTGACGTGTAGATGATTCCCAATCCCAGCCGATCTCCAGCCTGCTGCACACACACGGATACTGTCTGTCTGTCCGGCAGGCCCAGTCCACGGCCCTCTTCACTGCTTCCCAGTACATCGGTCTGAATGGAGAAGAGTACAAAGTCATGGACACCAAAAATATAAGAGTAAATTACTGCGCTGCATGAGGACGTGAGCTGGTACCTGGGCTCCTGGGACTCTTTCAGCCGGAGGAGAGACTCGAGCAGCTGTCCCACTGCCAGCTTCTTCACCCGGATCAGCTGCAGCACCAGCAGAGTCGCCACCAGCCTCAGAATGTCAGCATGAGCCTTCACACCTGACACACAAAACATCTGACTGATTAACTGATTCACAATGACAAACTGAGCCTCGAAAATAAAGATTAGATTATTTGAAACTATATTCAGATTCAGCCTGATGCATACTGCACTTTAAACAGGAAAGCACTTTCTCAGTCTAGAGAGCTTTACTATGATTGGATGGTGTTACACAGTAAAGGCACAGATGTTTTTCTCAGTCTGTCTGGAAACAGTTGTGCTCACAAGGTACATATGGCACCTACATGCCACATATGAACAAACTGTGATTGGTTGCTTTACGTGTCAGTCAGGTGTCTCTTCCTGTCTAAATGAGTGGTTCTTGTCAAGAATAATCTGCAATATGGACCAGACCAGAAACAAGCATGTAAAACATCTTACCAAAAGAACGAATGCCTTTCTCCTTAAGGAAGACATTGGCAAAAAAGTCTATGTCCAGGTTGAGGAAGCTGCTCAGCCTGTCTGTGCACTCCCAGTATCCATCCTGTATCCAAACACAACGCATATGTTTAAATCCCCTCAAACATTTACATACTGTATATAATCTAGTGTTTTAAATCATGTGTAAACACCTCATGCTGAAGTTCAAACAGCTCATTCCAAGCCACTGTGTGACGTCTGCTCATTCGTTTTAACAATTTGTTTTTTTTTAGACCAAGTTTCATTTGTAGTGCTACAGGGGCCGAGGAACCAAAATCTGCAAATTCAGGAGGAGCTGAGGGATAATGTGGGGTGGCAGAATAATTGATTTGAATTGCACTTATGGGAGAAGGCTCACAGACGGCAAGCCGGGAGCGGAAGCGGGAAGGGGGAGTGGCACACTTTTTGCTCACGGAGCCACTTAAGGGCACACTGAAAACAGATACTTGAGGTTCCACTGAGTCATGTAGATGGACACCACGAATACGGTGAGGATGGGAAGCACCCATTGAAGAACCAACAGGAGTCATGCATGTCAGGGAATCAAGGTCGTAATATAAGGAACGATATATATCTGCCTCAAAGTTACAGGGAAGGTCCAGGAGAAGAGGCATTGAGGCATTATCCTGGCAGGCACCTGGTGGGGCAAGCCTGTTGCTCATGGAGGCACCACCAAGAGGAGGAGAAAGTTTTTTAGCCATACAGATATTTTCCACTGGTCTTTCCCATCGATGATAAGCTTTAGGTCTGGTGGCACGGCGACGGGGAAGCATTGCACTCTTTCTGCATCTGATACCACGGGTGATATCTTCAAAAGAAGAACAATATGCTTCTTCTGTAAACTCAATCATTTCATTTTCATCCTTTGAATTATCACCATCATCATCATCAAAACAGTTTGCTACAAGAGCAGAAGTTGGGTAGAAGCTACTGTGACATTCCATTAAATCCATCTGAAAAAAAAAAGTAAACTCTTGTGAATAGTTTGGAGCTGAATACTGAATGATGCCAATTTTTTATGCTACATTAAATAACAGTTGTAAAAGACCATTTTGTTGTTACCCATACATCATCATCTTCAGCAGCAATAATATGCACAGCTTCAGTCTCCAGCTTCTCTTCAGTCCAGCCCATGTATGGTAAAATATCCACATCCTCTTCTGATATGATTTTAGGAATATCTGTGAATCCAGTGTCAAGCTCATTCTGGTCCTGCAAAGAGCAAATGAAGACATTAGTTGGTATCTTTAATTGTAACTCCGTTTACGATGATTCACAAAAAATGAAAATTACTTTGATTCTGCCTTTTTGTGAAAAAAAAAGAGATTTCCTGAGTGTATGGATTTTTCTTTATTATTTTTGAGTGAACTATTTATTATAATGGCAAAACTACAAGACATAGATAAAACATGAAAAACGTCTCGGTTACGTATGGTAACCCTCGTTCCCTGAAGGAGGGAACGGAGACGCCACGTCGGATGACCGACGAATATGGGATATCGCTTCGATAGACCAATCTACTTTGAGTGTAAACTAAACGAGCCAATGCACATTGGCATGCAATTATTGCATCCAGCTGCCGCTGATCACTGCGTGAGTATAAGAGAGCAGCAAGTGCAATGCATACCAGTTTTTCGCTGAGGAGCCGAGCCGGGAACCCGGCAGCTCAGTGGCGGTACAGCAACCATGGCGACGGGACGTGGCGTCTCCGTTCCCTCCTTCAGGGAACGAGGGTTACCATACGTAACTGAGACGTTCCCTTTCAGTCGGTCACTCTCGACGCCACGTCGGATGACAGACGAATATGGGATCCCTATCAAAGCGCCATGGGTGCTGCCCCTTCCAGTGCCCTGTGCGAGCCGCCTGCGCCCCTATTAGCTGTAGGCCGGGGCTCAGAACAAGTAGCTCCACTCACCATTGTCAAAGCACTACCTCACTGGGTGAGATTGGATAACACTGGGAAAATGTACCCGGTCCGCTTGGAGCCGGGACGCTGCGGAAGCCCCATCCTTCCCGAAGGAGGTCTCGGAGGCAAATACACATATAGCATCCGTTTAGGAGTATACAGAGAAATTTGAGGTGATTAAAACCCTCTTGGGAAGGCAGAAGTCTGCCGGGGAAACACGGGCTCTAAGGCTATACCGTGGACTATACACATACGAGTACCGCTTAGGTCTCAATCTGGAGCCCAGCCTTCCATGGTTCTCACGGATTCATCATGAAGGCCTGGCGCCGGACGTTCCGCTGCGTCCAGCTGCCTAGGGGATGGAGGATCTCAACATGGTCTACAGTACGGACACTCTGGAGCAGTTTTAGCAAGCCGACACTAACCGGGGCCTCTCAGTGCCACTACCCGTTTGAGGTGAGAACACAGGAGGATACCGGCTCTACACGAAGGCTATAGAACCTAGCGAACGTGTTAGGGGTCGCCCAGCGCGCAGCTCTACAAATATCTGTCAGCGAGGCGCTACGAGCCAGCGCCCAGGAGGATGCAACACTTCTAGTTGAGTGAGCTCGCAACCTGAACGGCAGGGCACATCCTGAGCCTGATAAGCCAGGGTTATGGCATCCACAGTCCAGTGGGCCATCCTCTGCTTAGAGACGGCATTCCCCTTCTGCCGGCCTCCGTAACAGACAAAGAGCTGGTCTGAGGTCCTGAAGCTTTGCGTCCGGTCCACGTAGCACTGCTGTTGACCACTAATGTGGACATCGCACGACCCAGCGAACGCACGGTGACCTTCATCGCTCATCCAGCCGTGAGGGCTCGGGACGCGGTGGGGGATTCCACTCGAGCCCTACCCTCTCGGCGGCCCGGGAAAGCATAGCTGCCACTTCGGAATCCGAATCAGGCTTTGTCACCATCCCAGAGGACTGTAGCGCAGCCGAACCGTGATCCGACAGCTCTCCCTCCGATGCTGAGATCGACATCTGGTCGGGGGGAGTCCCACTGGATACCGCTGGTACGCTCCTTGAAGAGGGCCCAGCGCGTTCCGTGGGTTGCTCCACTGGATCCAAGGTGCTAGAGGAGTGGTGGTCCCCAGAGGGTTGGTTCCCTGCGGGGTTTGCCACCACTGTGACACTCAAACCACTCGTGCTACTGCCGGAAGTGGTTCTCGTCTGTCGGCCGCCAGAACGAGTCCCAGATCGCGGCCGCGGCAACGGGACTCCGCCCCCTTAAAGGTATATATATATACACTGTATATTTATTTTATTTATACATACTGGTGTTGAAAAACTCTTATTAGTCAACCACCAGCCGAGATGTAAATGTTGTATTTTTGAGGACAACAATAAGATACTCAATAAAGACTTGGCATTAATTTTGAAACTGGATATTTTTCAATTTTAGATTATGATTAGCATCTGTCCCTACATTAGCAGTAATCGTACCCTCTCTTCAATGGCGACAAAACTTGTGAACTGGGACAAGATGGAGAACTCTTTACTGAGCTCAATGATGTAGGACTTCAGCTCTGCTTTCTTCCCCTGATAGAAAAGAGAAAAAAGACAGCAAGTCAAGTTCTTCTGTTAGAAAATCTGACAGTTATAAAAAAATGACCATTGTGTAGCCAAATATTGTACCTCGTGTTCTGCCTCACTGTTGCCTAGTATGCCATCTTCATAGTCTCTGATGATCGCTCTTGCTGTTAACTTGTGAAGGAACTACACACACACACACACACACACACACACTTCTAACTCCTGATGAATAACTGATGAGGTTTCAGATTATATGAAGTATTTAATGCTGACTCACAGTTCCTTTTGTCTTTTGTAGTTCTGTGGTGGAAACCATGGTTTTGATCTCTTGTCCACTCAAATCACCAAACAGTGTTGCCTAAACGAGTAAATATTACACAATTCAAAGCAATGAATGAACACACAAACAGCTGGGCAAATCAGCTAAAATATATTACAATACAATATTTTACAGCCTTGATTTACTTTAACACAGTGGTCCTGATAAATCATATGTTTTTAAACACTGTAGTTAAGTAGATTCAATGAAAATATTAATTTAAAACCTGCAAATCAGTAAAAATCTAGTTTAAAATAATTAAGGCATGTTTTGCACACTGCTGGTTACTTAATAAAAAAAACTATATGAAGAATGATATTTAATTATTTTCATTTATTATATGCACCAATCAGGGGACTAGAACTGGAACACAAATTTACATAAAAGATTTCCAAACCCCACCAAATGCCACTGGCAAATATAAAAGTAATCTCTAAAATATTTTTATGTATCAATACATACCTGATGCATCTAGATGCAGTCTGCATGATAATTTTTCAGTGATTATGTAAATGAATTGTTGATTTAATTTTACATCAATTCATTGAAACAAATTGAACTTATTAAAAAAAATGAATAATAAAAAAAAATACCAATTATAACTGTAACACTGAAGAAACACTAAAATTACCACTACATTCATGATGTTGCTTAATTTTATTGTGAATATTCAATATATGACCCATTCGTTCAAACAACTACAATAAGTTACAAAGCAGTTTAATAAAGTACAGTCTGTGTACCTGAGTGCAGTGAGGCACAAAGCCGTACACCAGAGAGTGACAGTCACTGAAGAGGGCGTGAAGCTGTGAAGGGGCTTGAACAGGACGGGGCGCTGTGGGACTAAACTGCTGCCACTTCACTGCCACTGATCTGCAGCCTGGAGACTCCATACGCTCAACCTGAGCACGCACCTGAAATTACCCACAAATCTCTTCAACTCAAGCCTCAGACTGGCCCATATTGCAAAGATTATCTTTCCTTTTAAGTTATTAAAAAAACTAAACAAATAAAGAGCGTTACTCACCTTCTCTGTCCAAGTGTGTTTCATCTTTGTGTCAAAAAATTCATATGTTCCTCCACCTGCCTGAGCCAAAGCTCTGAGCATATGACGATTGGCTGTCAAGCTAGACAAACACAAACACAATCAAACTGCAGGTTCAGAAATTCATTGGAAGTGAAGGAGAAAAAATAAAGGGATTTGTTTAAAGGCAGACCTGAGTCCGCAGGTGAAGAGACGCGTGTGGCAGGAGTTTTCTCGGACCAGCTGTAGGGTCAGAGGCTGGTTCTGAACATGTCCATCAGAGAGCAGCAGGATGTTCCTCACGCCCCGGCAGGGAGGCAGCAGACTCAGGATCCGGAGAGGCCGCCACAGATCAGTGCTGCCACCAGAGCCGCTACACGACTGAAGAGAGGGAAAATGCAATGAGACGCAAAGGAACTGAGATTCAGAACCATCTTTAACCATTTTTAAACATTCCTCACCATAATAAACTTTCTGGCTGCTTCAGATGCCTCAAATAAAGGCAATGGTGCAGGAAACGCTTCCTTGTAATCTGTAAAAACACACATTTACCCACAATGCTTCACTCTGATCACAAGAATAATAGAGAAATGAAAATGTCCACTTGATGCTCGATAAAACAAAATCAGATAGTTTCAGTGAGCACTAACCAGTGCTGAAAGAGATGATGTTGATCTTCAGTGAGTGATCCAGAGATTTGAGGGCTTGAAGGGCAATCCTGCGAGCGTTTAGCATGGCGTCTCCCCGCATGGACTTGGAGGAGTCCAGTAGAATGACCACATCGCTCACACTGGACGGACCTCCAGAGCTGGACACCCCGATTGACTTAAAGTCAGGATAAAACACCAGCATGCAGGCCTGCAGAGATCAGATCAGAATCAGTCTTCATTATTGTCACGGTGCCTAAGATTTTTGTCTGCAAAATGCTGATAAATATCCAAGACACAGAAAAAAATCATATTTCTTTACCTGACTATCTTTATCCGGATGGTTCTCGACCCACATCCTGGGCATGTGGATATTAGAAAGACTGAAGGACACCTGTAACCCTTCAGATCCCAGAGTCTGTCCCGGTAACGTGCTGATCACTGCCTTACAGTCTGTCCTCTGAGTGGAGAAAACACTAAAACTATTAATATGGGTCACAAATGATTGTTTCTTTCACTTCAGAAAATACAGTATTTAGTCAAATTAATAACCTTGGTTTTGATGCGGTGTGAAGAGCTCAAGTTGATGATCTCATAAGGCATTTCAATCGACATAGACAGAGAAAACTCTCTGAAGAAAGAGAGAGGGAACAAATCAAAGAGAGTTACAACAACCCTGTGCCTTATTTAGTGACCATCCACAGTTCAACTAGACCAGGTGCTACTGTATATAAAGCATGATGTTATAAAGGTTAAAGGTTAAGTGTTAAATTATGTTAAAAGATGTGACATGCTACATTAAATAATTGTCTTCTATATTGTTACTCATCAGCAGATGCAGTTTTAATAAATCTTTAGTGAATTTCTCTGTGATTTCTCCAGCGTTTGAGATTCTCACCCCTCTGACTGAAGCTCCGTCACACCAATCTTTTCAACAGTTGCCTGAAATGCAACACAACTGTCAGTCAAAACACTGCAACAATCATCAGGCCAAACAGGATGTTAAACAGCGTGACAAAGGCCCATCATACCTGAGTTGTCTGATTAAGGGCGGCACTCTGTTGCCATGGTGCCACGCTGCCGGACAGTGAGAAGATTATAGAGCCTGATCTGACCAGCAGCTCAGTGATGAACGTCACTTTGATCAGAACTGTGGCTCCAGGAGGAAGATTCCCCACACTGATAGTAAATACATCCTGTCTCACAGAAACACATGACCTTAAAGAAGCTTTCTGATACATTTTCACACATACTTCAGCTCCGGATCAGTTACAGTAACTCACAGGTGCATCCTGGTCCATCAGGTAGGCTCCATGGCCTTTCTCTATGGCTTGCTTGTACTCCTTACGAGCCTGCTCTTTTTCCTTTACCTACAGGACAAAAAGAGACATTGAAATTGATGAGAAAGAGGTTGAAAAGCAGAGATTTTATTTGATAAATTCTGAATGATTTGCACCTTTCCAATGACGTGTTTTCCATTGATAAAGGCTTCAAATCCACACACTGCTGCCGTCTCCTCCAGTGGAAAGACATACTTTGCTTCAATGGGAACAGCACTCTGGTTTGTGTAGGTCTGAAAAATGATGACCTGGTAAAAGTGGAGACAAAGTTAGGGTTGTGTTTTGAAATTATAATTAATTGTTCTGGTCTACATAGAATTTCATTATCTGTCTTTTAGTTTGTTAATTCTGTTGCTTCTTATTTCTTCCCATGTCTTTTTTTTCCAGTAGTCACTGCCTTGTTCTAGTTTCAGTTTATTAGGTTTGATTACCCATCTTGTACTTCTATATGTGAAGAAGTCCTTTATCTCGCTCATTTCTCAACATTTCTTTTAAATTCCACACCGCAGTCCACTGCTGTAGCATCATACCTGACACAGCAGGTCCATCAGCTTGCACTTCACATTGACAGCCTGCAGAGGAAGTTTCTGACCACTGCTGTCCAGCAAACCTGCGTTCATCTCCTCTAGAGGATTCTTAGTGGACTCCAAACCCTCACCGTCATCACTGGACACTAAAAATACACAATCACACAAAACCACTGAGGAATTTAAGAACAAAATTTATATCATTTAGTTTCATAGAAAAACAGATATCCCTGAGGAATCTGTCACATCTCCATGTCAAAGTGCACTATTATCATAAAGAGTTGTCCATTTAGGAATTTGTCCATTATTATATAAAAGTGGAGTGCTGCAAACAATGTTATGCTGGTCTCATATAAAAGCTGGTCTCTCTCAGCATGTCCTGTTCACGGATGTTACTCACAGACATCAGCGGTTGTGTCCGTGATCTGCATGAGCTGAGTGTTAATATGAGGCTGGAACTCTTTTAACTCGTCCCCCTCCAGACTGTACTGGACCACATACTTCATTCTGATCTGCTCTGTGTTATAGACGACAAACTCATCATCCTGTCAAATATAAAAACACAAACGCAAGAGTCACACCAGAGCCCAAAACACAAGCAGAAAATGTAAAGCTGCAGTTGGTAACTTTTGATGCTCTAGCGGTTAATAAACAGAACTGCTTGCGTGTTGCGGAAGAACATTGTAGCCGGATCTACTTCTCTCTGTTTATGTCTATGACGAATCACAAAGGTACTGGGTTACTCTGCCGTGGTACCCCTGAAGCAATCTAAAATAGTCCTAATATAAACACTTATTATAGGTGTACCCTAGTGATTCAGGACAGGCTAAAAACATGGTTTGGAAAATGGATTCATGGTGTACTCGCTTATTATATACATTTTGTATACTTTGAACACAAAAAAAAGTTACGGACCGCAGCTCCGATTGGTTGTTTCTCTTACTGCTCCCGGTAAGAAACAACCAATCAGAGCTGCGGTCCGTAACTTTTTTGTGTTCAAAGTATACAAAATGTATATAATAAGCGAGTACACCATGAGTAAGAAAAGCACCTCAAAGTCAGAGAGTCTGCTGGGAGAGCGTCGGACTCCGTGAACACTGTGACAGCCGTCAGGAGCGCAAGTCAAAGTGGTGTCTTTCTTCAGCAGGTCCTTACACCGACCCAACGCCACTTCACACACCAACAGCAGCCGAGAGCCGTCAGTTACACTGGGCTTGGAGTATTTCACACTAGTCCTTTAACACAGAGAACAAACTTACTGACTGATCGCCAGCTGTCATTAAAATGGATTCATATTATTTATTAATCTGTTACATGAAGAGATGAGTAATGCTAAAGATAACTGACTTTACAGAGTTACTGAAGTAGATTCCTCCTCCAAGATTCCCGATATCCGTTCTCTCGATCCCATGCTGTTCAACTCCAACCCTGGGCAGCAGCAGACCTCTATAAAGAAAGTTTGAAAATATATAAATGTACATTAAAAATTAAATTTATGCATTTAGCAGATGCTTTTATCCAAAGCAACTTACAGTTCATTCAGGCTATCAATTTTTACCTATCATTTGTTCCAGGGGAATCAAACCCCCAACCAATAAGGCAATGCTCTACCAATTGATATATATATACAGTACAGACCAAAAGTTTGGACACACCTTCTCATTCAAAGAGTTTTCTTTATGTTTTCTTTATCTATTTTTCTTCATGACTATGAAAATTATAGATTCACACTGAGGGCATCAAAGCTATTAATTAACACATGTGGAATTATATACATAACAAAAAGTGTGAAACAACTGAAAATATGTCATATTGTAGGTTCTTCAAAGTAGCCAACTTTTGCTTTGATTACTGCTTTGCACACTCTTGGCATTCTCTTGATGAGCTTCAAGATGTAGTCACCTGAAATGGTCTTCAACAGTCTTGAAGGAGTTCCCCGAGAGATGCTTAGCACTTATTGGCCCTTTCGCCTTCTGTCTGCGGTCCAGCTCACCCCTAAACCATCTCGATTGGGTTCAGGTCCGGTGACTGTGGAGGCCAGGTCATCTGGCACAGCACCCCATCTGACCCCCGAGCGCAGGCTACCCAAAGATGACGGCCCATGATGACATCGAGACATTTCTTCAGATGTTCAAGGCGATCGCCGTCTGGGAGGCATGGCTCAGCGACGAGTGGGCGCGGATCGTGGTGCCGTTGCTGACGGGAGAAGCGAAACGGGCGTACTTCATGCTTACCCCCGAGCGGAGCGGCTCTTATGAAGAATTGAAAAAGGAAATCTTGGGGCGGGTTGGGCTGTCGGCCATCGGTGCCGCCCAACTATTCCACAACTGGTCCTATAACCCACGGCGGGCCACCCATGCGCAAGTGACCGACTTCTCACACCTCGCCCAACATTGGCTACTGGCAGGGGGTCCCACCGCACACCAGGTAGCGGAGCACGTTGTAGTAGACCGCCTTCTACGGGCCCTTCCCCGCCCTCTCCGGCAGGTGGCCGGTATGCGGAACCCCACCAACATCGATGAGCTGGTGGAGGCCATCGAGCTGGCGGACGCCACCCAACACCGGGAGGATGGGGAACGAGTGCTGCCTTTTCCCTGGAGGGTGGTCCAGAAGCGCCGCGTGCCGGAGGGCACCCTGCGACCAGTCGGCAGGCCGCAGTTCCCAGGCCACAGGATGAGCCCATGCCCACCAAAGCTCCTCACTCCCCTGGACGTGCTTGGCTAGCAGGCTGTGCCGTCCACGCCGAAACCCCAAAGGGGGCCCCATGACAACAGTCGAAGATTCAACCAGACCCTGAAGCAGATGCTGCGGCGGGTGGCTGCTGAGGACAAGTGCGACTGGGACAAGATGCTGCCCAATGTCCTCTTTGGCATCTGGGAGGTACCCCAGGAGTCCACCGGGTTCACCCCTTTCAAGCTCCTTTTCAGCCAACAGCCCTGTGGCCTGCTTTATGTCACCCGAGAAGCCTGGGAACAGCAGCCAGACGTCCACCGCTCCACCATCGAGCACGTCTGGGAGATGCGGGAGAGGATTGACAGGGTCATGCCCATCGTCCGGGAGCACCTTGCAAAAGCCCAGCAGGCCCAGCAACGACATTACAACAGGGCTGCCCAGCCACGGGAGTTTCAGCATGGAGACCATATTATGGCTTGGCCCGAGCACTCATCAGCGTCGCCCTGGAAAAAGAGCAGACACACCTGCACCTACTCATTACGGGCTGAGCGGTCACACCTGCAGCCCATTGGAAACGGGCTTTGTAAGCAGCGTCGTCGAACACAGAGGTGAGAGATGTCTCCAGAAGACTCAGCTAACAATTCTCTGTGTTTCCCCTCCAGACAACAGCGTGTGACCGCCAGCCCGCTAAAGACACGAACCTCACAGACCCACACAGCACTGAGCACCAAAGGAGGAAGAGAAAGCACCGGAAACCCCTCACCTTGGCTATTTTTCCCTACACCACCTTAATAAAATCCACCTTTTTGGGGACTTGACCCTTGTGTCATGTGCTTCTTCACCCCGTCACAATATATATATAGAATATATGAATAGACTTTATAAAAAGTAACTTTGTTCAATGTATAATCAAGTATTATATTATATTATATTATATTATATTATATTATATTATATTATATTATATTATATTATATTATATTATATTATATTATATATAAAAAAATGTTTTCATGATTGGTCTATTGTATTTTTTTTTTTCTTTTTTTCATTTTCTTGATTGTTAAATTGAGATTAACTTGCCATAATTCAGTGAAGTTAATATTAAATAATAATAATAATAACTATTTAATAACACTGTTCAACGTCATCTTTAGCAAATCTCAAAATGTATGACCATTCATTTGTACATTACGCTCAATTGTACATAAGTGTGTGGGACACTTAAATTCATATGGAGCATTAATTTTTTAAGTTTTTAATATTAGCCAGAAGAAACATGGTTCAACCACAAGCACTGTCTGTCTTCACTTACTGCTCTATGGTACAGTATATATGGTATGTGACAGACACACTGTAGATGTGCGTTGTTTTGTCACTGCATGTAAATAAAGTTTTTTATTTTTAAGAATGTGCTCTTACCGTGACAGTATTCCAACAAAGCTGCTGGAACTAGTGGAGTGGAGGAGGGGTTTAATGTTGCCTAAATCCTCCCTAAACATCTGAAGCTCCACCCCTCTGCTGACACGCAGTATCTGCTGAATCTGAACAGGCCTGTAGTGGATACAAGATTAACACCATCATTTAAAGATGTGTTTTGACATATATTCATGTTTGAACTTCAGACCACAATCATCACAATCAAGCTGACCTGTCCTGAAGCAGTTGAGAGACAACATGAAACTCAGGGTTTTGTGGTGGAACAACCTCAATGCTGCACCTCAGAGCTCGATACTTTCCCAAAGATGAGACCGAGGGGATTCCCAGAGTGGCCTCACTGACATTTACAATATCTCTGATCAGCTGGAGACCACAGAAGAGATAAAAGAGGAAAAAGGTCAAATCTGCACTGCTTTTTAAAAATCCAAATTCATCTACCAAAATCTTCAAGTATATAGGAATTTCATTCAGTATTTGACTATTATTAAAACTAGATAATCATTGTATTAGTTATTTCTTTTTCTTCTAAATCTGTGTGTTAATCAGTAATGATTTATCTATTTTTCAACTGGCTTGGCGTACATCATTACACTCTGATCCTAAAATATATATAATAATTGATATTATAATTGATGTATGTGATACCTGACAAAGGTCTAGTTTCTGAGACACAAGCTTGTGTTTGGAAGGAGGGTCGATCATTCTGAGGGGTAGAAGAGTGTTGACCTCCTCCAGCAGGGCTTTGACTTCATCCTCTTTCTCCGTCTTTTGTGCCTGCAGTAACAATCCCTCCACCCTGCTCACCTGCAACAGCACAGAGCCAATAAACACAGCAGGAGCCATTAGACATACACCACTCCTGTCAGCGTCTTTACTGAGCTGTGTGTGGTTATCTAAGCTCCTTCTCACATCATTGAGGCTGATTCTGGAGACAGGGACTGTCAGGATGTTACTAAGGGACCCGAGAGCTTCAGTCCAAACCAGCTCCACGAAGACACCAACTTCCTGTGATAATGTGCTGCAGTTCAGCTTCTCCTCCAACAGCAGCTGCAATCAAAAGAGTGAGCAATTATTTCACATTAAACACACGTTATACACATATCAAATGAATAAAATCAGATCTGCGTTGTGTTTATTTAACCTGCTGCAGGCTGTAGGATGCCAAGCGCTCAACCTCAGAGGGAAGTGTGTGTGTCTTTGTGAATCCCTCTGTCTCCATCTCCTTCATCAGCTGCAGATATGCTTCCACTGCATCTTCAGACGTCACGCAGAACACAAGCTTGTCTTGAACCACGGCGGTCTATAGCGAGAGAAACCCATCACAGTCATCACAAGACAAATTCAGCATCTCCAGCACCATCTGTGACTCCAATCATAACAAGCTGAATTTTAAACAACATTCAGGATCACCAAACCTCAGCTTCACGCAAGACTGAACACAACACACGATACTGCTGGCCTGCTCGGCCTTTGGCACTCTGCAGCTCCAAAACAGACAAAGCCTTGGGTTTGACCTGCAACACACAATCCAACACTTGCAGACATGAAAACACTTTCAAACAGTGGTGCAGTGCTGAAGGCTCATCATACCTTTTATTTATTTATGTTATTTTCTCCCCTGATGTCCACTAATAATGTTAATGTGACTGATGCTCACTCACCCTCTCAAAAACCGAATACTTGGCTACTTGAAAATAAGAAGGAAATTCAGGCAGCCCATGGTCGCCTTCTTTATAAACTCTGCATTGAGTAAATAAAAAGATACAGTCAGGTAAAAAAGCACATCTTAACAGGACAAGTGCTGTTGAAACTAATAAAAAAGTTGAATGAACTCTGAGATTGACAAAAAAACAAGAGCGCACCTGAACCTGTCAGGACGGGGTCCACCCTTCTCAAGCTCAGTCTTTGTGATTTCAGTGTGACCTTTGAACTTCTCTTTTTCTAGTTTGTGTGTCGACTCTTTTACCTCTTTACAGTGAAAAAAAAAACATTAGGTCAACCACGCAATAGAAATAAATGGTTACATCTCACTTTTATAACCCAAATATAACATCAAATACATTTCTCAACAAAAATGCACTGCAACACAAGCAGAAACATACACAAATACAGAAAAAACACACCCACTGTGAGCAAATAAATCTAATCTGGCTGTGACACTCCCATCTGTCAATCCACCTCTTTTAACATCTGATGTAAGTAAATCTTACAGTATCACTCGAGACAAACATCTGTTTTAACAAAGAAAGAAGAGAATTACTTAAACGAGGAACAAGAAAGTCCTACCTGAACGGGGAAGGAATTGAGAGCCGGGATACGCCAGCTGTGGGGCCAAATCATGCTCCGTCAAAGGCAGGAGATGCCCTTGGTCCAGACAGCTCCACACATACTGTGTCCCGACCACTGGGATCTGGAGCTTCTGGATGCTGCGCTGCCGGTTACTGCTCAGGTCATTCACACTGCTAGTGACTACAAAAGAGCACTGGAGGAGATAAACGGAGGTCAGAAGATTCACTAAAGCTCTTTAGTGACTCAATAGGACCAAAGAACACTTGTTACCTACTTTACGCATTATACAGTAAAGCATAAAATTCAGCTACATCTACATTACAACATAAAATTAGTCAAGCATTAGAGTAGTTAATTCATCACTTTACTTCACCAGAAGTACAAAAAAAAACAATTGTTCTCAGCGGCTGGCAATAATATGCATCTAGTCTCTGGATTTTAAATGTTGCTGTTGTATTTTTAACTATTTTTATTGAATAGTATCAGAGGGTTCAACAAACCAAATGTTTGTAAATAGTGTAAATGTCATTTAAAACCCAACTCTTTATCTACATGTAAACAAACACTCAGAGTAGCTGCTCTTTTAGTTTTGATAACACAAAAAAGAAAGATGTTGCGTAACAGTAAAAATGAACAGACACCTCTTTGTTGATGACATATGAGATGTTTCCTCCATTCTCCAGAAGAGCTAGTCTCAGTTTATTCTTCTCTTTAAAAGGCAGATTTTTGACATCTAACACCACAGTACAGTTTTCAAACACTGTCATGGTGCCAGCAGTATCTGCAGATGTAGAGAAAAGCGATAGAAAGACAAAAAAAAAAAAAAAAAACTGCAATGAATCCTACAGTAAACATAGATCACTGGAAAACTACAAAAATAATATGTTTTCTATTAGTATCAACAGAAACACGAGTAAACTCATCGACTATTCATTAAACAAATCAGATTTATGCACATTATTTATACTGACACACGCTTAAAACATGTTACATTTCTCAAGTTACAATCTTTCTGCTGATAGAAAGTAGTTAAACAGACAATAATAATCCAAATCCAGCTGCAGTATTTCTCTCGCTAATGTTGTCATGTCATTATCAGACAGAAGAACATCTTACCGAGGACAAAGTCAGAGTCGAGTGAAAAGTTTAGATTTGAAGAAAATACTGTTAAAGAAGGCGTAAATAATCTGCACTGAAGAGTTTAAGGAGTTCTTCCTGACTCATGTTTACAGTAAAGACACGCCTCCATTCCTCCCTGAGATACAAACATTAGACGGGCTCCATCCAGTGGACCAAACTGTCCTCACGTGGGGGAAAAAAACCTGGAGAGAATTTGATTGGAGAAACAATTATTGATTAAATCCGGTGACCAAAGTCTGATGTCGTTTTCACATTGTGAGAGTTGAATAAAAGAAAAATACAACCGCGTTTGATGGAGCTCTTGCTCCAAACATAGTTTTGTTATCACCGACTCACCGTGACATTTTTATGAATGATGAAATAGTCAGAAAATGTACAGCCCAGTCCATAAAGTTTTTTTTTACGCATATGTATTTGAAATATATTTGAAACTGTGCCAATCTCTAATACAAAACCATAAATGTCACCAATAT
Organism: Carassius gibelio; assembly: GCF_023724105.1. Taxonomy (NCBI): domain Eukaryota; kingdom Metazoa; phylum Chordata; class Actinopteri; order Cypriniformes; family Cyprinidae; genus Carassius; species Carassius gibelio. The sequence continues at coordinate 14,474,296 of NC_068379.1, read as the reverse complement.
TTAAAATATAGAGTAGTTTCGATATATTTGATAACTGCTCTCATCTGCAACAGTGTGTGTGTGTGTGTGTGTGTGTGTGTGTGTGACGATTACAGAACAGAAGACATTCTGTGAACGGTTGTCCTTGAGATGCTAATATTTTTACTGTAACAATATATTTATCTTTATTTTATTTAGTTTATTTAAAAAAGACAGCACATGCAGTAAAACAGTAAAACATTTCACAACTAAAATTCAATTTTTATGATAAACAACATACAGCATCATAATCATAGTTAATGTAATGAACATCAGTGTGAATTTGAGGAGAAATGACTTCAAATGGCCACTAAAAATCACATTGACAATTGTCTGAACAAAATAGTTCAGAAAAAAAGGTTCTAGCAAAAAGGGCACTTTTTTTAATATTTTCTTTTAAATGCAATGAAATTCAAGCATCTTATTAAGTTCAGGTGTCCAAATATAATTTTGAGTCTCATAAAGACATTTATTAAGCAAGCAATATTAGGCAAACTGCAAAGTGAAGCAGCAACTGTCAATGAAGAGGGAAGTGTCTGTCCAGTTTCTACATGACTGATACACCTGTACGTCTCTCCAGAACAGGTCTGAGTGGGGAATATGGGTGTGGAGAATCACAGCCCAGTAGTTGACGTGTAGATGATTCCCAATCCCAGCCGATCTCCAGCCTGCTGCACACACACGGATACTGTCTGTCTGTCCGGCAGGCCCAGTCCACGGCCCTCTTCACTGCTTCCCAGTACATCGGTCTGAATGGAGAAGAGTACAAAGTCATGGACACCAAAAATATAAGAGTAAATCACTGCGCTGCATGAGGACGTGAGCTGGTACCTGGGCTCCTGGGACTCTTTCAGCCGGAGGAGAGACTCGAGCAGCTGTCCCACTGCCAGCTTCTTCACCCGGATCAGCTGCAGCACCAGCAGAGTCGCCACCAGCCTCAGAATGTCAGCATGAGCCTTCACACCTGACACACAAAACATCTGACTGATTAACTGATTCACAATGACAAACTGAGCCTCGAAAATAAAGATTAGATTATTTGAAACTATATTCAGATTCAGCCTGATGCATACTGCACTTTAAACAGGAAAGCACTTTCTCAGTCTAGAGAGCTTTACTATGATTGGATGGTGTTACACAGTAAAGGCACAGATGTTTTTCTCAGTCTGTCTGGAAACAGTTGTGCTCACAAGGTACATATGGCACCTACATGCCACATATGAACAAACTGTGATTGGTTGCTTTACGTGTCAGTCAGGTGTCTCTTCCTGTCTAAATGAGTGGTTCTTGTCAAGAATAATCTGCAATATGGACCAGACCAGAAACAAGCATGTAAAACATCTTACCAAAAGAACGAATGCCTTTCTCCTTAAGGAAGACATTGGCAAAAAAGTCTATGTCCAGGTTGAGGAAGCTGCTCAGCCTATCAGTGCACTCCCAGTATCCATCCTGTATCCAAACACAACGCATATGTTTAAATCCCCTCAAACATTTACATACTGTATATAATCTAGTGTTTTAAATCATGTGTAAACACCTCATGCTGAAGTTCAAACAGCTCATTCCAAGCCACTGTGTGACGTCTGCTCATTCGTTTTAACAATTTGTTTTTTTTTAGACCAAGTTTCATTTGTAGTGCTACAGGGGCCGAGGAACCAAAATCTGCAAATTCAGGAGGAGCTGAGGGATAATGCGGGGTGGCAGAATAATTGATTTGAATTGCACTTATGGGAGAAGGCTCACAGGAGGCAAGCCGGGAGCGGAAGCGGGAAGGGGGAGTGGCACACTTTTTGCTCACGGAGCCACTTAAGGGCACACTGAAAACAGATACTTGAGGTTCCACTGAGTCATGTAGATGGACACCACGAATACGGTGAGGATGGGAAGCACCCATTGAAGAACCAACAGGAGTCATGCATGTCAGGGAATCAAGGTCGTAATATAAGGAACGATATATATCTGCCTCAAAGTTACAGGGAAGGTCCAGGAGAAGAGGCATTGAGGCATTATCCTGGCAGGCACCTGGTGGGGCAAGCCTGTTGCTCATGGAGGCACCACCAAGAGGAGGAGAAAGTTTTTTAGCCATACAGATATTTTCCACTGGTCTTTCCCATCGATGATAAGCTTTGGGTCTGGTGGCACGGCGACGGGGAAGCATTGCACTCTTTCTGCATCTGATACCACGGGTGATATCTTCAAAAGAAGAACAATATGCTTCTTCTGTAAACTCAATCATTTCATTTTCATCCTTTGAATTATCACCATCATCATCATCAAAACAGTTTGCTACAAGAGCAGAAGTTGGGTAGAAGCTACTGTGACATTCCATTAAATCCATCTGAAAAAAAAAGTAAACTCTTGTGAATAGTTTGGAGCTGAATACTGAATGATGCCAATTTTTTATGCTACATTAAATAACAGTTGTAAAAGACCATTTTGTTGTTACCCATACATCATCATCTTCAGCAGCAATACTATGCACAGCTTCAGTCTCCAGCTTCTCTTCAGTCCAGCCCATGTATGGTAAAATATCCACATCCTCTTCTGATATGATTTTAGGAATATCTGTGAATCCAGTGTCAAGCTCATTCTGGTCCTGCAAAGAGTAAATGAAGACATTAGTTGGTATCTTTAATTGTAACTCCGTTTACGATGATTCACAAAAAATGAAAATTACTTTGATTCTGCCTTTTTGTGAAAAAAAAAGAGATTTCCTGAGTGTATGGATTTTTCTTTATTATTTTTGAGTGAATTATTTATTATAATGGCAAAACTACAAGACATAGATAAAACATGAAAAACGTCTCGGTTACGTATGGTAACCCTCGTTCCCTGAAGGAGGGAACGGAGACGCCACGTCGGATGACCGACGAATATGGGATATCGCTTCGATAGACCAATCTACTTTGAGTGTAAACTAAACGAGCCAATGCACATTGGCATGCAATTATTGCATCCAGCTGCCGCTGATCACTGCGTGAGTATAAGAGAGCAGCAAGTGCAATGCATACCAGTTTTTCGCTGAGGAGCCGAGCCGGGAACCCGACAGCTCAGTGGCGGTACAGCAACCATGGCGACGGGACGTGGCGTCTCCGTTCCCTCCTTCAGGGAACGAGGGTTACCATACGTAACCGAGACGTTCCCTTTCAGTCGGTCACTCTCGACGCCACGTCGGATGACAGACGAATATGGGATCCCTATCAAAGCGCCATGGGTGCTGCCCCTTCCAGTGCCCTGTGCGAGCCGCCTGCGCCCCTATTAGGTGTAGGCCGGGGCTCAGAACAAGTAGCTCCACTCACCATTGTCAAAGCACTACCTCACTGGGTGAGATTGGATAACACTGGGAAAACGTACCCGGTCCGCTTGGAGCCGGGACGCTGCGGAAGCCCCATCCTTCCCGAAGGAGGTCTCGGAGGCAAATACACATATAGCATCCGTTTAGGAGTATACAGAGAAATTTGAGGTGATTAAAACCCTCTTGGGAAGGCAGAAGTCTGCCGGGGAAACATGGGCTCTAAGGCTATACCGTGGACTATACACATACGAGTACCGCTTAGGTCTCAATCTGGAGCCCAGCCTTCCATGGTTCTCACGGATTCATCATGAAGGCCTGGCGCCGGACGTTCCGCTGCGTCCAGCTGCCTAGGGGATGGAGGACCTCAACATGGTCTACAGTACGGACACTCTGGAGCAGTTTTAGCAAGCCGACACTAACCGGGGCCTCTCAGTGCCACTACCCGTTTGAGGTGAGAACACAGGAGGATACCGGCTCTACACGAAGGCTATAGAACCTAGCGAACGTGTTAGGGGTCGCCCAGCGCGCAGCTCTACAAATATCTGTCAGCGAGGCGCTACGAGCCAGCGCCCAGGAGGATGCAACACTTCTAGTTGAGTGAGCTCGCAACCTGAACGGCAGGGCACATCCTGAGCCTGATAAGCCAGGGTTATGGCATCCACAGTCCAGTGGGCCACCCTCTGCTTAGAGACGACATTCCCCTTCTGCCGGCCTCCGTAACAGACAAAGAGCTGGTCTGAGGTCCTGAAGCTTTGCGTCCGGTCCACGTAGCACCTTAATGCTCGAACAGGACAAAGCAAAGCCAGGGCTGGGTCTGCCTCCTCCAGGGGCAGCGCTTGCAGGTTCACCACTTGGTCTTTGAAGGGTGTAGTGGGAACCTTAGGCACGTAGCCAGGCCGGGGCCTCAGGATTACCTGGGAGTCAGCCGGCCCGAACTCTAGGCACGAATCGTCGACCGAGAATGCATGCAGGTCCCCTACCCTCTTGATGGAAGCCAGTGCAAGCAGGAGTACAGTTTTCAATGAAAGAAACTTTAGCTCAACTGAATGCAAAGGCTCGAATGGGGCCTGCTGTAGTGATTTAAGCACTAGAGACAGGTCCCAAGAGGGTATACAGGGGGGCCGGGATGGATTTAACCTCCTGGCCCCTCTAAGGAACCTGATGATGAGGTCATGCTTACCCAAAGACTTCCCATTCACAGGGTCATGGTACACAGCAATAGCGGCAACCTGGACTTTGAGGGTGGAGGGAGACAGCCTTCGCTCCAACCCTTGCTGCAGAAAGGATAGCACGACCGCAATCGGGCATCTTCGGGGGTCTTCTCGGCGAGAAGAACACCACTCAACGAACAGGTTCCACTTCAAGGCATAGGCGTGTCTCGTAGACGGTGCTCTTGCCGAAGTGATGGTGTTAACTACCTCTTGGGGTAGGTCACCTAGAACCTCCGCGTCCCGTCCAGGGACCAAACATGGAGTTTCCAAAGGTCTGGACGCGGGTGCCAAATGGTGCCCCATCTCTGAGTCAGTAAATCCCTCCTCAGAGGAACTGGCCAAGGAGGGGCTGTCAAGAGGAGCACTAGTTTGGGGAACCAGGTCCGAGTAGGCCAATATGGCACTACTAGCAAGACTTGCTCCTCGTCCTCCCGGACTTTGCACAATGTCTGTGCGAGAAGGCTCACTGGGGGAAACGCATACCTGCGTAGGCCCCGCGGCCAGCTGTGCCAGTGCGTCCGTGCCGAGAGTTCCCTCGGTCAGGGAGTAGAAAACCTGGCAGTGAGAGGTCTCTGGAGCAGCAAACAGGTCTACCTGAGTGGCTCTGAACCGCCTCCAAATCAGCTGGACCGTCAGGGGATGGAGTCGCCATTCTCCCCGGAGCATTGCTCAAGACAACTCGTCGGCTGTACGACTGAGCAGGCCTGGAATGTGAACGGCACGAAGTGACCTCAGAACCTTCTGACTCCAAAGGAGGAGGTGGCGGGCGAGTTGCGACGCGAGCGCAGACCACCTTGGCGGTTGATGCACGCAACAGTCGCAGTGTTGTCCAATCGGACCAGCACCGGCTTGCCTCGTAAGAAACCTTTGAGACGGTTCAAGGCAAGGTGCGTTGCTAACAACTCTAGGCAATTGATGTGCCACTGCAGCTGCGGGCCCGTCCAAACCCCTGAGACTGCATGCCCGTTGTACGTGGCCCCCCCGGTGGTGGTGGAGGCATGCGTGTAAACCACAGCATGCCTGGAGATCTGCTCTAGGGGCACCCCTGCCCAAAGGAATGTCAGATCTGACCACAGAGTGAGGGTTTGGCGACAGGCCGGTGTAACTTGGACCCGGTGAGTGCCGCGCTTCCACGCCCACCTCAGGACTCGGCCATAAAGCCAGTGCTGGAGCGGTCTCATATGTAATAGGCCGAGCGGTGTAAGTGCCGCTGTGGCCACCATATGCCCCAGGAGCCTCTGAAAGAGTTTCAGTGGGACCGCTGTCCTGCTCTTGAACGTATTCAAGCAGGCTAGCACCGACCGCGCACGTTCCTCTGTGAGGCATGCTGTCTGTTCGACCGAATCCAACTCCATACCGAGAAAAGAGATCCTCTGCAATGGTGAGAGTTTGCTCTTTTCCCAGCTGACCTGAAGGCGCCAGAGCACCACATCCCTGTGCTCGCACAACTGATCTCGAGACTGTGCTAGTATGTGCCGGGTGGGTGGAAACAGCAGCAGCTGCCCGCCGGGGCAGGATGTGTCGGATCGGCTCAGTCTGCTTCTGGGCAGTCGAGACTTGCTGGGCCAAGATCTCGACTGCGTCGCCGAAGAGGCCGGTCTGGGACACAGGGGCATTGAGAAACCGGACCTTGTCGGTGTCCCTCATGTCTGCCAGACCCAGCCACAGATGGCGCTCCTGGACCACTAATGTGGACATCGCACGACCCAGCGAACGCGCGGTGACCTTCATCGCTCGAAACGCAAGGTCAGTGGCGGTTCGGAGCTCTTCCAGAAGCGCTGGATCGTGACCACCCTCGTGCAGGTCTTTCAGTGCCTTAGCCTTGTGCACCTGCAGTAACGCCATAGCGTGTAAGGCGGAAGCAGCTTCCCCGCAAGCCACATAGGCACTGCCGGTCAGACCAGACGAGTGCCTACAGGCCCGGGAAAGGAGCTCCTTGAAGAGGGCCCAGCGCGTTCCGTGGGTTGCTCCACTGGATCCGAGGTGCTAGAGGAGTGGTGGTCCCCAGAGGGTTGGTTCCCTGCGGGGTTTGCCAACAGCGATCGTGACCATCACCCGTTGCCAGGTAACGACCGCATCCAGAAACGCACGGGTGAAACGGCATCCTTATAAGGACGATCCGTCATCTTTATAAAGACGCACCCGTGAAGCTCTTTTAGAGAAACTTGCTCTTTTAGGAAATGCTCTTTTAGTGCTGAGTCGCACAGGGGAATTGGCCACTTGCAACACGACAGGGGTAGTGCAACCTGAAGTGTGCAATCCACTCGACACAGGGCCGACCGCCGCTGAAGCGCCGTCTCGCCAACACACGAAGCTTCCGAGAGCGTGCTGAACTCGTAGTTCACAGCAGACACAGTTGAGCAGAGCGATACTAACGCTCGGCTCCGAAGCGAAAAGCTGGTATGCATTGCACCTGCTGCCCTCTTATACTCACGCAGTGATCAGCGGCAGCTGGATGCAATAATTGCATGCCAATGTGCATTGGCTCGTTTAGTTTACACTCGAAGTAGATTGGTCTATCGAAGCGATATCCCATATTCGTCGGTCATCCGACGTGGCGTCGAGAGTGACCGACTGAAAGGGAACACATGTTTACAGATTTATATATATTAGGGGTGTAACGATACGCGTATTCGTATTGAACCGTTCGGTACGACGCTTTCGGTTCGGTACGCGGTACGCATTATGTATACCGAACGGTTCGTTGGAGTAATTAATTATATTTGAAAAAAAAAAAAAAGAGAGAGAAAGAAATATAATGATATGCGTTCAACAAGGTAGCCCAATAACCCAAACAACGTAACAGGCAACGCCCCTGACACTCCCGAAGAAGAAAAAAACACCATCTTATATGTTTATGTTAGGCTACTCAGCAGGCGCTCGCTCACTCAGTACGCGCTGAAGGCTCGTTGCAAAATAGCCAATGCGTTTAACAGACTAGAAATGAGAAGATCCTCCAATAACCAACAGGTCTGGTGTTTGGGTGCACTTTGGATTCCCTTTAAGCTATAATGGTGATGGCAAGAGAGTGGTGGATAAAAAAACAACGGTATGTCGCATCTGCAACATGACAGGGTACACCAGCGGGATTACAAAAAAAAAACAAAAAAAACAGCGGGAATATCTGGGATATATGCGTCAGTACTATCTGGGAAAAGACGAAAAAAAGGAGAAACATGCACGCAGCAAACTATCCCTGCAGCATTTAGACACTATAGCTTACAGGGAATCCAACCCAAACACCAGACCTGTTGGTTATTTTAGGATCTTATATTTCTGGTCTGTTAAATGCATTAGACATTTTGCAACGAGCCTTCAGCGCGTGCTGAGTGAGCGAGCGCCTTAGGGGCCGTTCACATATCGTGCCTAAAAACGCATGGAAAACGCTAAGCGCGTCTTTCTCCTCCTTTCCAAAGCGCTCGGGCAGAAGCGCTCATGAGGCGTCTGTCTTTGCTAAGCAACAATGACGTGCTCTCTCCATGAGACGCGGAAATTTCAGCGAAGGATAAATGGATTTGCAGCTCTAAAAATCGCTTGCAGTAGCTCTGCTACTGAATTTATTTCAAAATTGCAATCCATATACAACTATGATCAGCTGTTCCTTCATCTTGGCTGAGCTCTCAACGTTGTTACGGGAAAGGATGAAGCTGATTGGTTGGTTCTTGTCACATGACCCGCGGTGCGCTTGCGGCATTCTGAAAAGTTGAGATGTTTTTACATTTTGCTGTATCTAAAACGTATCGAACCGAACCGAACCGAACCGTGACATCAGTGTATCGTATCGAACCGAACCGTGAATTTTGTGAACCGTTACACCCCTAATATATATATATATATATATATATATATATATATATATATATATATATATATATATACACTGTATATTTATTTTATTTATACATACTGGTGTTGAAAAACTCTTATTAGTCAACCACCAGCGGAGATGTAAATGTTGTATTTTTGAGGACAACAATAAGATACTCAATAAAGACTTGGCATTAATTTTGAAACTGGATATTTTTCAATTTTAGATTATGATTAGCATCTGTCCCTACATTAGCAGTAATCATACCCTCTCTTCAATGGCGACAAAACTTGTGAACTGGGACAAGATGGAGAACTCTTTACTGAGCTCAATGATGTAGGACTTCCTTTCTTCCCTTGATAGAAAAGAGAAAAAAGACAGCAAGTCAAGTTCTTCTGTTAGAAAATCTGACAGTTATAAAAAAATGACCATTGTGTAGCCAAATATTGTACCTCGTGTTCTGCCTCACTGTTGCCTAGTATGCCATCTTCATAGTCTCTGATGATCGCTCTTGCTGTTAACTTGTGAAGGAACTACACACACACACACACACACACACAGTTCTAACTCCTGATGAATAACTGATGAGGTTTCAGATTATATGAAGTATTTAATGCTGACTCACAGTTCCTTTTGTCTTTTGTAGTTCTGTGGTGGAAACCATGGTTTTGATCTCTTGTCCACTCAAATCACCAAACAGTGTGGCCTAAACGAGTAAATATTACACAATTCAAAGCAATGAATGAACACACAAACAGCTGGGCAAATCAGCTAAAACATATTACAATACAATATTTTACAGCCTTGATTTACTTTAACACAGTGGTCCTGATAAATGATATGTTTTTAAACACTGTAGTTAAGTAGATTCAATGAAAATATTAATTTAAAACCTGCAAATCAGTAAAAATCTAGTTTAAAATAATTAAGGCATGTTTTGCACACTGCTGGTTACTTAATAAAAAAAACTATATGAAGAATGATATTTAATTATTTTAATTTATTATATGCACCAATCAGGGGACTAGAACTGGAACACAAATTTACATAAAAGATTTCCAAACCCCACCAAATGCCACTGGCACAAATATAAAAGTAATCTCTAAAATATTTTTATGTATCAATACATACCTGATGCATCTAGATGCAGTCTGCATGATAATTTTTCAGTGATTATGTAAATGAATTGTTGATTTAATTTTACATCTATTCATTGAAACAAATTGAACTTATTAAAAAAAATGAATAATAAAAAAAATACCAATTATAACTGTAACACTGAAGAAACACTAAAATTACCACTACATTCATGATGTTGCTTAATTTTATTGTGAATATTCAATATATGACCCATTCGTTCAAACAACTACAATAAGTTACAAAGCAGTTTAATAAAGTACAGTCTGTGTACCTGAGTGCAGTGTGGCACAAAGCCGTACACCAGAGAGTGACAGTCACTGAAGAGGGCGTGAAGCTGTGAAGGGGCTTGAACAGGACGGGGCGCTGTGGGACTAAACTGCTGCCACTTCACTGCCACTGATCTGCAGCCTGGAGACTCCATACGCTCAACCTGAGTACGCACCTGAAATTACCCACAAATCTCTTCAACTCAAGCCTCAGACTGGCCCATATTGCAAAGATTATCTTTCCCTTTTAAGTTATAAAAAAAACTAAACAAATAAAGAGCGTTACTCACTTTCTCTGTCCAAGTGTGTTTCATCTTTGTGTCAAAAAATTCATATGTTCCTCCACCTGCCTGAGCCAAAGCTCTGAGCATATGACGATTGGCTGTCAAGCTAGACAAACACAAACACAATCAAACTGCAGGTTCAGAAATTCATTGGAAGTGAAGGAGAAAAATAAAGGGATTTGTTTAAAGGCAGACCTGAGTCCGCAGGTGAAGAGACGCGTGTGACAGGAGTTTTCTCGGACCAGCTGTAGGGTCAGAGGCTGGTTCTGAACATGTCCATCAGAGAGCAGCAGGATGTTCCTCACGCCCCGGCAGGGAGGCAGCAGACTCAGGATCCGGAGAGGCCGCCACAGATCAGTGCTGCCACCAGAGCCGCTACACGACTGAAGAGAGGGAAAATGCAATGAGACGCAAAGGAACTGAGATTCAGAACCATCTTTAACCATTTTTAAACATTCCTCACCATAATAAACTTTCTGGCTGCTTCAGATGCCTCAAATAAAGGCAATGGTGCAGGAAACGCTTCCTTGTAATCTGTAAAAACACACATTTACCCACAATGCTTCACTCTGATCACAAGAATAATAGAGAAATGAAAATGTCCACTTGATGCTCGATAAAACAAAATCAGATAGTTTCAGTGAGCACTAACCAGTGCTGAAAGAGAAGATGTTGATCTTCAGTGAGTGATCCAGAGATTTGAGGACTTGAAGGGCAATCCTGCGGGCGTTTAGCATGGCGTCTCCCCGCATGGACTTGGAGGAGTCCAGTAGAATGACCACATCGCTCACACTGGACGGACCTCCAGAGCTGGACACCCCGATTGACTTAAAGTCAGGATAAAACACCAGCATGCAGGCCTGCAGAGATCAGATCAGAATCAGTCTTCATTATTGTCACGCTACGTAAGATTTTTGTCTGCAATATGCTGATAAATATCCAAGACACAGAAAAACAGATTAAAATCAGATTTCTTTACCTGACTATCTTTATCCGGATGGTTCTCGACCCACATCCTGGGCATGTGGATATTAGAAAGACTGAAGGACACCTGTAACCCTTCAGATCCCAGAGTCTGTCCCGGTAACGTGCTGATCACTGCCTTACAGTCTGTCCTCTGAGTGGAGAAAACACTAAAACTGTTAATATGGGTCACAAATGATTGTTTCGTTCACTTCAGAAAATACAGTATTTAGTCAAATTAATAACCTTGGTTTTGATGCGGTGTGAAGAGCTCAAGTTGATGATCTCATAAGGCATTTCAATCGACATAGACAGAGAAAACTCTCTGAAGAAAGAGAGAGGGAACAAATCAAAGAGAGTTACAACAACCCTGTGCCTTATTTAGTGACCATCCACAGTTCAACTAGACCAGGTGCTACTGTATATAAAGCATGATGTTATAAATGTTAAAGGTTAAGTGTTAAATTATGTTAAATGATGTGACATGCTACATTAAATAATTGTCTTCTATGTTGTTACTCCTCAGCAGATGCAGTTTTAGTAAATCTTTAGTGAATTTCTCTGTGATTTCTCCAGCGTTTGAGATTCTCACCCCTCTGACTGAAGCTCCGTCACACCAATCTTTTCAACAGTTGCCTGAAATGCAACACAACTGTCAGTCAAAACACTGCAACAATCATCAGGCCAAACAGGATTTTAAACAGAGTGACAAAGGCCCATCATACCTGAGTTGTCTGATTAAGGGCGGCGCTCTGTTGCCATGGTGCCACGCTGCCGGACAGTGAGAAGATTATAGAGCCTGATCTGACCAGCAGCTCAGTGATGAACGTCACTTTGATCAGAACTGTGGCTCCAGGAGGAAGATTCCCCACACTGATAGTAAATACATCCTGTCTCACAGAAACACATGACCTTAAAGAAGCTTTCTGATACATTTTCACACATACGTCAGCTCCGGATCAGTTACAGTAACTCACAGGTGCATCCTGGTCCATCAGGTAGGCTCCATGGCCTTTCTCTATGGCTTGCTTGTACTCCTTACGAGCCTGCTCTTTTTCCTTTACCTACAGGACAAAAAGAGACATTGAAATTGATGAGAAAGAGGTTAAAAAGCAGATAATTTATTTGATAAATTCTGAATGATTTGCACCTTTCCAATGACGTGTTTTCCATTGATAAAGGCTTCAAATCCACACACTGCTGCCGTCTCCTCCAGTGGAAAGACATACTTTGCTTCAATGGGAACAGCACTCTGGTTTGTGTAGGTCTGAAAAATGATGACCTGGTAAAAGTGGAGACAAAGTTAGGGTTGTGATTTGAAATTATAATTCATTGTTCTGGTCTACATGGAATTTCATTATCCATCTTTTAGTTTGTTAATTCTGTTGCTTCTTATTTCTTCTCATGTCTTTTTTTTCCAGTAGTCACTGCCTTGTTCTAGTTTCAGTTTATTAGGTTTGATTACCCATCTTGTACTTCTATATGTGAAGAAGTCCTTTATCTCGCTCATTTCTCAACATTTCTTTTAAATTCCACACCGCAGTCCACTGCTGTAGCATCATACCTGACACAGCAGGTCCATCAGCTTGCACTTCACATTGACAGCCTGCAGAGGAAGTTTCTGACCACTGCTGTCCAGCAAACCTGCGTTCATCTCCTCTAGAGGATTCTTAGTGGACTCCAAACCTTCAACATCATCACTGGACACTAAAAATACACAATCACACAAAACCACTGAGGAATTTAAGAACAAAATTCATATCATTTAGTTTCATAGAAAAACAGATATCCCTGAGGAATCTGTCACATCTCCATGTCAAAGTGCACTATTATCATAAAGAGTTGTCCATTTAGGAATTTGTCCATTATTATATAAAAGTGGAGTGCTGCAAACAATGTTATGCTGGTCTCATATAAAAGCTGGTCTCTCTCAGCATGTCCTGTTCACGGATGTTACTCACAGACATCAGCGGTTGTGTCCGTGATCTGCATGAGCTGAGTGTTAATATGAGGCTGGAACTCTTTTAACTCGTCCCCCTCCAGACTGTACTGGACCACATACTTCATTCTGATCTGCTCTGTGTTATAGACGACAAACTCATCATCCTGTCAAATATAAAAACACAAACGCAAGGGTCACAACAGATCCCAAAACACAAGCAGAAAATTTAAAGCTGCAGTCGGTAACCTTTGATGCTCTAGCGGTTAATAAACAGAACTGCTTGCGTGTTGCGGAAGAACATTGTAGCCGGAACTACTTCTCTCTGTTTATGTCTATGAAGAATCACAAAGGTACTGGGTTATTTGGCCGTGGTACCCCTGAAGCAATCTAAAATAGTCCTAATATAAACACTTATTATAGGTGTACCCTTGTGATTCAGGACAGGCTAAAAACATGGTTTGGAAAATGGATTCATGGTGTACTCGCTTATTATATACATTTTGTATACTTTGAACACAAAAAAAAGTTACGGACCACAGCTCTGATTGGTTGTTTCTTACTTTTTTGTGTTCAAAGTATACAAAATGTATATAATAAGCGAGTACACCATGAGTAAGAAAAGCACCTCAAAGTCAGAGAGTCTGCTGGGAGAGCGGCGGACTCCGTGTACACTGTGACAGCCGTCAGGAGCGCAAGTCAAAGTGGTGTCTTTCTTCAGCAGGTCCTTACACCGACCCAACGCCACTTCACACACCAACAGCAGCCGAGAGCCGTCAGTTACACTGGGCTTGGAGTATTTCACACTAGTCCTTTAACACAGAGAACAAACTTACTGACTGGATAAAATCTCCAGCTGTCATTAAAGTGATTCATATTATTTATTAATCTGTTACATGAAGAGATGAGTAATGCTAAAGATAACTGACTTTAGAGAGTCACTGAAGTAGATTCCTCCTCCAAGATTACCGATATCCGTTCTCTCGATCCCATGCTGTTCAACTCCAACCCTGGGCAGCAGCAGACCTCTATAAAGAAGGTTTGAAAATATATATTCAATTAATTACACCATATGCTGATCAAATGACAATTAATCATATTTATATCAACCATTTTCTCAGAAAAGCTAAAAAAGGAAAAAATAAAAAAGACTTTAAAAGAAAAAACTGAATAGACTTTACAAAAAGTAACTTTGTAAATTAGTAACTTAGTAACCTTCGCTCAATGTATAATCAAATATTATATATAGTTTTTTTTTTTTTTCATGATTGGACTATTGTATTTTTTTTTTTTTGTATTCCTCATTTTCTTGATTGTTAAATTGAGATTAACTTGCCAAAATTCAGTGAAGTTAATATAAAAAAAAAAAAATAATAACGATTTAATAACACTGGTTAACGTCATCTTTAGCAAATCTCAAAATGTATGACCATTCATTTGTACATTACGCTCAATTGTACATAAGTGTGTGGGACACTTAAATTCATATGGAGCATTAATTTTTTAAGTTTTTAATATTAGCCAGAAGAAACATGGTTCAACCACAAGCACTGTCTGTCTTCACTTACTGCTCTATGGTACAGTATATATGGTATGTGACAGACACACTGTAGATGTGCGTTGTTTTGTCACTGCATGTAAATAAAGTTTTTTTATTTTTAAAAATGTGCTCTTACCGTGACAGTATTCCAACAAAGCTGCTGGAACTAGTGGAGTGGAGGAGGGGTTTAATTTTGCCTAAATCCTCCCTAAACATCTGAAGCTCCACCCCTCTGCTGACACGCAGTATCTGCTGAATCTGAACAGGCCTGTAATGGATACAAGATTAACACCATCATTTAAAGATGTGTTTTGACATATATTCATGTTTGAAATTCAGACCACAATCATCACAATCAAGCTGACCTGTCCTGAAGCAGTTGAGAGACAACATGAAACTCAGGGTTTTGTGGTGGAACAACCTCAATGCTGCACCTCAGAGCTCGATACTTTCCCAAAGACGAGACCGAGGGGATTCCCAGAGTGGCCTCACTGACATTTACAATATCTCTGATCAGCTGGAGACCACAGAAGAGATAAAAGAGGAAAAAGGTCAAATCTGCACTGCTTTTTAAAAATCCAAATTCATCTACCAAAATCTTCAAGTATATAGGAATTTCATTCAGTATTTGACTATTATTAAAACTAGATAATCATTGTATTAGTTATTTCTTTTTCTTTTAAATCTGTGTGTTAATCAGTAATGATTTATCTATTTTTCAACTGGCTTGGCGTGCATCATTACACTCTGATCCTAAAGTATATATAATAATTGATATTATAATTGATGTATGTGATACCTGACAAAGGTCTAGCTTCTGAGACACAAGCTTGTGTTTGGAAGGAGGGTCGATCATTCTGAGGGGTAGAAGAGTGTTGACCTCCTCCAGCAGGGCTTTGACTTCATCCTCTTTCTCCGTCTTTTGTGCCTGCAGTAACAATCCCTCCACCCTGCTCACCTGCAACAGCACAGAGCCAATAAACACAGCAGGAGCCATTAGACATACACCACTCCTGACAGCGTCTTTACTGAGCTGTGTGTGGTTATCTAAGCTCATTCTCACATCATTGAGGCTGATTCTGGAGACAGGGACTGTCAGGATGTTATTAAGGGACCCGAGAGCTTCAGTCCAAACCAGCTCCACGAAGACACCAACTTCCTGTGATAATGTGCTGCAGTTCAGCTTCTCCTCCAACAGCAGCTGCAATCAAAAGAGTGAGCAATTATTTCACATTAAACACGTTATACACATAACAAATGAATAAAATCAGATCTGCGTTGTGTTTATTTAACCTGCTGCAGGCTGTAGGATGCCAAGCGCTCAACCTCAGGGGGAAGTGTGTGTGTCTTTGTGAATCCGTCTGTCTCCATCTCCTTCATCAGCTGCAGATATGCTTCCACTGCATCTTCAGACGTCACGCAGAACACAAGCTTGTCTTGAACCACATCGGTCTATAGTGAGAGAAACCCATCACAGTCATCACAAGACAAATTCAGCATCTCCAGCACCATCTGTGACCCCAATCATAGCAAGGTGAATTTTAAACAACATTCAGGTTCACCAAACCTCAGCTTCACGCAAGACTGAACACAACACACGATACTGCTGGCCTGCTCGGCCTTTGGCACTCTGCAGCTCCAAAACAGACAAAGCCTTGGGTTTGACCTGCAACACACAATCCAACACTTGCAGACATGAAAACACTTTCAAACAGTGGTGCAGTGCTGAAGGCTCATCATACCTTTTATTTATTTATGTTATTTTCTCCCCTGATGTCCACTAATAATGTTAATGTGACTGATGCTCACTCACCCTCTCAAAAACCGAATACTTGGCTACTTGAAAATAAGAAGGAAATTCAGGCAGCCCATGGTCGCCTTCTTTATAAACTCTGCATTGAGTAAATAAAAAGATACAGTCAGGTAAAAAAGCACATCTTAACAGGACAAGTGCTGTTGAAACTGATAAAAAAGTTGAATAAACTCTGAGACTGACAAAAAAACAAGAGCGCACCTGAACCTGTCAGGACGGGGTGCACCCTTCTCAAGCTCAGTCTTTGTGATTTCAGTGTGACCTTTGAACTTCTCTTTTTCTAGTTTGTGTGTCGACTCTTTTACCTCTTTATAGTGAAAAAAAAAACATTAGGTCAACCTTGCAATAGAGATAAATTGTTAAATCTCACTTTTATAACCCAAATATAACATCAAATACATTTCTCAACAAAAATACACTGCAACACAAGTAGAAACATACACAAATACAGAAAAAACACACCCACTGTGAGCAAATAAATCTAATCTGGTTGTGACACTCCCATCTGTCAATCCACCTCTTTTAACATCTGATGTAAGTAAATCTTACAGTATCACTCGAGACAAACATCTGTTTTAACAAAGAAAGAAGAGAATTACTTAAACGAGGAACAAGAAAGTCCTACCTGAACGGGGAAGGAATTGAGAGCCGGGATACGCCAGCTGTGGGGCCAAATCATGCTCCGTCAAAGGCAGGAGATGCCCTTGGTCCAGACAGCTCCACACAAACTGCGTCCCGACCACTGGGATCTGGAGCTTCTGGATGCTGCGCTGCCGGTTACTGCTCAGGTCATTCACACTGCTAGTGACTACAAAAGAGCACTGGAGGAGATAAACGGAGGTCAGAAGATTCACTAAAGCTCTTTAGTGACTCAATAGGACCAAAGAACACTTGTTTCCTACTTCCTATCAGCTACATCTACATTACAACATAAAATTAGTCAAGCATTAGAGTAGTTAATTCATCACTTTACTTCACCAGAAGTAAAAAAAACAATTGTTCTCAGCGGCTAGCAATAATATGCATCTAGTCTCTGGATTATAAATGTTGCTGTTGTATTTTTAACTATTTTTATTGAATAGTATCAGAGGGTTCAACAAACCAAATGTTTGTATAAAAAAATGATTGTAAACTCTTTATCTACGTGTAAACAAACTCTCAGAGTAGCTGCTCTTTTAGTTTTGATAACACACAAAAAAAGAAAGATGTTGCGTAACAGTAAAAATGAACAGACACCTCTTTGTTGATGACATATGAGATGTTTCCTCCATTCTCCAGAAGAGCTAGTCTCAGTTTATTCTTCTCTTTAAAAGGCAGATTTTTGACATCTAACACCACAGTACAGTTTTCAAACACTGTCATGGTGCCAGGAGTATCTGCAGGTGTAGAGAAAAGCGATAGAAAGACAAAAAAAAAAAAAAACTGCAATGAATCCTACAGTAAACATAAATCACTGGAAAACTACAAAAATAATATGTTTTCTATTAGTAAGTATCAACAGAAACACTCGAGTAAACTCATCGACTATTCATTAAACAAATCAGATTTATGCACATTATTTATACTGACACACGCTTAAACATGTTACATTTCTCAAGTTACAATCTTTCTGCTGATAGAAAGTAGTTAAACAGACAATAATAATCCAAATCCAGCTGCAGTATTTCTCTCGCTAATGTTGTCATGTCATTATCAGACAGAAGAACATCTTACCGAGGACAAAGTCAGAGTCGAGTGAAAAGTTTAGATTTGAAGAAAATACTGTTAAAGAAGGCGTAAATAATCTGCACTGAAGAGTTTAGGGAGTTCTTCCTGACTCATGTTTACAGTAAAGACACGCCTCCATTCCTCCCTGAGATACAAACATTAGACGGGCTCCATCCAGTGGACCAAACTGTCCTCACGTGGGGGAAAAAAACCTGGAGAGAATTTGATTGGAGAAACAATTATTGATTAAATCCGGTGACCAAAGTCTGATGTCTTTTTCACATTGTGAGAGTTGAATAAAAGAAAAATACAACCGCGTTTGATGGAGCTCTTGCTCCAATCACAGTTTTGTTATCACCGACTCACCGTGACATTTTTATGACTGATGAAATAATCAGAAAATGTACAGCCCAGTCCATAAAGTTTTTTTTACGCATATTTATTTGAAATATATTTGAAACTGTGCCAATCTCTAATACAAAACCATAAATGTCACCAATATTTAAAATATAGAGTAGTTTCAATATATTTGATAACTGCTCTCATCTGCAACAGTGTGTGTGTGTGTGTGTGTGTGTGTGTGTGTGTGTGTGACGATTACAGAACAGAAGACATTCTGTGAACGGTTGTCCTTGAGATGCTAATATTTTTACTGTAACAATATATTTAACTTTATTTTATTTAGTTTATTTAAAAAAGACAGCACATGCAGTAAAACAGTAAAACATTTCACAACTAAAATTCAATTTTTATGATAAAACAACATACAGCATCATAATCATAGTTAATGTAATGAACATCAGTGTGAATTTGAGGAGAAATGACTTCAAATGGCCACTAAAAATCACATTGACAATTGTCTGAACAAAATAGTTCAGAAAAAAAGGTTCTAGCAAAAGTGGTTCTGGCACTTTTTAAAATATTTTCTTTTAAATGCAATGAAATTCAAGCATCTTATTAAGTTCAGGTGTCTCATAAAGACATTTATTAAGCAAGCAATATTAGGCAAACTGCAAAGTGAAGCAGCAACTGTCAATGAAGAGGGAAGTGTCTGTCCAGTTTCTACATGACTGATACACCTGTACGTCTCTCCAGAACAGGTCTGAGTGGGGAATATTGGTGTGGAGAATCACAGCCCAGTAGTTGACGTGTAGATGATTCCCAATCCCAGCCGATCTCCAGCCTGCTGCACACACACGGATACTGTCTGTCTGTCCGGCAGGCCCAGTCCACGGCCCTCTTCACTGCTTCCCAGTACATCGGTCTGAATGGAGAAGAGTACAAAGTCATGGACACCAAAAATATAAGAGTAAATCACTGCGCTGCATGAGGACGTGAGCTGGTACCTGGGCTCCTGGGACTCTTTCAGCCGGAGGAGAGACTCGAGCAGCTGTCCCACTGCCAGCTTCTTCACCCGGATCAGCTGCAGCACCAGCAGAGTCGCCACCAGCCTCAGAATGTCAGCATGAGCCTTCACACCTGACACACAAAACATCTGACTGATTCAGACACTGACAAACTGAGCCTCGAAAATAAAGATTAGATTATTTGAAACTATATTCAGATTCAGCCTGATGCATACTGCACTTTAAACAGGAAAGCACTTTCTCAGTCTAGAGAGCTTTACTATGATTGGATGGTGTTACACAGTAAAGGCACAGATGTTTTTCTCAGTCTGTCTGGAAACAGTTGTGCTCACAAGGTACATATGGCACCTACATGCCACATATGAACAAACTGTGATTGGTTGCTTTACGTGTCAGTCAGGTGTCTCTTCCTGTCTAAATGAGTGGTTCTTGTCGAGAATAATCTGCAATATGGACCAGACCAGAAACAAGCATGTAAAACATCTTACCAAAAGAGCGGATGCCTTTCTCCTTAAGGAAGACATTGGCAAAAAAGTCTATGTCCAGGTTGAGGAAGCTGCTCAGCCTGTCAGTGCACTCCCAGTATCCATCCTGTATCCAAACACAACGCATATGTTTAAATCCCCTCAAACATTTACATACTGTATATAATCTAGTGTTTTAAATCATGTGTAAACACCTCATGCTGAAGGTCAAACAGCTCATTCCAGGCCACTGTGTGACGTCTGCTCATTCGTTTTTCCCGAAATGACTGAGCCATCTTCCCTCTAATCTTAGGAATGGATTTAGCTCCAGCGTAATAAGATATGAGACATAGGTTTAAAAATGGTTTTAATCCATCTGAACATTGATCAGTTATAGAACCTCATCAATGTGCTTCAACTTACCAGGTGCAGAAAACACAAGGCACTTTTGTTGTTGCTGAGATGCTCCAAAGCTAGAGACTGACAAATCATAACACCGTTCAGGCTCAGTTCTCTTTTGCAGGACACTAGTAGTGCCACCACATGCAACCACATGTGACATGCCAACAGCTTGCTTGGGAACTGTAGGCTGACCAATGAGAACAGAGGGAGCAGGATGATGGGGAGCTGGGGGAGGAGCAGCACTGTGTATATCTTCATCAGAGAAAGGACAGAAAGAGGAGACAACGATTTAAAAAAACAGAAAGCTGTTTTTACTCCATCTCAACATTGATTGGATAAAACCTCATTGTGACTCAACTTACTAAATGACAGAGATGCTCCAAAGGGTCCAGAGTCTGAGGAACCAAAACCCAAAGACTGTTTGTAGGATTGTTGGAGGAAACCACCAAAGTGAGGGAGAGAGTGTGGTGCAGACCCTGAGAGTTGATGAGCATCCAAGCCCCTTCTGCAATAAGATGTGCCAAAAAGAGTAGGAGGAGGAGCAGGGCTGGAAGTCACGGACATCAATGACTGAGATACAAGATTAAGAGGAAGATCTGCACAGACAGGAGGAGTTGGTGGCATAAATCCGGTGGCGGACCCTATGGAAAAGGAAAGCTGGGTAGCAGGGGGAGGGAAACCCATGGAGGAAGATTTGGGTTGAGGACGCAGTGCATCCACTGAGGCACCTAAGGGAGTCATGCCTATTTGTGAATCAAGTCCGTAAGATGTCATTGCCTCAGATTCAAGGAGATCATGGAGAGGATGCATCAAGGCTGTAACCTGGGAGTCATCTGGAGGGGGAAGTCTGACACTCATGGGGGCACCACCAGAAGAAGTCTGATAAAGTCTGTTAGCCATGACGAGAGGTTCTACTGACTTTTTCTGTAGAAAAAAGGGACTGGGAGCATCCGTTAATGCACCATTCTTGATGGAAAGGTGATAAGGATGTGTTATAGCATGTTTAATTTTCGGATAGAAAGTGTCAGTGCTACCTTCATAATGTGAAGGACGCCAGAAGCTTTTGGAGTGAGGAAGAGCACGGCTAAATGCTGATCCATTTATAAAATTAACAGATTCATAGTTATCCTCTGAATCATTATCATCAAAATCATCTGCTTCACAAGTAGAAAACGGGATTTCTTCAGATGAGGAGCTACTGCTGAATCGATCTGATTCCATCTGAAAAACAAAATAAATTCAAAATCATTGTTGTGAATACTGAAGAGCTGAATACTGAATGATGCCAACTTTTATCACTTTACATGAACAGCTGTAAAAGAGCACTTTACTGTTACCGATATGTCATCTTCAGCAGCAATCATATGCACAGCTTCAGTCTTCGGCTTCTCTTCAGTCCAACCCATATATGGTAAAATATCCACATCCTCCTCTGATATAATTTGAGGAATATCTGTGAATCCAGTGTCAAGCTCATTCTGGTCCTAATGAAGACATTAGTTGCTATTTTTATTGTCACTCAGTTTAATACAATTGACAGAAAATAATTCATGACATATTTTACTTAGAAAAACTTTGATTCTGCCATTTTGTGGAAAAAAGTTTGTGTATAGATATTATTTTTATTTATTTATTATTAATATAAAAAATGTATGTGTAAACTATTTATTATTATGGCATGACTACCTAGATACATAAAAGCAACAGTAAAGCAGCACTGTTTTATCATACTAGATACATTTGAGAGTTCTGTTGTAATGCTACTCTATCAGGGTTTCTGCAGGTATCTTTAAATTTAATGCCTTTTTAATGCCATTTTTAACATTTTTAATGCCATACACGACCCATGACTAACCACGGATATTTTATATACGGATATAATTGTTTTTATTTTAAATAGACATATCGCAAATTATTAATTGCAACCATCCAGTTTGATGATGATGCAAATTATATAACTCAGAACTGAATTAGAACTTGGCTCAGGAGGCAGCTTAATTAATTGTCAATTTATTTGGAGATATTTCAAAATTACAAAAAAGAGAATTATTGTATTTATAATTTTATCATCACAAAAACAGCTCTTCAATAAGCTCAACTTTTTAAAGGTGGGGTGAAATGCTATTTCATGCATACTGAGTTTTTTTACACTGTTAAAGAGTTGGATTCCCATGCTAAACATGGACAAAGTTTCAAAAATTAAGTTGTTCTGTTCCAAAAATACTCCTTCCGGTTTGTCACAAGTTTCGGAAAGTTTTTTTTGAGTATGGCTTTGTGTGATGTTAGATGGAGCGGCATTTCCTTATATGGGTCCTAAGGGCACTTCTAAGAGCACAACAGGCATTCACTGATCAGAGCGAGAGCGTCACGAAATGTCACAAAAGGACTGTGTTTTTGGTTGCCAGGGCAAGACAACCCTGCACAGATTACCAAAGAACAAACAGCATTAAGGGACCAGTGGATGGAGTTTATTTTTACAGAGCATCAACGGAGTTGTGCAAGTGTTTGTGTTTGTTCCCTGCATTTCGAAGATGCTTGTTTTAAGGCCCAGTTTGATGACGGATTTGCGTATTGTTTATTTCTTAAGGATGATGCAATCCCAACGAAAAAGGGTCACGAACGTGTGTTGGAACCGCAGGCGGTGAGTAAAACTGCTTCAAATATCTCTGCCTCCTTGTTAGTGCGTCCGCCTCCCATCGGAGACCCCGGTTCGAGCCCCGCTCGGAGCGAGTCGTTGCTGCTGCTGCTCTCGTTCAGTTTCAGCCTTGGGATCTGATTCTGGATCTTAAATAAACGGCTGAATCTGACTGTTAGCCATGGTTTGTTTTGGATGATGGTATTTCAGACACCAGAGCACCTCCGCCTGCAAAGTTGCATTCGAGCCAAATGTTGATCGAATGTCGCTCGATTTTGCTGTGGTAATGTCAGCTGCTCCACAAACGGTGGGGAGAGCATCAGTTGTCGTCGTAACGTTATTACTTGTAGATTTGTCGGTCACGCCAAAGTAACTAGACATAGTAGTGTGCTGTTTTGCTCTTACCGTGGATTTGTGGCTGTAAAACACTGCATATGGGATTTTTGTCCCCAATTTAAATGCTTTTCTGCAAACACCGCAAAATCCTTCATCATTTTTACCAGTAACAGGCTACAACCATGTCTTGAAATTTTCGTTTTCCAGCCACTTCGGTTGGAATTTGCACTTTCCAATTTTTCCTCAGACCTCGTCCCCCGCTGTACAAAATGCCTGCCGCCCGCGTCACCTCTGTATCACGGCAATTTTGCTCCTGCCGAAACCAATTACCAAACTGGTTCCGTATTTATCACACGAACGTACATTTTGCGAAAGCAAATTAAATTATTAATGATGAAGGCTATATTCAAAGAAATTGATATATTCTCTTAAAAACTATAAAAAAAAATAATGTCTGTAGGAATCAAATTTAATGCTTTTTAATGCCTTTTAAGGCCTTATTTTTTGCAAAATCCATTTAAGGACTTTTAATGCTTTTTAATGCCCCGCGGAAACCCTGTCTATGCGGTCGTCACTTGTCTAATAAAACATAATATATTAAAGCATCTTTGGTGTTAACATGTTTTCCACAAAACAAAACCGGAAATCGAGGGTGTATGACGTCACTGGGAGGCAACACAATGAAACTATATTGACACGGTCCATATCACTAGATAAAATTGCTTATTTCTCTTGATTTAAACATTCTTCATAACATTTGGGTTAATGTAAATACACAAGTCAGCGAATATATATAACACTGTTCTACTGGTTTCTGGATATTTTAATAAAAAAATACTTACATATTGTGCCTTTAAGTCAAATTCTGAAACTAGATGTGTAATTTTAGATTATGATTAGCATCAGTCCCTACATTAGCAGTAATCGTACCCTCTCTTCAATGGCGACAAAACTTGTGAACTGGGACAAGATGGAGAACTCTTTACTGAGCTCAATGATGTAGGACTTCAGCTCTGCTTTCTTCCCCTGATAGAAAAGAGAAAAAAGACAGCAAGTCAAGTTATTCTGTTAGAAAATCTGACAGTTATAAAAAGATGACCATTGTTTAGCCAAAAATTGTACCTCGTGTTCTGCCTCACTGTTGCCTAGAATGCCATCTTCATAGTCTCTGATGATCGCTCTTGCTGTTAACTTGTGAAGGAACTACACACACACACACACACACACACACTTCTAACTCCTGATGAATAACTGATGAGGTATCAGATTATATGAAGTATTTAATGCTGACTCACAGTTCCTTTTGTCTTTTGTAGTTCTGTGGTGGAAACCATGGTTTTGATCTCTTGTCCACTCAAATCACCAAACAGTGTTGCCTAAACAAGTAAATAGTACACAATTCAAAACAATAAATATACAAATAACTGTTTAATTCAGTTTAAACATCTTAAAGGGTTTGTTCACCCAATAATCAAAATTATGTAATTAATGACTCACTCTCATGTCGTTCCAAACCCATGAGACCTCCGTTTATCTTTGGAACACAGTTTATGATATTTTAGATTTAAGGCTGGTTCACATGGCAGGATAATTAGGCCGATTTTAGCCCCGATTCAGCCCTTCCGACAATCTTAGGATGCTCCGATTATCGTAAAATAATCTGATTAAATAATCCTGCCGTGTGTGGTGTGTTAAGACT
This sequence comes from Carassius gibelio, assembly GCF_023724105.1. NCBI lineage: Eukaryota > Metazoa > Chordata > Actinopteri > Cypriniformes > Cyprinidae > Carassius > Carassius gibelio. Next base: position 14,449,409 of record NC_068379.1, on the reverse strand, counting down.
GCTCTCCTCTGCTCGGAAGAATGTCGGGACCGCTCCGATCTCAAATCGGGGATATCCAACATGTTGGATTTATTTGGCCCGATTTCTTCTTGTGTGTGGTGTCCCCCGAGGACAAACAATCACGCAGCCTGTGGACTGTGGCGTGTAGCCAATCAGAAAGCGAGGTGATGAGGCGGTGAGGAAGTACCGGGAAACAAAATCAAAACAGCCGGCGTATATAATATAACAAATATAACAAATACAAATAAAGTCGACGGGGCATAACTACATCCACAACTGCAGTCCACCAGAGTACATGGAAACTAATATATGAACGTTTATTTCAACGGTTATTAATCTGTGTAGTACGTAACAACATTTCTATGAGATAAAACAACAACTTATCTCCATATTATGATATAGCAAGTATAGTCCATGCTCGCGTTGTCTCCACCTCTTTGACCATCGCCTTTTCTTGTTTTTCTTATGTTTTTTTCCGTTAAAAACAAAGCACAAACTATGGCCACTGCATCCTCTTCGTCCGCCATGATTGTTTACTCTAAAGTCACGTTTGATCTCGAGGGATTTTGCGTCTGATTTCCCGTCTGACCTGGGAATGCTCAGGAGTCAAATTGGTTCGTGTGTGATGTGTTGATATTGCCGTGTGGCTGCACACCACACACGGAACGACCAACACTGTTAGACCCGTGATTTTTTATCGCTGTGTGTGGGGTCTCTCAGGTTTGGAAAATCGGCCGACAATTTTAAAATCGTCCCGTGTGAACCAGGCCTTAGTCCGAGAGCTTTCTGTCCTTCCATTGAAACTGTGTGTGCGGTATACTGTCCATGTCCAGAAAGGTAAGAAAAACATCATCAAAGTAGTCCATGTGACATCAGAGGGTCAGGTAGAATATTTTGATGCATCGAAAATACATTTTGGTCCAAAAATAGCAAATACTACGACTTTATTCAGCATTGTCTTCTCTTCCGATCTGTTGTGAGAGAGAGTTCAAAACAAAGCAGTTTGTGATATCCGGTTCGCGAACGAATAATTTGATGTAACCAGATCTTTTTGAACCAGTTCACCAAATCGAACTGAATCGTTTTAAACGGTTTGCGTCTGCAATAAGCATTAATCCACAAATGACTTAAGCTGTTAACTTTTTTAATGTGGCTGACACTCCCTCTGAGTTAAACAAACCAATATCCCGGAGTAATGCATGCACTCAAACAGTACATTGACTGAACTGCTGTGAAGAGAGAACACCAAGCCGAGCCAGAAAACGAACAATAGACTGACTCGTTCACGAGTCAAGAACCGGTTGCATCGGTTTTCGGATCACCAGTAGTTCTTTCGGACAGTTCGATTCAGTAAACCGTTTGAAGAAAACGGTTCACCAGTTCTTTTGCGCTCGACATAATGGCGTCATTGGCGATGATTGCCCTTGATTCAAGCCTTTGGTTTACCCGCGCTCATAACACTAGCACAGAATCAGTTCAGAATCCATCACCAAAAGAATCAGTTCAGTTCAGACGCTCTGTGTGTCATTCAGCTCCTCGGTTCTCGAATCGGACGCGTCTGACAGAAACGGTTCTTGACTCGTGAACGAGTCAGTCTTTTGTTCGTTATCTTGCTCAGCTTGGTGTTCATCTTCAGTTCTCTCTTCACAGCAGTTCAGTCAGTGTACTGTTTGAGTCAATGAATTACTCCGGGATATGGGTTTGTTTAACTCAGAGGGAGTGTCAGCCACATTAAAAAAGTTAATAGCTTAAGTCATTTGTGGATTAATACGTATTAGAGATGCGAACTGTTTAAAATGATTCAGTTCGATTTGGTGAACTGGTTCAAGAAGATCCGGTTACATCGAATGATTCGTTCAAGAACCGGATATCACTAAACTGCTTTGTTTTGAAATCTCTCAAACAGAAACTGAAGAGAAGACAATGCTGAATACAGTCGTAGTATTTGCTATTTTTGGACCAAAATGTATTTTCGATGCTTCCAAAAATTCTAATTGACCCTCTGATGTCACATGGACTACTTTGATGATGTTTTTCTTACCTTTCTGGACATAGAAAGTATACCATTCACACAGCTTCAATGGAGGGACAGAAGGCTCTCTGACTAAATCTAAAATATCTTAAACTGTGTTCAGAAGATAAACGGAGTTCTTACTGGTTTGGAACGACATGAGAGTGAGTTATTAATGACATAATTTAAATTATTGGGTTAAGTAACCCTTTAATGCTTTTTATAGTCTTATGATTAATATTTCATACAGTATATTGATTGAAATGACAATTGTGATCTAGATTATTTTTATGAAAAATAATCAATGTATGTTTTCCACACTGCTTGTCAATAAATGAACACAAAGAAGAATATTTAATCATCTTTACTTATATGCACTAATATAACAGTACAGTCTGTGTACCTGAGTGCAGTGAGGCACAAAGCCGTACACCAGAGAGTGACAGTCACTGAAGAGGGCGTGAAGCTGTGAAGGGGCTTGAACAGGACGGGGCCCTGTGGGACTAAACTGCTGCCACTTCACTGCCACTGATCTGCAGCCTGGAGACTCCATACGCTCAACCTGAGCACGCACCTGAAATTACCCACAAATCTCTTCAATTCAAGCCTCAGACTGGCCCATATTGCAAAGATTATCTTTCCTTTTAAGTTATAAAAAAAACTAAACAAATAAAGAGCGTTACTCACCTTCTCTGTCCAAGTGTGTTTCATCTTTGTGTCAAAAAATTCATATGTTCCTCCACCTGCCTGAGCCAAAGCTCTGAGCATATGACGATTGGCTGTCAAGCTAGACAAACACAAACACAATCAAACTGCAGGTTCAGAAATTCATTGGAAGTGAAGGAGAAAAATAAAGGGATTTGTTTAAAGGCAGACCTGAGTCCGCAGGTGAAGAGACGCGTGTGGCAGGAGTTTTCTCGGACCAGCTGTAGGGTCAGAGGCTGGTTCTGAACATGTCCATCAGAGAGCAGCAGGATGTTCCTCACGCCCCGGCAGGGAGGCAGCAGACTCAGGATCCGGAGAGGCCGCCACAGATCAGTGCTGCCACCAGAGCCGCTACACGACTGAAGAGAGGGAAAATGCAATGAGACGCAAAGGAACTGAGATTCAGAACCATCTTTAACCATTTTTAAACATTCCTCACCATAATAAACTTTCTGGCTGCTTCAGATGCCTCAAATAAAGGCACTGGTGCAGGAAACGCTTCCTTGTAATCTGTAAAAACACACATTTACCCACAATGCTTCACTATGATCACAAGAATAATAGAGAAATGAAAATGTCCACTTGATGCTCGATAAAACAAAATCAGATAGTTTCAGTGAGCACTAACCAGTGCTGAAAGAGATGATGTTGATCTTCAGTGAGTGGTCCAGAGATTTGAGGACTTGAAGGGCAATCCTGCGAGCGTTTAGCATGGCGTCTCCCCGCATGGACTTGGAGGAGTCCAGTAGAATGACCACATCGCTCACACTGGACGGACCTCCAGAGCTGGACACCCCGATTGACTTAAAGTCAGGATAAAACACCAGCATGCAGGCCTGCAGAGATCAGATCAGAATCAGTCTTCATTATTGTCACGCTGCGTAAGATTTTTGTCTGCAATATGCTGATAAATATCCAAGACACAGAAAAACAGATTAAAATCAGATTTCTTTACCTGACTATCTTTATCCGGATGGTTCTCGACCCACATCCTGGGCATGTGGATATTAGAAAGACTGAAGGACACCTGTAACCCTTCAGATCCCAGAGTCTGTCCCGGTAACGTGCTGATCACTGCCTTACAGTCTGTCCTCTGAGTGGAGAAAACACTAAAACTGTTAATATGGGTCACAAATGATTGTTTCTTTTACTTCAGAAAATACAGTATTTAGTCAAATTAATAACCTTGGTTTTGATGCGGTGTGAAGAGCTCAAGTTGATGATCTCATAAGGCATTTCAATCGACATAGACAGAGAAAACTCTCTGAAGAAAGAGAGAGGGAACAAATCAAAGAGAGTTACAACAACCCTGTGCCTTATTTAGTGACCATCCACAGTTCAACTAGACCAGGTGCTACTGTATATAAAGCATGATGTTATAAAGGTTAAAGGTTAAGTGTTAAATTATGTTAAAAATGGGATTTGCTACATTAAATAATTGTCTTCTATATTGTTACTCATCAGCAGATGCAGTTTTAGTGAATCTTTAGTGAATTTCTCTGTGATTTCTCCAGCGTTTGAGATTCTCACCCCTCTGACTGAAGCTCCGTCACACCAATCTTTTCAACAGTTGCCTGAAATGCAACACAACTGTCAGTCAAAACACTGCAACAATCATCAGGCCAAACAGGATTTTAAACGGAGTGACAAAGGCCCATCATACCTGAGTTGTCTGATTAAGGGCGGCGCTCTGTTGCCATGGTGCCACGCTGCCGGACAGTGAGAAGATTATAGAGCCTGATCTGACCAGCAGCTCAGTGATGAACGTCACTTTAATCAGAACTGTGGCTCCAGGAGGAAGATTCCCCACACTGATAGTAAATACATCCTGTCTCACAGAAACACATGACCTTAAAGAAACTTTCTGATACATTATCACACATACGTCAGCTCCGGATCAGTTACAGTAACTCACAGGTGCATCCTGGTCCATCAGGTATGCTCCATGGCCTTTCTCTATGGCTTGCTTGTACTCCTTACGAGCCTGCTCTTTTTCCTTTACCTACAGAAAAATTGATGAGAAAGAGGTTAAAAAGCAGAGACTTTATTTGATAAATTCTGAATGATTTGCACCTTTCCAATGACGTGTTTTCCATTGATAAAGGCTTCAAATCCACACACTGCTGCCGTCTCCTCCAGTGGAAAGACATACTTTGCTTCAATGGGAACAGCACTCTGGTTTGTGTAGGTCTGAAAAATGATTACCTGGTAAAAGTGGAGACAAAGTTACGGTTGTGATTTGAAATTATAATTCATTGTTCTGGTCTACTTGGAATTTCATTATCTGTCTTTTAGTTTGTTAATTCTGTTGCTTCTTATTTCTTCTCATGTCTTTTTTTTTCCAGTAGTCGCTGCCTTGTTCTAGTTTCAGTTTATTAGGTTTGATTACCCATCTTGTACTTCTATATGTGAAGAAGTCCTTTACATCGCTCATTTCTCAACATTTCTTTTAAATTCCACACCGCAGTCCACTGCTGTAGCATCATACCTGACACAGCAGGTCCATCAGCTTGCACTTCACATTGACAGCCTGTAGAGGAAGTTTCTGACCACTGCTGTCCAGCAAACCTGCGTTCATCTCCTCTAGAGGATTCTTAGTGGACTCCAAACCCTCACCGTCATCACTGGACACTAAAAACACACAATCACACAAAACCACTGCTTTTATCCAAAGCGACTTAGTTACTTTTATCCAAAGTGTTCCTGTAGTTCAAGTGGTAGAGCACAGGAGGGCGTTACAATAGTGCAGTCTGGAGAGAACAAGAGCTTGGACAAGAAGTTGTGTAGCTTGCTCTGACAGGAAGGGTCTAATCTTCCTAATGTTATATAGGGCAAATTTGCAGGACCGGGTCGTTGTAGCAATATGGTCTGTTAAGCTTAATGATCGATCAAAACTAGGTTTCTGGCTGTCCTGGAGTTATGGTTGACGAACCCAGCTGTATAAAGTAGTTGTGATGAAATGATGAGTTTGCTAGAACCACCAGCAGTTCGGTCTTAGTAAGGTTAAGCTGAAGGTGATGGTCTTTCATCCAGCTAAAAATGTCACTCAGACAGGCTGCAATGTGAGCAGCTACCGTCGGATCATCTGGTTGAAATGAGAAGTACAGTTAAGTGTCATCAGCTTAGCAGTGATAGGAAAAGCCATGCTTCTAAATGACAGATCATGATGACGTCATGTAGATGGAGAAGAGAAGTGGTCCAAGTACTGAGCCTTGAGGAACCCCAGTAGCAAGAAGTTGTGATTTAGAAACTTCACCCCTCCAAGACACCCTGAAGGATCTATCTGAGAGGTAGGACTTAATATAGCAACAAACATTACAGCATTCACTTTTACAGAGCAACAGTTAAATTTATTTAAATCTATTAAATAAAAAGTTATTATTTAATACTCTTTTCTAAAATAGTTTGCTTTCCTTTAGCAAATATCAAGCAAATATATTGTAATTTATTAATTTGATCCTGGCACCATGCTGGCACCAAGGAGTCCTAATTCCTCCAAATATAAAAGCTGGTCTCTCTCAGCATGTCCTGTTCACGGATGTTACTCACAGACATCAGCGGTTGTGTCCGTGATATGCATGAGCTGAGTGTTAATATGAGGCTGGAACTCTTTTAACTCGTCCCTCTCCAGACTGTACTGGACCACATACTTCATTCTGATCTGCTCTGTGTTATAGACGACAAACTCATCATCCTGTCAAATATAAAAACACAAACGCAAGGGTCACATCAGATCCCAAAACACAAGCAGAATATTTAAGTACACAGAAAATGAGTAAGAAAAGCACCTCAAAGTCAGAGAGTCTGCTGGGAGAGCGGCGGACTCCGTGTACACTGTGACAGCCGTCAGGAGCGCAAGTCAAAGTGGTGTTTTTCTTCAGCAGGTCCTTACACCGACCCAACGCCACTTCACACACCAACAGCAGCCGAGAGCCGTCAGTTACACTGGGCTTGGAGTATTTCACACTAGTCCTTTAACACAGAGAACAAACTTACTGACTGGATAAAATCTCCAGCTGTCATTAAAGTGATTCATATTATTTATTAATCTGTTACATGAAGAGATGAGTAATGCGAAAGATAACTGACTTTAGAGAGTCACTGAAGTAGATTCCTCCTCCAAGATTACCGATATCCGTTCTCTCGATCCCATGCTGTTCAACTCCAACCCTGGGCAGCAGCAGACCTCTATAAAGAAAGTTTGAAAATATATATTCAATTAATTACACCATATGCTGATCAAATGACAATTAATCATATTTATATCAACCGTTTTCTCAGAAAAGCTCAAAAATAAAAAAAATAAAAGACTTGATTATTGCAGAAGAGAAAAAACTGAATAGACTTTACAAAAAGTAACTTTGTAAATTAGTAACTTAGTAACTTTCGCTCAATGTATAATCAAATATTATATATAGTTTTTTTTTTTTTTCATGATTGGTCTATTGTATTTTTTATTTTTTTGTATTCCTCATTTTCTTGATTGTTAAATTGAGATTAACTTGCCAAAATTCAGTGAAGTTAATATTAAAAAATTATAATAATAATGATTTAATAACACTGGTTAATGTCATCTTTAGCAAATCTCAAAATGTATGACCATTCATTTGTACATTACGTTCAGTTGTACATAAGTGTGTGGGACACTTAAATTCATCTAGAGCATTAATTATAATTTATTTAGTTATTAATATTAGCCAGAAGAAACATGGTTCAACCACAAGCACTGTCTGTCTTCACTTACTGCCCAACTGTACAGTATATATGGTATGTGACACACACATTGCAGGTGTGTGTTGTTTTGTCACTGCATGTAAATAAAGTTTTTTATTTTTTAAGAATGTGCTCTTACCGTGACAGTATTCCAACAAAGCTACTGGAACTAGTGGAGTGGAGGAGGGGTTTAATGTTGCCTAAATCCTCCCTAAACATCTGAAGCTCCACCCCTCTGCTGACGCGCAGTATCTGCTGAATCTGAACAGGCCTGTAGTGGATACAAGATTAACACCATCATTTAAAGATGTGTTTTGACATATATTCATGTTTGAACTTCAGACCACAATCATCACAATCAAGCTGACCTGTCCTGAAGCAGTTGAGAGACAACATGAAACTCAGGGTTTTGTGGTGGAACAACCTCAATGCTGCACCTCAGAGCTCGATACTTTCCCAGAGAAGAGAGCGAGGGGATTCCCAGAGTGGCCTCGCTGACATTTACAATATCTCTGATTAGCTGGAGACCACAGAAGAGATAAAAGAGGAAGAAGGTAAAATCTGCACTGCTTTTTTAAAAAATCAAAATGAATCTACCAAAATATTCAAAAATATAGATATTTTATAGATATTATATAGATATTATATAGATAAATATTTCTTTTTCTTTTAAATCTGTGTGTTAATCAGTAATGATTTATCTATTTTTCAACTGGCTTGGCATACATCATTACACTCTGATCCTAAAGTATATATAATAATTGATATTATAATTGATGTATGTGGTACCTGACAAAGGTCTAGTTTCTGAGACACAAGCTTGTGTTTGGAAGGAGGGTCGATCATTCTGAGGGGTAGAAGAGTGTTGACCTCCTCCAGCAGGGCTTTGACTTCATCCTCTTTCTCCGTCTTTTGTGCCTGCAGTAACAATCCCTCCACCCTGCTCACCTGCAACAGCACAGAGCCAATAAACACAGCAGGAGCCATTAGACATACACCACTCCTGACAGCGTCTTTACTGAGCTGTGTGTGGTTATCTAAGCTCTTTCTCACATCATTGAGGCTGATTCTGGAGACAGGGACTGTCAGGATGTTATTAAGGGACCCGAGAGCTTCAGTCCAAACCAGCTCCACAAAGACACCAACTTCCTGTGATAATGTGCTGCAGTTCAGCTTCTCCTCCAACAGCAGCTGCAATCAAAAGAGTGAGCAATTATTTCACATTAGACACACGTTATACACATATCAAATGAATAAAATCAGATCTGCGTTGTGTTTATTTAACCTGCTGCAGGCTGTAGGATGCCAAGCGCTCAACCTCAGGGGGAAGTGTGTGTGTCTTTGTGAATCCCTCTGTCTCCATCTCCTTCATCAGCTGCAGATATGCTTCCACTGCATCTTCAGACGTCACGCAGAACACAAGCTTGTCTTGAACCACAGCGGTCTATAGTGAGAGAAAGCCATCACAGTCATCACAAGACAAATTCAGCATCTCCAGCACCATCTGTGACTCCAATCATAACAAGCTGAATTTTAAACAACATTCAGGATCACCAAACCTCAGCTTCACGCAAGACTGAACACAACACACGATACAGCTGGCCTGCTCGGCCTTTGGCACTCTGCAGCTCCAAAACAGACAAAGCCTTGGGTTTGACCTGCAACACACAATCAAACACTTGCAGACATGAAAACACTTTCAAACAGTGGTGCAGTGCTGAAGGCTCATCATACCTTTTATTTATTTATGTTATTTTCTCCCCTGATGTCCACTAATAATGTTAATGTGACTGATGCTCACTCACCCTCTCAAAAACCGAATACTTGGCTACTTGAAAATAAGAAGGAAATTCAGGCAGCCCATGGTCGCCTTCTTTATAAACTCTGCATTGAGTAAATAAAAAGATACAGTCAGGTAAAAAAGCACATCTTAACAGGACAAGTGCTGTTGAAACTGATAAAAAAGTTGAATGAACTCTGAGACTGAAAAAAAAACAAGAGCGCACCTGAACCTGTCAGGACGGGGTCCACCCTTCTCAAGCTCAGTCTTTGTGAGTTCAGTGTGACCTTTGAACTTCTCTTTTTCTAGTTTGTGTGTCGACACCTTAACTTCTTTATAGTGAAAAAAAAACATTAGCTCAACCTTGCAATAGAAATAAATTGTTAAATCTCACTTTTATAACCCAAATATAACATCATATACATTTCTCAACAAAAATGCACTGCAACACAAGCAGAAACATACACAAATACAGAAAAACACACCCACTGTGAGCAAATAAATCTAATCTGGCTGTGACACTCCCATCTGTCAATCCACCTCTTTTAACATCTGATGTAAGTAAATCTTACAGTATCACTCGAGACAAACATCTGTTTTAACAAAGAAAGAAGAGAATTACTTAAACGAGGAACAAGAAAGTCCTACCTGAACGGGGAAGGAATTGAGAGCCGGGATACGCCAGCTGTGGGGCCAAATCATGCTCCGTCAAAGGCAGGAGATGCCCTTGGTCCAGACAGCTCCACACATACTGCGTCCCGACCACTGGGATCTGGAGCTTCTGGATGCTGCGCTGCCGGTTACTGCTCAGGTCATTCACACTGCTAGTGACTACAAAAGAGCACTGGAGGAGATAAACGGAGGTCAGAAGATTCACTAAAGCTCTTTAGTGACTCAATACAATCATTCCACACATATAAATAGATCACTTTTAATGTTTTTTTTGTTTTTTTTGGGGGGGGGGGGGCGGGGGGGCTGTTTAAATCATTAGTGGTTATTCATTTGTTCCTAATGAACTTAATTTTGTACAAGAAGCCTGTATTTTATGTAACTTTGAATCTCAACTTCTATTTTATAAATTATAATTTACTTTATATGCATGACTACTCTTAGTTTTATAACAGCAAAAAACAGAAAGGTAGTTATTAAATTATATATATAAAAAAATACAAAACGAACCTCTTTGTTGATGAAATATGAGATGTTTCCTCCATTCTCCAGAAGAGCTAGTCTCAGTTTATTCTTCTCTTTAAAAGGCAGATTTTTGACATCTAACACCACAGTACAGTTTTCAAACACTGTCATGATGCCAGCAGTATCTAAACATGCCGAGAACAGCGACAGAAAGACAAAGAAAAACTGCAATGAATCCTACAGTAAATAGCAATCACGACAAACGATGTAAAAGACAAACTTGTATTTCCGCATCAACACAAACCCATGCATGTAAACACCTCGACTATACACTAAATACATTAAATCAAATTTTAAGCTTAATACAAATATCGATATACAAATTAAACAAATTAAATTATCTTTCTTTTGATATAAAATAATAATTGGATATCATCCAAATCCAGCCGCAGTATTTCTCTCGCTTATGTTATCATGTCATTATCAGACAGAAGAACATCTTACCGAGGACAAAGTCAGAGTCGAGTGACAAGTTTAGATTTGAAGAAAATACTGTTAAAGAAGGCGTAAATAATCTGCAGTGAAGAGTTTAGTAAGTTCTTCCTGACTCATGTTTACAGTCAAGACACGCCTCCTGAGATACAAACATTAGACGGGCTCCATCCAGTGGTTTCCTGTGAATAAACCGCACACCTTTAAACAGTTTCAAATGAACGTTCGATCTTTTTAAAACACATTAAACCAAAATTCATTTGATATTTATTATTCTCATTTCTACAACAGATTCTTTCTGTTTAAGGCTTAAACAACTAAAACACGGCGCATGATATGTGACCTAAACGCATCAAACACATTACAAGCATAGAGGGGCGCTGCATCTCTCCAAACTGTGGGATAATCCCAATTGTCCCTCCCTTTCCTCTGCCCCATCCACTGAGAACACGAAGCAGCGGATATCAGGAACATTGTGTCGTGCTCGCTGAACAGCGGAGATTTTTCTTAATGCGCGGTGCTTTATAGCAGCATCACTCCATTTGCATGTGTTCCGTTATGCGTGCATGCAGATATGGCTCGGCAAACAGTCTTTTCGACTTATGTACTCAGAAATGTGCCCATCAGGACAGCTGTCATAGTCATAGCCATGCTTATCTTCTTCAAATATGTGTTCACTTGCCCTTGCACAACTCCCGAGGAAACTCTCATGCACTGCTGGCTCTACCTGTGCCTGCCAATAGGCATCTTGTTCTTCATTCTGATCCTCATCGACGCTCGGCTCCTGAAGATGTGCAGATGTTACGTCTGCAGATGTTGCGTGAGCGGCCAAAGCAGATGCTGTAAGAGCGAGTGCTGCGATACTTTTGAATGCTGCTGTTGTGCTGGTGGGTACTGCTATCACCCGGAGCGTTGTGGACAGGAAGGCTGGTATTACTGTGGCATCATATGGAAACACCTGCTCAATGTCTTTTATGCGGCATCGCTGTGGATCGTCGTTGCATTTATTGACGGGGATTGGTACGTTTGCGTGCGGACCGTGAATGTGAACGGGACCGCGGAGCAAATTGCGTGCAAGGATCTACCAACTCCACGAGAAGCAGAGACTCTAAGAAAATATGATAGTGAATCACGGGTAAATTTTTTATGACGTAAATGCTTTTTTATCAGTATGTTTTGTTCATTCTATTGTTATTCCCACACCTTTCATCTCTTTTATGCGTTCTGCATTATTATCTGTCAAAAATAAAATGCATCAAGTCCCTCCAAAAGAAATCAGATGTGCCTAATTTAAAAAAAGTTGCAAGAGAGAAAAAACAACGAATTATAATGAATTAATGAATAAACAGCTATCGTTTGGTATAACGCAACTGCACTTGTTTATGGGTAATTTTCTTTACCGTAACCATAAAAGAGGATGTTTGTGTGTTATTTTAAATGTTAATAAAATTAAAGATTGAAATCATAATAATGTTATTAATATAATAATTTAGTATCGATTATAGTGTTGAACAGATTTTATTTTATATTTTCAGATTTCATTTTTGTCATTTTTATTGTATGTTTAATATTTTAGCCTTCTTTTAGTAACTTTTAGTTTGAAACCTATTTAGTTGGTAATCAAACAGTTCTATCAGAGAACGTCAAATATGGCGAGAAGTTTCACTCTCACTACACTTCCGGCGTCTGAACTGGTTGCAGTTCCACTCTGATTCCATATGAGGGCGCTCACAGGACGAGTGCAGAATGAATGGAGGTCAATGGCGGTATATACCTCAAAATCCACTTTTCTCAGGATATATTTTTTTGTCTAGTAATTTGAATGCTGTATTCGAAAGGAGATGCAAAGAAATTACACATTGCTGGGTGTTAGATTTCTTATAGTCACTTATTTGCTTTAAAAAGTCTTTTAAAATGTCAATGACGTCATAAACATCGTACGACCAGAGATATTGCTTTATGGCAATCCTTCAGTCACTTTGGTGCTTTCAGAGAATGTCTATGGTGCTTTCCAGAGCCGTTGAAAAATGTATTATTTAAAGGCTCTGGTGCTTTCGTGCTCTGCACTTTCTTTTGGACATTAGCCAACTTGGCATTTGGCCAACTTTCCCTCCCACGTGAACCATCGTAAATTCCGATAGGTTTTCACAATTAACATTTGTTATCTTTTTTTGTTCTTGGGAAATGAGTAATAGGACAACCCTTGCCCACTATTAGAACATTTTATCATTGCACACCTGCGAGGCACTTTTTTTCCTTTTTCAATTTTTATTGATATTTAGCACTATTGAGCGTGACATTTGTTTGTGTTTTTTTAAGGTGGCAATACTATACCATATGTATCCATTATTTCTTAACACAAGAATAACACAACAAGTACTCAACTTCAATTTATTTTCCATGTAAATTTCACAGTACATACATAACAATAGGCAGATAAAAGTGCCAGCAACCAAACAAAACGTTGCTGCGTTGAAAATAAAAACTTGTGTGAAAAAGTCCGCCTTAACATTCTGATCCCGCCGATTCTGATTCGGATGCCAACAAGCGGTATCTCTGGTCATAATCAGTCCTTCACTGACCAATCAGCGTTCATTAACAGAATGCAGAATGCTCTAGCGTGTTATGGGCAACAACAACTCAACCTGTAAGAAATCGAAAGGACATAATAAGTACTCGTTCATTCAACTTTCGACCTATAACCCATGTTGAACTTGCTAAACCTACAATCAGATCTGAGATTTCTCAACGGCCGTCGGGTGAAAGGGACAAATTTAGCCGTCTAGCCCCATAGACTCCCATTCATTTTGCACTCATGGCGATCGCCCCCAGTGGAACTCTGGTGGAACTGCAACCAGAATTGGTACAATTGGACTTAATAGGGAGTGGGAAGGCTCTCCGTAGACGGCCTCTGGTTCTAATATATATTTATAAAAAAATATTTTTTAGTTAATACATTTTTTGTTTTAGTTATAACAACACTGTATTGAAATACCATTTATACCATTAATATTAAGATTGAAATTACCATCAATGGACCTCTCTTTCAATTTGGTGAGCATTTCCCCCCATTTTTTAAACATATATAAATTTGATTGCATCAGTTCGCCATGCACTCTCAAATTATATTATATAAAAATGAAATTGTAAAATGAATGAAAAGGATCACGTTATGAATTATTTCTCTGCTGATTACATTCTGAAATGATGTTGGTGGAATGGTGTATTGTTGTAACATTATTTTTTACTTTTGTCTTCATTGTATACTAAACATGTCATGCATTGACCTATGCTATTTATTTATTTTTTCATTCTTTAGGTAATTGGCCTAATTCTTATTCTTGGCCTTTCATTTTTGTTGACGTTAAGCTCCTCACTCATGACCCGATGGAAGCCGTATTATAAATCACTCTATGAGGTTTATGTGGAGCGGGAGACTTCAGCCATTCTGGAGGACAAACTACATGAAAAAGCTGTGGAGAGAGCCAAGCATGTCAGCGAGCATTCACTGGGGAACATTCAAAATCCACACACGGACATGACTCAGAGTGATGCTCGACATGTTCAGTATCAACAGTTAGGGAACCCTGAAGAAGACATGTGGCACAAAATATCAGACCCAACCCTACATTTAACAGAGCTAGCATAGGCAATGTAAACTTTCTGCCTGCTACAGTATCTGCATCTTGCCAAAGGAATAGTGTACCACTTTTTTCACATTATTTACATATTCTAATGCAGTCTTATTTATTGTGGTTTATTTTCTGTATAATACTGAGATAGATACTGTTACAATATTGCATTCAATATAGAACAAATAAAGAGATGTTTATAATGTTGCAAATATTTCTATTTTAAATGCTGTAAGTACTGAGGTTTTGAACTTTCATCAAAGAATCCTTAACAAAATGTACCACGGTTTCCACAAAAATATAAAGCACCACAACAGTTTTCAACATTGAGGATAATAAGAAATGTTTCTCGAGCATCACATTAGCATACAATAATGATTTTTTTAAGGATCATGTGACACTGAAGACTGGAATAATGCTGCTGAAAATTCAGCTTTATATAACTGTTTTTTTTTTTTATTGTATGTTTGATCAAATAAATGTAGCTGTGTGTTGTTACAATAGGAATTTTAGATCCAATGTATGCACTAAAAGCTTTACAACTTACAAAAATAAATTTTCTATCCAAAAAATAAATCATGACTGTGACTTTTTTGTTGTTGTTGTTTTTTTGAACAATGTATGAGCAGCTCACATAGTAAAAGAACTACAAAAGGCCAAATAGTATGACATTCTTCTTCTTTAAAAAAGATTTGTAGAAATGTTTACATTTTTGATGCTTTTAAACAGTCCAGCTGACTGAAGTAGTAAACTGTGCTTGAATAAATGAGTTGAATTAGTGAGGCAAGTGTCCACTATAATTGAGTCTGTTAATAAAATGATCTGTTTAAAACAATCCCTTATGAAGCAATTAATATGAATATTAATTATTTGTAAACTTTATGGTTCACTTCCCCCTCTCTTGACAATAATATTGTTCATTTAAAAGCTTGAAATGTATTGGGCATATTATACTGTTGAAACACAAGTAATTTGGGATCAGTCAGTTCAGTCTCTTTTCTAAGTTCGTTAAAATATAGGTGGACAAATGTGATTGTTTGTGGGATTTATTGTTTTGGAACCAATTATGTACAGTATATCATGATTTTATAAAAAAAATTATGAATTACGTTTTATTTGGTTTGAAGGTTTTTCTGAAAAAGTGAATTATAGAGTACAGTAGGTGTAAAAACATGGGTTAAAAAATAAGAAACATAGAATGAAAAATAGTACAAATCACTATATTTATTTTACTAACTGCTCAATATTTCAGCTTGTTCAGTTCCCACTGAAAACCAGATAAAGACCAGAGTCAAAGAACAGCGGTGCTTACTACTATCCATAAGAGGACAAATAATGTCTTTTTATGCTTGACATTTCAGTTTCAGCTCTTTCAAAAAACTGTAAGTCAACAACTGTGCCAGGAAGAAGGTCAGTGTGGATCAGTTCTTCAAAGGAACACTCTTCTTGTTAAAAAGGCCCGCTGTAAACAAGCTTTTATTTATGAAGTTTTCTGGTGATCAGCCAGTGTTTTGAATGTGATGTCATCGCAGCAACCTAAAGACACTATGCTCCGCCCACTTCCAGCAGGTGGCAATGATTAGTGTTTGGTAGAAATAGCCTGCACCGAGTAGGTGAAAGCAAATGTTCTCGAGGCTTTCTCAAGTGTTGGTGTTGTGTGCGTATGTTAGATGAACCAAGTAAGTTTATTTATGTACTTCAGCTTTGATAGCTGTGACCCTTCTGCATTTTAGTTGATATTCATTGTTTAAGGTACTTTAAATGCAATTACTGGTTGTCATCACACATTCTTATGTAGGTTGTTCATTTAAGTGTATATTGCTACCTTCTTTGTATGAATTTACCTACTTCATTGATTTGTTTATACTAATTTGTTATATCTTTTTGTTAAAGACCACACCCAGATGGAAACAACACCAATGTAATATCTGCAACATTTGTGAATTGTTGTGAAGAAAATAAATGCGTCAAAGACTTAACCTGCATCTTTATGTCTCTTACCGGACATCTGTGGTGAACTAGTCCCCCCACTGGCAACCCCCAACTGGTCTAGTTATACCAGTTTTCTTTATGGTCCTTCGAGCCGGAGCTAGAGTTTTCCACAGTTATGGAAATGCAGCCATCAGATGATGTTCCTGTTGAGCGGCCCAGGAGACAATCATCTCTGCCTGCACACTTGCAGGATTATGACTTGACTGGCTACAATCTACAAAGATCCTTATGACCACCTAGCTATTCCCATGAAACCCCCTGTGCTGTGTCACCTGAGGAGGATGTCAGGATGGACACCCCACATGTAGCAGAACATCACCGTGACTATCACAGTCCTCAACAGTGGTATGTAACAGATCGATGGGATCAGCAGGTTGAAACCTTGAAAGAAGAAAATGCTGATTTAAGGAGACAACAAAGTGGCCTGATTACTACAGTTCAGCGGCTGCAGGAGGAAAGAGATGATCTTAAGCAGGCCAACGCCAAGTTTACATCTCAGATGTCTCAGCTACAAGCGGAGGTGAAACAATTGTTAAGTTGGCAGAATCAGTCACAGCCTCCTCAAGCATTGTCTACCTTTCCTGTACCTTGTCAGTCCGAAGCCCGAGACCGCCCTAAACCAGTTCCAGCCCCTAGAAAGCCAAGAGTAGCTGAACCTGTAGCAAATTCAAACTATGCCCAAGCCTCTTACAATGCATCGCAAGATAGTAGTTCAGCAGAAAGTGTGGAGAGCTATGAGGGTTCAAGCAGTCAAGAAAGTTTGTCATCTTCTGTTGAGGGCATGAGAAATCTGTCCCTGAGCTCATCCAGGAAGAAGAATGTTAATACCAGTCCAGCAATTGTTAGACAAATTTGTCAGAGAAAGAGTGGAGGAACTCAAGCCGAGAATGTAAGAAGTTATGTTCGCTCTGGATCTCCACAATCTTCTTCCCGATGGCACAGCTTGTCTTCTAGGAGCAAGAGACGGCACCACCACTCTCTGAGTCCAACTACTGACCAGGAAAGAGTATATCGTGGCCCTACTCCTACAATTCCTGACCTGATTTACCCAAACCCCAGAGAGTTTGCACGGCTTAAGATTGCTTTAGAAAACATTCTACCAGCTGATGCTACAGAACGCTTTAAATTTCATATCCTGCTAGAACATCTCAAGGTTGAAGAGGCTCAGTTAATTGCTGAATCTTACAGTAGTTCACGTCATCCTTATACCAACACTATGGATGCTCCCAATAAACAGTATGGCCAGCCACATCAGTTAGCATTACAGCGCATAGTGGAATTGATGGATGGGCCCAGCATCAGCACTGGAGATATTAAAACTTTTCGAATGTGTACTCTGAGGGTGAGATCCTTGGTGGGAATGCTGAAACAACTAGGTAAGCCTGGCATGGTGGAATTAAGATGTGGCTCGCATGTGTCCAGACTTCTGAGTAAGTTGCCACATGATCTGCGTAGCAGTTTCAGAAGATTTATTTATCCATTAGATGTGAAGATTCCAACCCTCCTTAACTTAGCAGACTGGTTAGAATATGAAATCCAAGTGCAAGAAGATTCCACAAGGTATGTAAGCCGTTCGGGCAGAGGATACTCAACCAGTTTGCCCAGGGATAGGTCAAGGAGGTTGACCTCATTCAACAAGGGCACAGAGGTTCTGCTTAGCACAGAGAAATACCCTTCATCAACATCACATTCCTCAGCTGTCACTGCTAAGATCACCAAGGGGAAAGCTTACTGCCCTTATTGTGATAACAACAAACACACTTTGAATAACTGTGTAAATTTCTCTCAACTTTCCAAGTCTCAGAGGCAGAATTGGATTAAGGGGCACAACCGATGCTGGCGCTGTGGACGGGGCCATAGATCATCAGAGTGTAACCTAAAAATGCGCTGCAAAACATGCAATGGTCGTCACTTGCTTGTTCTTCATGATGTTAATATATGGAACAAGGAGAAAGTAGTGGAAGCAGAAGATCCATCTACTAGCCCTGTCTTGGGGGAGGCTGCAAATGAGGTGTTATTCATTGACAAGCCCCCAGGAAGTCGTAAGGTACTGTTGAAGATATGTAAAGTGATTCTAAGAAATGGAGATCGATCGATGACCGCTTATGCCATTCTGGATGATGGCTCCGAAAGAACCATCTTGTTAAATACTGCAGCAACCCGGCTGAAACTGGAAGGTAAGCCAGAGGACTTGCCCCTGCGTACTGTCAGACAAGAATTAAAGGTCCTGCATGGGGCGGCTGTTTCCTTTAACCTTTCACCAGCCTGCCAGCCAAACAAGATGTATCGGATCAATGGAGCATTCACTGCAGCGGAGTTGGGGCTTGGAGTGCACTGTTATCCTGTCAAGGCTTTACGGAAAAGGTACCGTCATCTTAAAGGACTTCCCCTCCAAGAAATTAAAGCTGCTCATCCAGTTTTGCTCATAGGATCTGACTGCCCTCATTTAATTACCCCAGTTGAGCCAGTTCGTTTAGGTCCACCAGGGGGTCCTGCTGCAATTAGAACTCTCCTTGGATGGACAATGCAAGGACCAGTTCAAGCATTACAGCATCTTCTTCGAGAGCAACAGTGTCTGTTCACAACAAGTTGGTCACCCTCTGCTATGTTGCATGAACAAGTTGAAAGACTCTGGCAACTGGATGTCCTTCCGTAGAGAGATGAGAGAATGAGTACTCGATCTGTACAAGACCAGCAGTCAATGAAACTACTGGAGCAAAGAACTTCTAGAGTTGATGTTGATGGGATTAAGCGATATGCTACCCCACTGCTAAGGGTCCAAAATATGCCCCCTCTTTGTGCACCTAAAGAAGCAGTAATGCCTCAGTTAAGAAGTCTGGAGCGGCGTCTCAGTAAGTCCCCTGAGCAAGCAGCTATCTACCAGGCTGAGATTAAAAGACTGGAGCAGACAGGCTACATTGCTGAATTGCAGTCAGGAGCAGAAGACGCTCAAATAAGTTGGTATATCCCACATCACATGGTTGAACATAATGGGAAACATCGAGTGGTTTTCAACTGTTCATTCCAGTTTCAAGGGAACAATCTCAATGAATTGTTACTTCCAGGGCCAACACTGACTTCTTCATTACTGGCTGTGCTACTAAGATTCCGGGAGCACTCAATCGCGATCTGTAGTGATATTAAAGGAATGTTCCACCAGGTTAGACTCCTTCCAGAGGATCGGCCCCTTCTCCGTTTCTTATGGAGAGATCTGCAAAGAGAAGTGGAGCCTAGAATCTATGAATGGCAAGTTCTACCCTTTGGCACCACTAGTAGCCCATGTTGTGCTGTCTTTGCCTTGCAGAAGCACATCCTGGAGAATAGTCAGCCTGGTGACAAGGTACGTGATGCTGTACTAAAGGCGTTTTATGTTGACAACTATCTGCAAAGTCTGCCTTCTGTAGATGAAGCAAGGCTCATGGTAGACCAGCTGCAAAGTGTTTTAGCAGGGGGAGGATTCGAACTCAGGCAATGGGCCAGCAATACACCCTCAACCATTAGTCATCTACCAGTGGCATCCAGATCTGACAGTGCTGAGCAATGGATTGCAAAGGGTAATGCCATCAACCATGAATCAGTGCTTGGACTTCAGTGGAACTGTGAAACTGATACCTTGTCCTATAAGCTCCGTGCTGTAGAGTGCCAAGAGGTTACCATGCGCAACATCTATAAAGTGCTTGCTAGCCA
This sequence comes from Carassius gibelio, assembly GCF_023724105.1. NCBI lineage: Eukaryota > Metazoa > Chordata > Actinopteri > Cypriniformes > Cyprinidae > Carassius > Carassius gibelio. Next base: position 14,429,263 of record NC_068379.1, on the reverse strand, counting down.
ATATGATCCTCTCGGTTACATTATCCCATATACCACACGTGCAAAGGTAATAGTACAGCGATTATGGGAAAAGAAGAGGGACTGGGATGATCCTAAACTACCTGAGAACTTAGTCAATGAGTGGAACAGATGGGCAGGAGAGCTCAGTGATCTACAAAAGATAGTCTTACCCAGATGCTATTGCAGTGCACCAAAGGATGATGTTTCAAGCCAGCGTGAGATCCATATCTTTTGTGACGCATCCGAGAGTGCCTATGGGTCTGTTGCCTATCTTCGAACAGTAGATCAAAGGGGAGAAGTGGAGATCACCTTCATAGTGGCCAGATCAAGAGTGGCTCCTAAGAAACGTCTGTCAATACCTCGTTTAGAGCTATGTGCAGCCCTGACAGGGGCCCAGTTAGCAAAGATCCTACAGAATGAATTGACTTTGCCCATTCATCAAGTTTTTCTTTGGTCTGATTCCACCACAGTTTTGACCTGGATTAAATCTGAATCCTGCCGATTCAAGGTTTTCGTTGGTACACGAATAACAGATTCAGGACCTTACCAGCTGCTGGGAATGGCGCTATGTGCATTCAGAAAGTAACCCTGCTGATGACATCACTCGAGGTAAAAGGCTGGCAGAACTTGGACCACAAAGCCATTGGAATACGGGACCAACATACCTTCAACTCCCATCTGATCCGTGGCCGGTTCCACCGCCATCCTGTTCCATAGCTGGTGATGAATTGAGAAACTCTACATTCTGTGGTCTGACTAATACTGTACTTCGTTTGTCAATCCCTGATGCAAGCCAATTTCTGACCTTCCAAGATTTATTGACTGCAACAGTAGAATCTCTTGGGGAACATGGGATCAATGTATCAGCTGAGGACTTTCAACAGGCTGAAATGGCTATCCTTCAGCAAGCTCAAGGGGAAAGCTTTCCTTCTGAGATGGCACAGCTTATGGCAGGGAAACCACTACAGACCAACAGTCGACTGCTTTGCCTCGCCCCCGAACTTGACGCTGCAAGCAAACTCCTAAGGATAGGAGGTCGTCTTCGCCGCTGTGAAGAGATTGAGCCCGAGTCGATGCATCCTATTATCCTTGATCCCCGGCATCCAGTCACTACCCTTCTCATTAAGGAATATGACACGAAGCTATTCCACCCAGGTCCTGAGAGAATACTGGCGGAGATGCGTAGGAAATATTGGATTCTTCGGGGTAGGGAAGCAATTCGACATTATCAGCGCAAAGATTGTCCAGTGTGTCAGAAGTTTCGCAAAACCCCACAGATACCCAGGATGGCAGACCTACCTCCTGCCAGACTACGTCTATTTAAACCTGCCTTCTATTCGACTGGCATTGACTGTTTCGGGCCATATTCCGTAAAGATTGGACGTAAAAGTGAGAAGCGCTGGGGTATTCTATTCAAGTGCATGACTACACGTGCTGTGTATATTGATCTTCTCCCAAGAATTGACACCGACTCCTTCCTGATGGCCCTCAGAAGATTTATAGCCAGACGTGGGAAACCTTTGGAGGTTTTATGTGATCAAGGTACTAATTTTAAAGGAGGGGAAAGGGAGTTGCATCAGACATATGCTGAACTAGTTCCGGAGCTTCAGGAACAACTTGCCAGTCAGCAGATTATCTTTCGATTCAACCCGCCTCATGCCCCACATTTCGGTGGGTGTTGGGAAAGGGAAATTCGTTCCCTGAAACAGGCTCTACAGGTCACTTTGGGAACTCAACCAATACCAGAGGAAACCCTTCAAACTGTGCTCATCGAGATTGAAGGGATTCTAAACCCCTGGGTTATACATCATCCAATGCCTCTGATCCAGATCCTATTACTCCTAATTCGCTTCTTATGGGGCGGCCTGATTCGTCCCTTCCTCAAGTGATGTACCCCCAAAGTGAACTGTTGAGTCGACGTCGTTGGCGCCATAGCCAAATTATAGCAGATCACTTTTGGAAGCGGTTTATCAAGTTCTATTTGCCTGGTCTTCAGACTCGCAACAAGTGGCAGCGAGAGTCACCCGATATCAAGGTGGGAACTACTGTTATGATTGTGGACCCTCAATTTCCCAGGGCCCTATGGCCCATTGGTCAGATCTCTCAAGTATTCCCTGGGTTTGACAATAGAATCAGGACTGTTGAAGTGAAAGTTAAGGACAAGTCTTATGTGCGACCTGTGGCAAAGGTTGTACAGCTACCTGCGATACCAGATTGAAATTGACTTGCCTTTTTATAATGTACAGATTTCCACATTCTTTAGAAATCTGGGGGCGGCTGTTAAAAAGGCCCGCTGTAAACAAGCTTTTATTTATGAAGTTTTCTGGTGATCAGCCAGTGTTTTGAATGTGATGTCATCGCAGCAACCTAAAGACACTATGCTCCGCCCACTTCCAGCAGGTGGCAATGATTAGTGTTTGGTAGAAATAGCCTGCACCGAGTAGGTGAAAGCAAATGTACTCGAGGCTTTCTCAAGTGTTGGTGTTGTGTGCGTATGTTAGATGAACCAAGTAAGTTTATTTATGTACTTCAGCTTTGATAGCTGTGACCCTTCTGCATTTTAGTTGATATTCATTGTTTAAGGTACTTTAAATGCAATTACTGGTTGTCATCACACATTCTTATGTAGGTTGTTCATTTAAGTGTATATTGCTACCTTCTTTGTATGAATTTACCTACTTCATTGATTTGTTTATACTAATTTTTTATATCTTTTTGTTAAAGACCACACCCAGATGGAAACAACACCAATGTAATATCTGCAATTGTTGTGAAGAAAATAAATGCATCAAAGACTTAACCTGCATCTTTATGTCTCTTACCGGACATCTGTGGTGAACTAGTCCCCCCACTGGCAACCCCCAACTGGTCTAGTTATACCAGTTTTCTTTACTTCTGTTACCCTCTGCATAATGAATAATCTCAGATCATGATTCAGAGGACATCATGCAGCTTTTTACTATGTGACCAAATGTGTCATGTGTCATTCAGTTGCCAGTCATCCAGTTTTATTCATTTGTTTCTAGAAGTGATGGAGAGATTGACAAATACTCAGAGTCTGTGGGATCTAGAACCTGCCTTTTTGAACACTAGGGGGAGGCATTTGTCCTCTTAAAGGGTAAGTTGACCCTAACAAGTAAATTCTGTCGTCCAGACTCCAGTTATATCATTAGGTTAATAAAAGGCATTTTATTTCATATGGAGGTGTTGCCTCATGAGGGCCGCCAGGTCAAGATCACATTACTTGGTAACACTCCTATTATTAGACACTTTCATGCATGTATTATGGCCAGAATGATAAAAACAAAACTTTTTAAACCCCTTATGTTGGTGTTGTATTTATATCATCTTGTATATAGCCAGCTTGTTTTGAGGAAACCATTTGCTTTTCCCGTGAATCCCTCCCAAATAAAGCAAATAAAGTACAACGATACCCCTTTTAGAGTGCTTCTAGTGACAAATTAGCCATATAGTCTAGTTTCATGTATACTTTATCTTCAGTTTCTACAATAATGTGAAATTAATATCATGTTCTTGTGTGAACGAATGTAATTTACTGTTTTTCCTTCAGTTATATTTTCAAGGCCGTCTTGAACCTCTGATAAGACTGAAGTCGTCTTAAAAGCTTTCTTTTTAAAGGCACCCATCGGCTATTTTCTGAGACAGCAACAGAAATGTGGGCTGCTGGTCAAGTTCTACACAGCTGTGATTAAAAACGTCCTCTCGACCTCTGTGTTTGTCTGGTTTGGATCTGCATCACACTCTAAGAGGAAATAATTGGTTGCCAGCTCTCTTCACTCACAGACATAAGCATCTACAGCAGGACGAAAATGAAGGTAGGGGAAATCATATAGTCAGCCCATTCTACCATAGTCATTTTCTTTTTCTCTGTCTCCCCTCAGAACCGAGAACAGACATTCCCTGAAAACTAGGACAAATCGACACCTGCCCAGCTTCTTTCCCCAGGCCACAGCTCCTGCCAACATGGTCAATTCCCTTGGCTTTCCTTTGTAACCAGGCAAACCTTTTTATTCACAATCCAACTTTCAGTAATTTATGTTAAAGCCTCTTGTTAAACTTTTTTTTCTTTTCTATGCAAAATAATTCATTTTGTGCCCCTGAGCCATACCATAATGTCACTAAATTATAATAGCATGACCAAGCGAGATTCTATTCTTAAAGAAATATACCACAAGCTCACTTGCCAGGCAAAATATTTCACAAAGTTTTTAAAGGACAAAACAACAAAAACTTTTCAACATGATGACAATATCTCAATTTTGATCAAATGGTGTAAGTATGAATCAATAAATGAAATAATAAATACATTTTTACATACCTGTTGTTAAGATGATGGGGACTGACTTCATGCTTCCACTAAAGTTATTTTGGGACCAGTTAAGCAATGGTCACAGTAGACCTTGCTCACACAGAAGTTCTATGGACACTGCATTGGTCGTAAAATGACTTCACACTCTCCAGCATCTTATTAAAACTAAAACTAAATTCTTTATATAATGCATCCAAAATGTAAAAATATGTAACCAACTTCACTTTACTTCAACACGCCAGTCCTAGAAATAAAAAAATTTGCTTTGTATTAATTCAGCTTGGAGGCCAGATTGATTTTATTGTTCACATATCTTCAAATAAATTCAAACTTGAACTTTAGAATGCAGTGAAATTCACATGTTGCATTTCTTGTCTCCCACATTCACATTTGTTACCCTGGACCACAAAACTAGTCTTAAGTATCATTTTTCAAATTCGAGATTTATACACCATTCTGAAACTGAATAAACAAGTGTTCCACTGATGTATGGTTTGTTAGGATCGCACAATATTTGGCAGAGATACAACTATTTGAAAATCTGGAGCCTGAGGGTGCAAAAAAATCTAAATACTGAGAAAATCAACTTTCAAGATGTCAAAACAATTTCTTAACAATGCATATCACTAAACAAAGGTTAAGATTTCATATATTTATGGTAGGAAATGTACAAAATATCTTCATGGAACATGATCTTTACTTAATATCCTAATGATTTTTGCCATAAAAGAAAAATCGATCATTTTGACCCAAACTGTAAAAAATGACTGTGATTTTAACTGTAAAAAACTGTGAAAATGCTAACCTGTTAAACGGTTAACGGTAATTTCCTGGAAATGTACGTAGAAAAAACGTAAACTGACGTTCCCAGAATTCTATGTTGCATTTCAGATTTTGTTTGAATTTGAAGTGTTTTCTTTGAAATAACTGTTCCTTCTTATTTTTTTTCTTATCTGTTATGTTTACTAGGTTTGTATGTTACATATAATGTTGTTAAATTAATGTTTATTGCATATTTCAGTTTAATGAGTCTCACCATGATGGTATTTAGTGACTGTGTGAATGACACTCTGCACCTTCCATAAATCGTATTATTTTGAAGCTGTCTGTGATGGGCTTTGTTTCATCACGTGATTTTCTCATCATCACCTGCTTTTGGTGGTTACTAGAGGTGTGCGATACCGCTAGATTTGGTATCGATCCGATACCAAGTAAATACAGGGCCAGTATCGCCGATACCGATACCAATACCAATACTTTTTAATAATTAAGGTGGATGTGTCTTCAACCTAAATCTAAATGAATTTTCATGACTTTTAATTTGTTTTTGTGATTTGCATTTTGGGTTATTAATCAGTACTACAAAAGCTTTTGTTCAGAAACAACTTTTGGTTACTTCTGTTTTATTTAAATAAACAAAGTTACAAAATGATTACTTCACAAATATAAAAAATGTAAAAACAAATTCTCTTTTCAAGTAGCATGTTAATAAAAAAAAATGTATCCTCTTTAGTGCACTTCTTTTCAGGATTTTTTTCTTAAGTCACAAAGTTTTACTTCACAATGTAAAATAAATTCTCCTTATACAAAATTCCTGAAGCCGACATCTTCCACTATGGAAAGAGGCTGCAGGTCCTTCACAATCATTTCTGGTAGGCGCCTTGTAATATCCACTGCTCTTGGAGAATCAGCTATTGATAAAATAATAAAAATAATTAATTCTGGTGCACATCTAGGTGAAGTTTAAATATAGAAACTAGTATCCCTTTCACAGCTAACACAAAAAGGGTAGATCGGCCTGAAAATACAGCCATACAACGCTCCTCTTTCTCTCCGCCTCTGACTGACTGCTGTTAGAAATGCGCGGCTGAGCGGTGCGCGCGCCTGACTGCTGGTGGTAGCGCTAGTGGTGAGTCACGTGACGGTACAACACAGGAGAGGGGGCGGAGAGCAGTGTCGAGCACGAGCAGCACTCTTGAGAGCTTGCTCTGCTCTGTGACAGCAGCAGCATTTTGACAAACACGGCCAGGTCGCAAAACGAGAGAAACTGAAACTTAAGTATCGATATTTTCCCGTTGGTATCGATCAATACCGATACCAACGTTGGTATCGATATTATCGATATTAGTATCGATCTGCCCACCTCTAGTGGTTACTAGTTTAATACAAAGGTACAAAACAAATTTCAGTAATTCAATGAGTTTGTCTATTAATATTATATCAGTTAAATGATGGTATTAATTTGTACATTTAAGATAAAACCCTTAAACCTAAAATGGTGTTACCCTATTTTTTATGGTATAAAACCGTTAAAACTAAAACGGTGTTAACGCATTTTTTTATGGTATAATTCTGGCAACCACAGCTGCCAGTTTTTTACAATATATTTTACAGATTATTTTTTACAGTGATATTATTTTGGCTATTGCTAAAAATATTCCCCACGTTTTAAGACAAATTTTGTGGTCCAGGGTCACATATGTATGAATGGATGTCAAATCAACAAAAAATGTTAAGTGTTCAGTTAAAGGTAATTGCAAAAAAAGATACTTATTTTGTAAAGATCAAGCATAATTTATTAATAGTGCCAATATTGAATATGTTACACTTCAGATGCAGTGTTGCTGAATAATTTGTCTATTTAATGTAAATAGCAGTATAAACTTGTTCCTGATTGAATTCGTGTTTTGAACAAGTTGGTTGAATAATTCAATGACTCACTCTTAAAAAGAGTTGTTTGTTTTGTTTTTGAATGATTCAGATGACTTACATAAAAGATGACAAGTGACTTGACGCAAATGAAAAATCCAGGCAAGTGCCAATGCAAAAAGGTTTTTATTTTTTTAATTCTCTCTCTCTTTTTTTTTTTGTCCCTAATTGGCTCTTCTCAGGCACACCCTCATCTGTAGGTTTCTCTCACACCTTCAGCAGTGATGAACCCACAGTATTTATGCTGGAGGGGTGCCCACCCACACGCATTAAAAGAAAGAAGTCAAAGCATCTAACCTCTGTGTTTTTGGCATTTCAGAAAATTAAAAGAGATTAAAACACATTATGGCTTGACAAGCAGTAAACACGTGTTGACAACTGGTGGTCTTAGTATCCAGAAGCCCACACATTTTCCTCAGTTTGTGATTTGCCAGAAAACTGCAACAAGAAAAAATCCTTCCCTTCTTCACAACCAGTGAATGATCATGAGTTTTCCTCAATCATCTGCCTCCTCTTTGTTTAGGCCTATTCCCTCAGAGATCTTTCCTGAATTTCCTATATCACTTCCCACAACTCTAAATACATCTCAACTGACATTTTGATAAGTTCTTCTCTCTCAGCTGAAATTGCACTTCCATACAGGAAGTAGATTGTAAATGACTGAAAATGGTCATTCAGTCATCCATTTCATTGTGGAAAAGACCTATATGCATTTTCACATGGCTAATGTCCATATCCTCCTAATGGCCTTAATGATTACATGAATTTGATTTAAGAGCCATGTGTTTCATATTTATGTAGAAAAAAAGAGATACAGAGATAAACACAGAGGGAAAAGTGAGTGAATGTTTTCCCTTTATTTTCTTACAGTCTACTTAAAACTGCATTCAGCAGTTTGGTACTTATTTAAAATACATATATAGAGATACAGACTGTACTTATATATATATTTTTTTTTTCAATGCTGCAAGTAAACAACTAAAACAATAATGAAAACTGTATAATGAAAATTTTATGGCTAAAAGATGCTTTTAACACAGAAATTATGGAGCAGCTCTTAAAATTGAGGGACATGTTGCTCCTAATTTTAGTACAGTTTTAATCTAAGAGTAATTCAGTAAGACTGACTCAAAATAATCAGAGGCATACCTGTTGTTGTAAATCATATAGTATAAACACAACACAACCCCCTGCACCGAACATATTTCTGCATAAGGGTCAACCCGCCCTGAATAAAATATGCACAATGAAGTCGAAGCTGAGAAGACCCTTATATAAGGCTTCAGGGTGCTGTAGAATGAGCAATTCATACACGTCTGTAGTGTGAATTCAGTAGTACACAGATCAATACAATACATAACACACAGTTCAAAAGTGGTTAAAAGTAAGGATAGCTATAGAATAGTCATAGAGGAATGATGTTTGTTTGTATGTTTTGTGATTTTTTTTTTCTTTTCTTTTTTTTTTTTACTGTGTTAACAAACATACAGGGCTCAACACAGTTTCATGTGGGTGAGCAGTGCAAATTCAGAAACATGTTATTGTGTGTTTGATCACTGAAGATGCTGATGGAGTGTTGGAAAGTGCCAGGTGACCCCCAGCACCTTTACATTACACACATCCGCTCTACAAGCCTCATTAGCATCACCTTTAACAAGAGAGACTGTTGGCCTGATGGCCTACACAGCTGTTTACACATCACTATTTGCATTTAGCGCAAGCAAATCAGCTTTAGTGTTCGAGTTAAAATATCACAATGCTCGTATTTGTGCAATGAATGAAAACACTGCCTTTGTATGCCATTTAAGTGAGGTATTTGGTTTATTTATTTATTTTCTTTGTCCTTGTGAAAGATCCATTATTTTCTTGGCAAGCTTGAGAGGGAATGAAATGTGTATGCCCAGGGAAATGTTGCTTTTCTTTGTGTGTCTGTCGTTTACCACAGGGAGCAACTTCTCTTTTAATCCACCTTTGTTGAAGACAGAAGGGATTGAGATGAATAAAATTGAAACTGACTCTGGTATAAATAAATTAAAGCTCATCTGGGTCTGGGTGCGACACAGGCTGAACGGAAAACCACCTGATTCTGTTTGCGCTTTCTACCGTCTTAATTAACAGTCTGTCTATTATTGGAGGCTGTGAACTTAGAGAAGTGCATATTATTTGATATATTCTTTGAATTCACAATACAGAAGCAATGAGACTGAATTATGCTTATGTAATATTTAAAGGAGCAGTAATTTAGTTAATTTTTTAAAATGCTTTTCCTATGCCAGCTTAAAACGCAGAAATGCATTTACGGGGCTAAACAGGGGTCTTTGAAAACAGTCATCATTCTAGTGGTTCTCTTTGGTGACGCCAGTGGAGCAGATATTACTTCATCACTACTTTGAATCTCTGCAGCTTTGTAGTTTCAGATAAAATGGTATACAGGCCAATCTATATTTCATTTTCATCTTTCATAGACAAATTCACAGTCCATCGGAGAGCCATTCATTCTACCCCAGATTGTGTGTCAGATATTCACTGTGCTCTGAGAACGAAGTATCAACACTTCATCATCAAAGAGAATTCAGTCCCATGCTTTTACTCCAGCCTTCCTCTAGTACAATGCTATTATGGCCAGAGATATTAAAGGTCAGAGACGGTGAGGACGGCGCTCAACTACCAACAAATAAAGCAATGAGACTGAATGTGAGTGTTCTCAGGAGTGAACCTCAATAAAAGGGCACTTTGTATTGTAACGATGATTAACCTATTACAAAACATATGATTTAGAAACCTCTTGCTTTAAAATGCACAGTTTAATAAAAAAAGTCATTAGCTTGATTTTCTTAGTTGTTCATAGCTATAGCTGTAACATATGTATCTTTTCTCTGTAGTAGATTTCTTGTTGTTGTATTAATTCTGAGTGGGTGTGGGTTAGAATTATATAGCAATTTTAATTGATGAGTTCATTAAAAAAACTAGAAACTCAACAGTCAATCTCATCAAACTTCACCTGTTAATAGAAGCACAGAGTATGAGAATGAAGCTTAATGTCAGATGTAAATTAACCACACCACGTCAGACAGATTTGACATATTGTTGGATCCTGCAGCAATTGAACAGCATCACATTTAGCAAAGATAATAAATCATAACTGACACGTTTTAAAATTGCCTTGTAGCTGTTATATTTATATTTTATACTTTTTTAAAACACTTTTTACAACATGATAACCATCTCAAGCTGTCCAGTCACAAGTTGTCTCTGTCCTGTGCCCACCTGTAATGGGATTTTGTCAAGGGAAGTGGCTCTGATTTTGTGATGCATCTTTCACTATACATCACAAGTCGGCATCTGTTGCTCACAGAAACTCTTTTTTTTTTAAACACAGCAATGTCATGTAGAGGTTGCAAGGTCCGTTAATAATTACTATGTTTATTCTATACTGTCATTTACAGGAGGTCAGCACTGTGGAATCGCTGGCTTCTTTTTGCTGTCTCTAAGTGGTGGGCTAATGTAACCCCTATGACTTTCTTTGAGGCCTTTGAATGGAAGAGTGGATGCATGTGAATAATTTGTGAGGTTAAAGGCTGTAGAGAGAGTCTGTGGAGATCGGAGGGGAAAACAGAGCTATAGATTCTGGCAAAGATTCAGGAAAGACTATTATATATAGGGCTATTATAAGCACATAAGTTAAGGGATCCTGTGCATTAGGCCGTATTGTTAAAGGCTAGCGGCAGCTGTTACTCTAGGGCTTGTTTTTGTGCTGGAAGTAGGGATGTGGTCCATGATCATTTAAATAAGTATTGGCAAGAGAAGGGCAGGGGTTTCCAAACTTTTCCATGCGAGGACTCACCTAGAGATGATTAATCAAGCTTGAGACCCACCAAAAGCTTGGTGGAGTGAAATATGCAAAAATAAACCATGTGTTCTCTTTAAGTGAACTTTTTTAAAATCATATTCTAAAACATTGGGATCAGTTTCAGATGATAGGAGTGCCCTCAACCATTGTCTTGGACAAAAGGGGGCCCTGGAGAGGGTAAGAACTACGGCAACTAGAATGTTTATGTCTCTATAACCTTAAACTAGGCTAAGCCCTGTCAGCTACCCATCCTATGTCTGATTAGGCTTTATCATACTAATATCATCTCCGTTCTGCTGTCTTTTAAAGCACTAGGAAGTGTAATGAGCTGTATCGAGTTAATGGAACACTGTGAACAGGACTGAAAACATCTCACCATGGGTCATAAGCTTGAATAAAGCTTTAAGGCTGCAAAATATGCCGCCTTGAAGCAAAGTGAGGTGTGTGTTGATTTCAGTATGTGGATGGATTCCACCTTCTCTATGTAGTAGTACACATAAGCACACGTCTACAAAAAGCAGAGTTGTATATTACAGTATAGACTCTCTGTGTAAGAGATTTGCATCCCATGGTGCTAGTAATTTAGAGGATCTTTGAAGAATTTATCTGTGTCCCCAATTTTCATCAATAATGGTAAAGTGTTTGCACACAGACGAACAATGGCTTGGTTTGGTAATTGCGGTGACTGGAAATCTGAACAAACTTCAGCAAGCCATTCAGTTGTTTTATTAATTTATTTTTATTTTTTAAACAGTGAGTGAATGCAAAATATCCCTTCACTCTATCCATTTTCATGGGCTCAGGATTCGTCATCCTTGACTCACACTGCATTAGAGCTTCAGTCACACATCAGTCACACTGTCCTCTAAAGATGTGTTCTTGTTTTTCTTGTGGGGGGAAAAGATGTTTTCACTTCACCATATACAGTGCATTCGGAAAGTATTCTGACCCCATTCACTTTTTTCAATTTTGTTATGTTGCAGCCTGATTCTACAATTGTTTAAGTTAATTTTTTTCTCTTTAATCTACACTCAGTACCCCATAATGACAAGGTGAAAATATAATTTTAGAAATGTATGTAAATTTATTAAAGAGAAAAATACAGATTCAGTATTCAGACTCTCTGCAACAATAATTAACATTTAGCTCAGACTCCTGCCATTTCTCTGTATCATTGCTGAGATGTTTCTACATTGATTGGAATCCACCTGTGGAAAAATTAATTGATTGGACATGATTTGGAAAGACACACATCTCTATAAAAGGCCTTACAGCTGACATGCATATCAGAGCAAAGATAAACCATAAGGTCGAAAGAGTTGCCTGCAGTGCTCTGAGTCAGGATTGTTGCAAGGCACAGATCTGATCTGGCGAAGGTTAAAAAAAAGAATTATTATACTATGCTGAAGGTCCCCAAGAGCACAGTGGTCTCCATGATTCTTAGATGGGACTCTTCCAAAAGCTGGTCATCCGAGAGAGGTGACCAAGAACCCGTTGGTGATTCTGACTCAATCAGTTTATTTTCCCACAGTAGGACTCCAAACAAGGTGTAGAAACATCTCAGCAACAATCAAGAGAAATGGGAGGCGCCTGAGCTGAATTTCAAATGTGATTTCAGTATTTTTCTTTTTATTACATTTAATGACATTTCTTAAATTCTGTTTACACTTTGTCATTATGGGGGTAATGAGTGTAGATTAAGCTGAAAAATATGAATTGAGACAATTGGAGTATCAGGTTGCAACATAACAAAATTCAAAAAGTGAAGGGGGTCTGAATACTTTCTGAATACACTGTTTAATTGTGAGCTTGAGCAGAGTAGAAGGTCAGAAGGTCTGCTTTTCTTGAGGAACATTGCAATTAGACTCAGTGCTTGATTGTTAGGTGTGGGGGTGATTTTAACTGAACTTCTGTAAATTCTACTTCACTGTAGTTTGTTTAGCACATAAACCTGTTGAATGGTTATTGAATATATTAAAACTTTATATCTCTAATGTGGCTATATATTCTGCAACTGCAACACTGTTTCTCATTTTGTGACTTTATATCTCACAATATTTTGAATGTGACTATATATTACAATGAGGCTAGTTTTTTTTACTTAAATCATGGGATACATTTTTCTTGTTTGGTTTCCACAATTTGTGTTTTTATTTTTTGGTCTTCCTAGCTCTGTTTTCTTTCTTTTCACTGGTTATGCAACAGTGTGTCACTATACCATTGAGATAATGGTCATTTTAATGGACATCGCTCTATTAGATTATACTGAGTTTAACCCAGTCAACCCAATAAGCTTATGAACCCAGTGACAAACTCTATTTAACTTTAATCAAGGCAAATTCCCATCTTTTCTTGTAAAAAGATGCAGAAATGCAGATACAAAGAGATGTAGGGAGGTAGTATTCAGAGAAAGTCACCTATCTCTCTTGGCACTGTACTCTGTTCATCTCCGTCTCCAAAGACAGCACATGCACACAAGCGAGAAATCAAAGCTCATTCTCTCTCATCTTTTCTCAAGGCCTTGATCCCTTTTCAGTTTTTCACTCACATACTCCCTGGCTTCCTTCATTTTCTCTCTCTGCCTATGATTTCACCCATATATTTCTTTCTCATCTATTCTCTTTTCACTCTACATTCCTCTCTGTCATATTTGCTTGATTTCCTCTAGGCAGATCCGCAATAGAATTTGCAGATAATCGCAGTTCATCACAACATTTGATGCATTAATATATTCTTTGTTTAAATAAATGAGCAACCAAACTGTTTTGAAACCTTTGCTTCATAACTGAAAATTCAAGAACACAGAGCAGTAATATATGCAAAATCTGGTCTATTGCATAATGTTCTGCTGTCTCCACAGCATATTTACAGAATGTCTAAAAAAAGCTCTCTTTCTCTCTTTCACACACTCCTCTCCACACCAGCATCCACAAATTATCACAGGTGGTTATCACTTATCTTTCTTCTCTGTTTCCTTTTGCATCTTCCTCTCTGCCAGTAAAGTCTCACTTTTTATTACCAGCTACGTTTCAGCTCCTTCATTTTGCCACCAAACACTCATGCGTCCTGTTCTGCTCACCAATTTCTTCAATCTTTTGCAAAGACAGTCTAGCATCCCCTGAGACAAAGCTTGCTGGTAAAGTAAAAAAGAATCCCACAAAACAAAACCTGTGTGGATCAACAACAGAAGTATCAGTCAGATATTCATAGTGTTAGTGCATCGACATGCCTTTGTTCTGTCTGCCTATGATCCAAACTGTGAGGGAGTTAAAGAAATATTTCCATGCTCACTAACAAAACTCTCTCAATTTAACTTGCAGGAACTTATTTGATACTTTTAGGAAATGTACTTTACATTCTGCTCTGCTTTCTTGCCATCTGATGCCCATCCATCCACTTAATTACTTAAAACATAACATAGTGTTACTGAACTAGGAAAGGCATTTCCAGTTTCTAACGTGCTTTGCATGGTTCTGAAAGAGAGTGAATGTTTCTGTTTAATAATCTGGTTTGTAGAAATTAAGAAAAGTTCTGTCATGATGCACTTTTGAGGGTTACCATTATTAACATATCCTGCTTCTAAAAGAAAATTACATTAACCATGGAACCACAATTGAATTAAGTTCAGACTAAGAATCATATACTTCTTTCCCGCAACATCTACTGGAAAGTCTTCCCAGAAGAATGGAAGCTTTTAGGGATGTTCCTCTCAGGGGATGATGGGAAGGATAAGATACTTATCAGCTTCAGAGCTCCAGGAACATCCAGGGGCGTTGCCGTGACAACTCACTTCAAGGAGCTAGCAGGCCTTTCCAAAAGACTAATTTGCATTACACTCATATTTGTGCACGTTAATTCAGATTCTTCCTTCTTTTTTAATCCTCCTTTTCCTGTTAATGCGCTCTTCTTCTCTCCTTGTACGTGTAAATGAATGCATTTGCATGAATCACAATAGCAGTTGATTTACACTTTGTAGGGTGAGAAAATATCTGTAAACATTATTTTTTAGCCTTTATTGCTTGCTATTTAAGTGTTACATTGAAAAAGACTTTTGTAGGATTTAAAGGTGCCATCTGTAATGTTTGGCAAAAAAAATCAAGTCATACTCCACATTCCATAACAGATGGGGGCAGTATGCCTCAATAAAGTGAATTGGTCTACTCTAGAGTAACAAACGAGAAACGGCATAGTCTCTATGCTCCGCCCCTACTTTCACAACAACACTACAGCCATAGCTGAAGCCTAACTGTGCGTTCACACCGCCGGCGTCTAGAGCGTCAAAAATCGCTCTTGCCGCTCTGCTCACGACGCTGCAGAAAGATTTGTGAGGGCTCAGACGCTCTAACGTACATCGAATGCTTATTTTGTATTTAAAGCGGCCGCAAAGCAAACAAGCTTGTTGATCTCGTGCAGACTAACCACAAGGAGTTATAACCTCATTAAATATTGTTGTGGACGAAATATTAGGATCCTTTACTTAAAATGAACAATCTCAGACACCTTGGTCAACGTATCACTTTTAATTTATTTTTTTATGTCCCTGTAGGCAAACAGGGACACATCATAGATTAATACAAACGCTAAACAGCAATAATCAACCTGTCCTTTATTCTGCTTGAGAACTAATGTGCCAACTCTCAAGCATTCACCGTGAGACACACGCAGTTGACTCTTTTCACACGCTTTCACGCCACACATCAATTTTTTCACGCACAGAAAAACCACGAAGCAAAGAGGACACAGAGACCAACAGACTAGACAGAGCAGGTTAGTTATGATACATAGGGCTGTGCAAAAAATCGAATGCGATTTTCATGCACCTCTCATCAGTAAAGACGCTCCTGTAATTAGAAGTATATCTCCAGCATGTGCATTTAGATCAGGGTTGCCAGGTTTTCACAACAAATCCTGCCCAGTTGCTTCTTAAAACTAGTCCAAAACTAGCCCGATCGCATTTCCGGGAGGTTTCCCGATAAAAATTGCTTCCCCGGGGTTAAAATATAAATTTTTGGGAAGGGTTTCCCTGGTAAAATTAGCATTTTAGAGGCTAAATATCACGTTATTGGTATTGGGATTGCTTCAAACCGCGGACATGAAAAACAACCGCAGACTTGGCAACACTGCTTCAGGTGGAGCGGCAGTAACTGCACAGAGCCTTAGTCTACCGACAACTAACACAAAATCGCTTTCAAAATCGACAAAGAATCGCCTGCGATTTTAACATCGATGTTGTGTAGATTGTCAGTGATTTACGGCTCCGTGTAGTAAATGCCAACCAGTGTTGCCAAGTCTGTGGTGGTTGTTTTTCATGTCCGCTGGTCACAGCGACCCCAATACAAATAACGTGATATTTAGCCCCTAAAATGCGAATTATACCAAGGCAACCCTGCTAAAAAAACTATATTTTAACCCCGGGAAGCAATGTTTTATCGGGGAACCTTCTGGAAGCGAGACTGGGCTAGTTTTGAGAAGCAACTGGGTAGAGCTGTAATCGGGCCTTAAAAGTTAGGCCCGACAGGACCCGAGACCGACAGGTTAGGGCCCGAGCCCGACAGGACCCGAGCCCGACAAGTACATTTTGATTGACAGCTTTTTTAAAGCCTGAACACGTTTACAGCCCGACATTATTCAAATGTGCGCACGCACACAGCTCTTTTGCCTTTTGCCAACAATGAGCAATTTATTCATGTTTTAACATAATTTACTCATAACTAATGTAGACTGGACCACTTGGAAGTTGGAATAAAGAAATAAAATAAGTCCTGTGTCACATCGTAACATCTCAGCATTCTAGACATGGGCTCATTTAACCTATAAATAGACCAACGCACCAATAAAAACGAGTCATTTAAAAAAATTTAAATTAAGATAAAGGCTCCGCCGGATTTGCTTTATTTAATAAAAGATTAATGCCAACATTAGCGTAAAGACTCAATGAATATTTAGTTATCATTTGATAAACCTTTACTCACAGAGATTAGGCTAGGTCTACATGTTTATGTGGAGGAAAATGATTGAATCCACTGTCTAACCATGTTCCGTACACTTTTCGCTATTCACCGCACGCCAGTGACCACTCCTCCGTTTTAAAAAGACATACAAGCATGCTTGTGTGCTCATTCTCCGGGGGAATACCTATTACACAGTCTACACTTTGATTGATGTCTTTAGGACCAATAGTTTTTGAGAAAACTGGGGAAAAGTACCACCTCCGCCAGTGTACGGAAGATGATAGGGGTTAACGGTGTTCCGTACAGGCTTATAATGATGTTCCGTACAGCGCTTATTACTTGATTTTATCGGCGAAAATGGACATTTAACTTATCAAAAGTGAGCTGTTTATTTATTTTAACTGCAAGAAAACATAATTCCAATAAATATCAAAGATTATTACCTTTTTATTTGATCAAAATACAAGTTAATGGCTGCTTTAATAAAGGGCGCATGCGAGTTAGGCATGATTGTGTCGTGATATTAATTATGACATGTGAGTTAAGCATGAACTATGTGAAAGGTTAGAGAACATAATTTCCTTATCTTTCTGAAGATGCAGAAAACGAGAAGGGCACTGATTAATTAAAAAAAAAAGGTTAACCAATGTGAAAACTTCATAAAGTAAGAGATCTCTGCCGCCAGTCTCAGGTGAGGGTGACGCTAAGTGGTTATCGCCCGCAATCGATGCTTAAACACTCCCATTTCAAAGCATTTATTCAACAAAAAGTAATATATTTAACAATTTGTGATAACATAATATTCATTTAATAAAGGCTGTAGTACTGTGAGAAACATAAGTGGAATAGAAATGTACATTTTCGCTGCTCTAGTTGTCTTCCTCCCAAGCTGAAGTTTTGAAGTAAATCTTCCCCACTGTCCATTTACAAGCGCGGTGGGCGCAACGAGCAAACTTACTCAAATATTACTGAAACAAACAGCGGATTGGTCTCTGTTTAGATCGGGAGTGAAAGAGAGAAACATAAGGATGACACAGATATATAGTTTATGTACGAACTGTAATTATTTATTCTGCAATCGGCGCTAAAACGTCACCTGTACGGAACATCGTTTTGTACGGAACATGGTTAGTCTACGTTAGATGTCTTCAGCGCGCTCCTGCGCTCACTGATGGTGCGTCATTATTCACTCATTATTCTCATTATAAGCATGGTCAAAACTTTTCCACACCTCAGACTTTGCTTTAGTTGCTGATGCAACCAAAACGTAATCACCAGAGGCAAGCCTCCGTTACACCTGCTCAGCATTCATTTTCGCATCTTTCTCGCTCTAATCGAAACACATCACATGACCGCTTGTTTACCTCGCAAACCGGAGCGCAAGCCCGAGCCCGGCCCGAGCCCGCGTAAGATGATAGAAATTAAGCCCGAACCCGTCGGGTCCCGACGGGTCCCGTCGGGTTCGGGCAAAGATCTTCAGCTCTACAACTGGGCAGAATTTGTTGTGAAAACCTGGCAATCCTGATCTGAACACACGTACTGGAGATATACTCCTAATTACAGGAGCGTCTTTACTGATGAGATGCACATGAGTAAAGACATGCACAGCCCTATATAATAAAATGGGTAACCTTAAGTTATAGCTAGCTAATTATCAAACGCAGCTACGGTTAGCCATCGCTAACATTAGCACGTTTATCGAACAGCCTTCGATACATTTCTATGTTATAACTTCCCGAAAACAAATACACAAACATATAAAACAAACTTCTAGTGAAATACTAACAGCATCTAACTTGCAAGTTCGGAGTCAAACCTCATTTCTTTCAGGTCCATCAGTTGTCTCCAGCGATTAAAAGCAGTGCCGATGTTTACTCTGGTATTCTTATCGGATTTGATTTGTGATTCCGAGCGCGGTTGTTTCCCTGTAGCGGGTGTTGGTCTTTTGCCAAGGGCTTCAGCTATCCTTCCGCTCTCTTCTCTGAACTGAGAGTAGTGGGCTGTACTTTCCACACGACTGACATCAGGTCCAGGTACGCCCTGTGAGTTATTCGTGTATTCGTTGCAGGTTGGCTGGTGGTTATGTTGTCCGCATACCGCCTCCCACGGCCGAAACTGGTATTACAACACCTGCCGGGCCGGGGCTAGTAATGCTAATGCTAATTAAGGTTGATATCTCTGCAGCACTATAACTTGACATTTGTTTAATGACATCATCGCCTTTATTTCTTCTCATCCTTTTGATGCGTGTTGGTCATGTTATGGATATTTTTACCTCAATTTCTGCATATGGCACCTTAATACAATTTTCACTCATTTACTCAGTTGGCAGCAAATAAAAAAAAAAAATGAGAAAGAATTGACATATAAAACATTGAATTTTACATGACATTTTGAAGCTATTTTTTAAAGGGGTCATCGGATGCCCATTTGATATAAGTTGATATGATTCTTTAGGGTCTTAATGAAAACTCTTTAACATACTTTGGTTAAAATTTCTCAGTGGTAGTGTTAAAAACACATCTTTTATCCTGTCAAAATGAGCTCTGTTTTTGCAAGCAATTCTTGTCCATGTTGCTTTAAATGCTAATGAGCTCTGCTGACCCCGCCTCTCTCTTCTGTGGGGTGTGTCAATCAACTATCATGGGAGTGGCCTGTGCAGATCTACATCATTCTGACAGGAATCTCAGAACAGCTTGATTTGAGGATGGGGATATTGGATGGATTTTTATCATTACAGGGTGGATGTGTACACATACACTTCCAACACACAATTTATGTTCAAACAACACCAAAAGTGAATTTTGCATCCGATGACCTCTTTAAAACAAACTCTAATAATCTTTATTTACATATAAAAAATGAATGTGGCTATGGTTTTTTTGCATCATATTGTACATTAATTATGCAAAAACTCAGCAGGAATAGCACAGAGTTTTATGTAATGAACTAGTGAAATTATTTTTCTCAGTCTGCCAATATATTAGGTTGGGTAACAGTGTGTTATACTAATAGCTTGCACTTGCAAATTTGGCCTATTTATTTCCAACTGGCTCTTAAAACTGAATAATGTGGGTTCACTGGTTGAATTCACAGAACATGGACACTGTCCGAGCTTCTCTCAGCCATCAAACATGAACACAGAAATGTGTTTGTGCTAATGAATGGGAGTTAGTACCATCTTTGGTCATTTTCTGTTTTCTCTTGGTAGTTGTTGTGCACTAAATTAGTAGGAGTAAAATAAATGCTGTTTTGAGGCCTAGTAAAGCATACAGTATTAAAAACCATAAGTTAGTCACAGATGATTAATTCTTATTCTGACTTGCAAGAGCTGTTTGCATTTTAAAAGTAGTGTTCTGTCACTTACAGCAGTGTTATTCACTCTGACAGGACGGTAATTGTTGTGCTTTTCAATGGCAGTGGTATTCGTTTATGTACTTGCTTTTAAACAATGTTTGCCTGCAAAAAATAAACTAAAGATTTTTATGAAAAATGAAAACTTCAGCACTTGTTTTTCTTGACAGCTTCATAATGGAAATATTGATGAATGGGTGTGAAAGTAATTATGTTTGATTTTTATTTGTGTTTTTAAGCACAGACCAGGTGGCTTAGTTTGAGCACAGACTAAACAAGAATATCTTTGCTGACAAAACAGTTTCCAAACTTTTTCAAATGCATCAAGGACACTCTATAATAAGGTCATAATGAATCATGGTCAGCCTCTCTGCTGTGTGTGTGGTCAAAGTGCCAGTCCTTCATAATGGTGACCCATACTCAGAATGTGTGCTCATCATTTAACCCATCCAAAGTGCACAAACAGCAGTGGGCAGCCATTTATGCTGCAATGCCCAAGGAGCAGTTTGGGGTTCAGTGCCTTGCTCAAAAGTACGTGGTATTGCCAGCCCGAGACTCAAACCCACAACCCTAGGGTTAGGAGTCAAACTCTCTAACCACTAAGCCATGACATTCCACACTGTCACTACTGCATTTGGCTTACTCACTGATGGGTTTTAAAGCATAATTTAATTTAATTGCATCTAAATGTTATAGAAATATTAAAGAATAACAAATTATAAAATGACGTAATTTGGAATTCCAAAATGTACATTATGAGTTTAAAGTTGAAAGAATTTCAACAATTGCTATAATTCAAAACCTAAATAAATAGTCCAAAACATTGTAAAACCCAGTGGAATTAAATCCAACCTAAGCATCCCAATACAACCTTTAGATTTTGTTAATTCTGTAATATTTTCAGATATTTAGATAGATAGTAAATAGTTAAATAATTCTAGTGTGTTCAGCTGAACATATGAGGAAATGTCTGCCCTGTTCAGGATGGATAATTACTGGAATTTGAAACTTGCAAAAACTTTTGACTGTCACTGTGTATGAAGTGAAATCATCTCCATACAGCTCCAAAGTTTAACAATAAGCTGTTCAAATCTGTCTCTCCTAGGCAGGTGTACCTGATAATATGAGCTTTGCAGGCTTGTGAAACAGCACAACCATTCTGCTTGAACAGCAGCTAATTAGCAGATTGTAGATGTTTCATGATGGAGTACAACACAAAACAGGACATTCAACGAGAAGCCAATTGCTTAGCAATCATAAGTCAAGACGCTGGGAAACTGGCACCATGATGGACACACATATCATTTGTATCAGTATATCCAACATTTGGCTTTTCCCAAGTTGTGTTGTTTTGGTATCTAGTATCATTATTATCATATTTCATTGTGGAATTCCTCAAATATGTCTTCAATAAATCATTTTGCATCCCTGTCAGACAAATAACAGTGACAGTTACACAGAGAGCGGATGAATTAGTAATGAGGAGACATACGGTACAAATGCTCTGGGATTTTCAAGCATATAATTTTATGCGGCACCCGGCGAGGGAGCCACTTTGACGGCAGGCGCTTGGGATGGCTGGCACAAATAATGTTAAGGCAACAGCATTACTAACAATTTTGCAGGGAGAGATACTCGCATTATTTGTGGTGGAATGATAAAATGCACTTTTGTTCTTCTTGTTGACATTTGGACTTTAAGCTACAAAATACTACGCTACATATAATAGAGTTAAGTTTCCACAACATTTGTCATATTGCAGTGAATATGTCATATTATAGTGGAAATGTTTTGTGTGTACCAAGGACACAAAAGTGAAAATGACATTTCGCACTGAGCTAGAACAATCTTTTGGCATTACTGGAAAGCATTAGGCTAGTTTAAACAATATTGCATCCAATATTGCCAAGAAAGTTAATCCTTTTTTTTTTTTAACAACACATTGTATCAGTCTCAATCTAAAAACTCTTAACACCCAATACTCTTATCTGACGATAACGCACACCTTCACCTGCACTGCTCAGTATTAATAATGGAATCGGAGGGAAGTAATGCCACAGTCAATATGACATTTCCTCTTAATGCCCCAAGTAGAAGATTCTATGTGAGAGGAAAAGCTAGCACAAGATAAACTGTCTGCTCTTATCACACAGCTAATGACAAAACATTTGGACCAGTGTGGTAAAAATTTGGATTTATCCTGTTTATCTCTGTCAGTGTGACATTTTCACCTCATAGTGTTTCCTTAAGTGCCTTTTCTTAATGCAAGCATTTCTACAGGCATAGGTTTGTCTCTGCCTTTTTTCTACAGTATCTCCAGAAAACAGCTTCTTTAATTCATCCCATGCCTCGATTTGTTGTTAATGCAGCAACATATGAACCAGCTCCTGGCTCTGTTCTGGGGAAGTCATGGCCTAATGGTTAGAGAGTTGGACACGCAATCGAAGGATTGTGAGTTCGAGTCTCGGGCTGGCAGGAATTGTAGGTGGGGGGAGTGCATGTACAGTTCTCTCTCCACCCTCAATACCCCGACTTAGGTGAACCCCCAACTGCTCCCTGGGTACCGCAGCATAAATAGCTGCCCACTGCTCCGGGTGTGTGTTCACAGTGTGTATGTGTGTGTTCACTGCTCTGTGTGTGTGCACTTCGGATGGGTTAAATGCAGAGCACGAATTCTGAGTATTGGTCACCATACTTGGCTGAATGTCATGTCACTGGTCATATTTGACAGCTTGCAATGGATTCACTGAGCTGATGACTTCACTAAATCAACCAAACCCGTCACTGGGTTGCTTCACTGCCATCCACACGCTCACTGCACCAATTAGTTTCTCCTTCATAGTGTTTTTGAGCATGCCTCTCCTATTTGTTACAATGCTACTCCATAATTAGCGACCAAACAAACAGGGTCTTGCAGTTTCCACACAACATCAAGATCTTAGTTTGTGCCTCAGTGAGAGCTTTGTGTGTGTGGGTGGGCACTAGACTGGCTACAATCTTTGATTACAACATGTTATTAAATTATAATAACTGAAAGATAGTGTATATGTAACCATCCTGGGCTGAAGTGGCCTGTTCATAAACACAATGATAAGAAGAGAAACCTCTTAACAACACTTACTGGATTTTCCGGGCTATAAGTCACACTTTTTTTCATAGTTTGGCTGGTCCTGTGACTTATAGTCAGGTGCGATTTATTTATCAAAATTAATTTGCCATGAACGAGAGAAATGAACCAAGAGATATGAACCAATAGAAAACATTACCGTCTCCAGCCGCGAGAGGGCGCTCTATGCTGCTCAGTGCTCCTGTAGTCTACACTGAAGACACAGAGCGCCCTCTCGTGGCTGTAGATGGTAATGTTTTCTATTGGTTCTTGGTTCTAAATACATGCGAC
The DNA here is from genome assembly GCF_023724105.1 of Carassius gibelio. Taxonomy (NCBI): domain Eukaryota; kingdom Metazoa; phylum Chordata; class Actinopteri; order Cypriniformes; family Cyprinidae; genus Carassius; species Carassius gibelio. The sequence goes on along the minus strand of NC_068379.1, from coordinate 14,405,672 downwards.
TTATAGTCCAGTGCGACTTACATATGTTTTTTTCCTCATCATGATGTATTTTTGGACTGATGCGACTTATACTCAGGTGCGACTTATAGTCCGAAAAATACCGTATAAACTATTCACCTACCTTTTTGAGCATGCCTCTCCCATTTGTTACAATGCTACTCCATAATTAGTGACCAAACAAACAGGATCTTGCAGTTTCCACACAACATCAAGATCTTAGTTTGTGCCTCAGTGAGAGCTTTGTGTGTGTGGGTGGGCACTAGACTGGCTACAATCTTTGATTACAACATATTATTAAATTATAATAACTGAAACATAGTGTATATGTAACCAACCTGGGCTGAAGTGGCCTGTTCATAAACACAATGATAAGAAGAGAAACCTTTAATGCATTGCACCCTGTAATGTTTGAACCTACAACCTTTGGCTCTACATTTTAGACTGCACCACTTTCTTTGCCAGCATGCCTTGGTCAGCTGCTAGAAGTTGCAGACTACTGACTACATGCATTTTTAGAAAAGGTGTTCACTTTCTTAACACTATTTTATTTATTTTTTTTCAGTAAAAACATCAAAACAACCTTAATTTTTTTAAATTTACATCGTAGGACTAAAAATGAAAATAGTCACAGAATATATATTATATTCAATATTCAATATTATATTATGATATCTTATATTACATGACAGGGTTCTCTGGAATACTTGATTCTGATTGGTCAGTTGCAAGGTGTGTTATACAAGGGATGATGTTTATCCAGTTGGCTGTTATCACAGAATAAACCCAGAAAGTGTGATCAGGACCCCAATGCGAAGCAGAAGAGAGTGCAGTCATAAGTTATCTGCCATTGCTAATGACGAATGTTGTTATCGGGGAAAAACACTTCTTTGAATGTCACAACTGACCAATCAGGGAGCTGTGTAATAATCCCTGATACCAACCACCGTCATTAGCCATGCTGTATAACACACGACTCATAGTTATTTGAAGCCGGTGCTTTTTTCTCTCATATTATAATCACACCATCACATTCTCTATAAATCAATATATCATAACAAAGTCTTGTTGTCTTGTTTTTATAATTGCACAATTGTACTGTCAATTTTATCATTGCACAATTTGGCTGATGTGACCTGAGTTGGATATCATCAAGCCGTGGCTGATGAGTGATGAAAGGGGACATCTGTTCATCCTCTCACCCACATCTGGCTGACATTCAGACCAGCACAGTTTGCTGTCAGACACTATCAAAGGCCTGTGGACAGGGACAGTGTGTCACATGCAAGAACAAAGACAGCCAAGTGGTTCATACTGTACATGCTCAGACCGAGATACAGAGTTCAGAGGATCAGCATCGGGCCTGTTTTCAAAGCGTAACTTGTTGATACACTCAGAAAAAAGGAACAAAACTGTCACTGGGGCAGTATCCTTTAGAAAGGTACTAATGTTTGCATACTTTAGGTACTTCTTTGTCATTTTAATGTTCTAAGGTGTTATAAGTGGTTGCTAGGTTGTTTTTGGCTAAAGCCTTGTGGGGTATTGCTAGTTTTTTTCTTGTTGGTTGCTAGAGTGCCTGTTTTTGACCCTATTTGCAAATCACAAGCAAACCTCAATTACTTAGGGTGGTTTAATTGAATCCCTAACAACCCTAAGTATAAGCAGTGGTAAGGAAAACAATTTAAAGTTTGCTGTCTGAATATGCAGTCATTAGCACACCTCGTACCTACATCTCTGTGGATTCATTTTGCAGATGAACCTGCTTTTAGATGAGCGCTTAATTCAGCCCAGACTTCTCCAATGGATCTCATTCCAGAAGAAGCTTTGAAGGCAGCTTGTTTGGCCAGTCAAACACTGTTAGGTTTATTAAGTCGTAATGAATGTTGAGAAATATTGAGCATGACAACAACAGTGTGGTTCATTATTCCCGGTTACTACCCGTGAGTTTGGCTTCTGGTGTTTCTGGTGTGCTGCTGTGAGGAAGAGATCTGGTGAATCTGAATCACTTCACTGGGATAATGCACATTCAAATGCTAAAAGCTGACTTTTTGATTGTAGTCTTCCAGTTGTGTTGAAGTTTATGGAAATACTATTTTCAATCATTCAGTATGTATATATATATATATAGATAGATGTAGATATAGATATTTATATAGTAATTGACATAAGGTTTTGTTTTTCTCCTTACTAGTTACTGGCTGAACTACAAGACTCCTAATCCACTCATAGTTGTGACAAATCTGTGTATGCAAATGGAAAAAGAAGAAAATGGAAGCAAATGGAAAAACTCGAGAATGTTTCAGTGATTTGTCATCCACCTCATTACAGCATGTTCCGTTTCTGTGCATTTCATTTTGTAATGGACTTAGTCACAGACCAATGGGTGGGCTTAGTCACTCTAAATGTATCCTGGCCAGTCTTTTGTTGTAGATTTGATACGTTTCCTTGCGGTAATCACCACAGAAGCCTGTTGTCCTCAGTCACAGCCCTCTGACTTTAGCTTTGTTTGGATGGGACTCGTTTTCTATGAGGAGATTAGGTTCATTTTTGTTTTAAAGAACATATATTTGTTTTTCCTCAGCTATTTTAACAACCTCTATAATCTGAATCAGTACATACAATCAGGAACATTCCATATTTATATTTGTAGCATTGTTTGGTAAACCCTATTGTTCCGTAGAAGAAAGAAAATCATTCATAACATGTAGGTGAGTAAATGATGATAACATTTTGTTTTTCGGGTGAAATTTCACATTGAGTGTCCATCCTTTCTGATAGGCTAAATGCTTGGTCAGTAGAAAGGACAGGATTCACTGGGTTAGTAATGACCAAGCACCCACTGAGACTGAAGCATCCTAATAAGACGACACCTTCATGTTGTGCATTAGCTAAACTCCATAACAACACTTATAAACTATTCACCTACCTGTACTTTTCAGTTGCTGTTTTTTTTATAGACCAACCTAACTAGCCATTTAAAAAAGGTGTGATATACACAGAATTCGTGCTCTGCATTTAACCCATCGCACGCACACACACCCATACACAAGCAGAGAGAGTAGTGGGCAGCCATATATGCTGCAGCACCCAGGGAGCAGTTGGAGGTTTTGTGCCTTGCTCAAGGGTGCCTCAGTCGTGGTATTGCCAGCTCAAGACTCAAACTCACAACCTTAGGGTTAGGAGTCAAACTCTCTAACCACTAGGTCATGACTTCCCCTTTAATGCTTCTTTGTCATGCTAGACACAAACATTTTCTTGAAGTTTCTCTTGCAACCTCTAAAGAAACATTAAGATAAATTTGAATTCTCTGTAACAAATTTATCTATCTTTTCAACTATATTGATTGGATTCGGTACCAGGAGAAATATCAACATTAAAATTAATTTGGCTGCATCTTCGTGAAAACATACACATAACTGAATTCTTGAGGAAAATCTGTGGAGGAACATTAATTTCCAACAATTGAAACATATATTTTATAAATGATATCAGATAATAGTTTTGATACTCTGCTTGACTGAAACCTGGCTAAAACCAAATTATAATATTGGTCTAAATGAGTCTACTCCACCAAACTACTGTTGTAAGCATGAGCCCCGTCAGACTGCTCGTGGAGGAGGTGTTGCAACAATATATACTGATATTCTCAATGTTACCCAGAAAATTAGATATAGGTTTAACTCATTCAAAATACTTCTGCTTAATGTTACACTGTCAGAAGCACTGCTGCTCGGCCCTCCACCAGCTGGGTGATCTCCTCCGCGGTGCCTGGCGGTGGCACTGGACGGCCCTCGGCGGACGGCACGAGACTCCTCTGCCGCCCGGTGGACGGCGACGGCTCCTCCGGTTTTGGGCAGCTGGCTGGAGCCCCCGTTCCGGTGGATGGCAGCAGGCTCCGGGCTTCTGGCGAACGGCGCCGACTCCTCTGCTCCCTCACGGATGGCAACTGACCCTCCATATCGTGGGCGGCCGGCAGCGAGCTCGCCCGTCCCCGGCAACTCGCTCCAGCCCACCGCCTCGAGCGTCCATGGCGGCACACTTCATCGCCTGCTCGAGGGCACCGCGGATTCACCACAGTGGCGAGGGATCTTCAGCAGCGCATCCCTCCTTCTCCCGGGTTTCGGCACAACTGTTATAATAAAAACTTCCTAATCATCCGGAAGAATGAGGCGGGAACCGGCGCACAATCAAAATGAAACTTTAATGACAAAAATAAACACAAAACAGTGCACCAGCCCCTCACGGACGACTGGTGAGCACAAAATAAAAAGCAAACATAAAATATGGCCCAGGCCTGGTCCTCTCTCATCCTTCACTATCGTCGCTTCAGTTTTATATCCTTCCATGTCCTCTGCGGGACTCAAGACTGGCGGTGGGGCGCAGGTGTCGCGGATTTCCCAATCACTCTACCGGCCTCGCTCGTTCCCACATCTCTCGGCCCCGCCCCACTCGTCAGAGTCAGATATACAAAAGAAATCTAATGTATCTCTTGCTCTGGCTACTGTGTATAGACCACCAGGGCCGTATGCAGAATCCTTAAAAGAATTTGCAGATTTCCTCTCAGACGTCTGGTTACAGTTGATAAAGTGCTAATTGTCGGAGATTTTAAAATTCACATTGATAATACAAATGATACATTAGGACTTGTGTTTACTGACCTAATAAACTCTTTTGGAGTCAAGCAAAATGTCACCGGTCCCACTCATCGTTTTAATCATATGCTAGACTTAATTATATCTCATGGAATCGATCTTATCGATCTGGAATCCTCAAAGTGATGATGTAACTGACCATTTCCTTGTATCATGTATGCTGTGTTTTACTGATTTTAACTATATGGCTCCATGTTATCTTCCTGGAAGAACTATTTTTCCAACCACCAAAGACAGATTCAAAAATATTCTGCCTGATTTATCTCAACTGCTATGTGTACCCATAAATACACATGATCTACATGAAATGACTAGCATCATGGGCACTATCTTCTCTAATATGTTAGAAGTTGATGCCCCCATCAAATTGAAAAAGGTTAGAGAAAAACATACTGTACCATGGTATAACAGTAATACTCACTCTCTCAAGAAAGAAACTCATAGTCTTGAGCACAAATGGAGAAAAACTAACTTAGAAGTTTTTAGAATTGCATGGAAAAACAGTATGTCCAGCTATAGACAGGCCCTAAAAACTGCCAGGGCAGAGCATATCCACAAACTCATTGAAAATAACAGAAGCAATCCAAGGTTTTTATTTAGCACAGTGGCCAAATGAACAAATAACTAGATGCCACCCGATCTAAATATTCCCTCACAATTTAATAGTAATGACTTTATGAATTTCTTCACTGATAAAATAGATAACATCAAAAATACAGTAACAAATGTAGATTTCACAGCATCTAATACTTTAGCTTCATTCATCACACCCAAAGATAAACTGCAGTGCTTTACAACTATAGGACATGAAGCGCTAAATAAACTTATCACTGCATCTAAACCAACAACATGTTTATTAGATCCTGCACTCACTAAATTACTGAAAGAGTTGTTAACTGTATCTGAAGAACTGCTTCTCAATATTATTAACTCGTCATTATCTTTAGGTCACATCCCAAAACCATTAAAGCTGGCGGTTATTAAGCCTCTTATTAAGAAACCAAAACAAGATCCTGGTGAACTGGCAAATTACAGACACATTTCAAATCTTCCATTTATGTCAAAAATTTTAGAAAACGTTGTGTCTGCTCAATTGTGCTCCTTACTGCAAAAAACAAACAAAACAAAATAAAAAAAACATCTGTATGAAGGTTTTTAGGTTTCAGACCCCACCATAGCACAGAAACTGCACTTATTAAAATTACAAATGACTTGCTTCTTGCGTCAGACTAAGGCTGCCTTTCTTTGTTAGTTTTACTTAATTTTAGTGCCGCATTCGACACCATAGATCATGACATACTCATAGATTGATTACAGGTATTCAAGGGCAGGCTCTAAGATGGTTTAAATCCTACCTGTCCTATTGTTACAACTTTGTTTATTTAAATGGGGAGTCATATTATTTATCACCATTGAAAAATGGAGTGCCACAAGGATCTGTCCTAGGTCCTCTGCTATTTTTAATATAAATGTTAATGGCCAATTGGTATTATTATAAAAAAAAAAGGGATTACATTCCACTGTTATGCTGATGATACTCAACTATATATCTCAACGAGACCAGATGAAACTTCTAAATTATCTAAGCTTACAGAGTGTGTTAAAAATGTAAAAGTTTTTCTCCTATTAAATTAGGATAAGACAGAGATATTAATTATTGGACAAAAAACAGTACATAGAATCTTATAGATTCAATTTGCAACTAGAAGGATGTACTGTTACTTCCTCTACAGTCAATCTGTAGTAATCTGGGTGATATATTAGACAGCAACTTTTATTTTGAAAACCATATTTCCCATGTTACAAAAACATAATTTTTTTTTCCATATTAGAAACATTGCCAAGCTACAAAACATGTTAACTGTTTCTGATGCAGAAAAACAAGTTCATGCATTCATGACCTCTAGATTGAACTATTGTAATGCACTTCTCGGTGGATGCCCTGCATCTTCTATAAACAAGCTACAGGTAGTCCAAAATGCAGCAGCTAGAGTCCTTACCAGGGCAAGAAAATATGATCTTGCAGCTAGGGTCCTTACAAGGTCAAGAAAATATGATCTTTATGATATTTTACAGTCTCTGCACTGGCTACCTATTAAGTTCTGTATCAGTTACAAATGAACATTACTTACCTATAAGGCCCTTAATGGTTTAGCTCCTGCGTAACTAGTCTTATACCATGTTACAATCAATCACGCTCCCTAAGGTCCCTAAACTAAGTCGCCACTGATAAGCTACTAAATATTATAGAAACATTACATTTCTGTAAAATTGCTTTGCAATGATTTGTATAATATATGTATGTGCTGCTACATGTATTGACAAAGAAATTAAGAAATTATGTCTTCTTATATTGTTCTGTTATGGAGACAGAACCACTAGTACTGTCAGAATAACTACTGTAGTATTGAGCTGTTTCTTCTTTCTTTTTTTCTTTCTTTCTTTTGTCAAGAGGCATCACTGCTGTTTGACGTTATTTACACAAGACTAACTTATCAGTCATGGGAATACAACAATGCACTGCAGTATTGTCTTATTGCCAGCAATTGAACTGTCAACTGTGAAGCTGTTTATTGATTCTCTCTGTGACCTACAGTGAGAGAGTTTACGCATGATCTGTCACTGCTCAGGTGTAAGATGTCAGTTTGCAACACTGCTGTATCAAAAAAAAAAAGAAAAAAAATGCTTCCTGGGGGAGATGTTAGGCTTTTGTTTCTGTGTTACAGTTTGTTCTCTTTGCAGAAGCTTTTATGTCAACTGTGTGAAGGTCTCTGATACAGGGCTTTCCACGGTACCTCTTCTGTACATTAACACATACATTGGGCCTCATTCATGAAACACGAGCAGAGCAAATTTTTGTCTAAATCATTCATAAAGCTGTTCTTCGTAAACTTTTGAACTCATCAAAATTTTCATTTTTTTAAAAAAATGTTAGTTGATATGAAAGAAATTTATACAGCTGCTCCTTACCATGTGTAAATGGTGCGTAAACGTTCGGTGTTCTTTTTGGCAAACTGATTTTGATGCACTGCCGTAATAATTACAAGTAAATTTGGCCATGCCCTCTTTTTAAATTTTTAATTCATTATTATTAATATTATTATTATTTAATTTTTTGCAGCTGAGTTGATAATTGTAAAAGGCAGTGCGTCACTGTCACTATTTACCCAGCTGTAAATAGAGGAGGGGCGGGACAAATAGGCCTACCTAAACACCCTACTTGTATAACGACTGCCTATAACGATGGAGAAGTCAGTATTACTGGTTACTGCTTTATTATATTTAGTAAAATGATATACTAGTAGGCTAATATGCCACCTTTAATATTCCATGAAATAGCACTGCGTCTCAGCTGTTAAAATGCTGTGTCACCAAAACGTTCTCAAGTTCCACCAGCCGGTAATTCTAAGAAGAGCGCCTGAGATTTTTTTAGCTGTCTAAAAACTCTTTGGTGGTCACACATTATTGAATATTTATTGTTAGGCATATGGCAAATCTTTTTTTGCATTTATGCAATATACTGGAGCCAAATCTGAGAAAGTAGACCAGATTATTCCACTGTATTCCTGGACAATTGGCAATTTGTGAAGCTGTAATTCATAGGCAGGGATTATGATAAATGGGCATGAGCATTCAGAGCGCCCTATTTATGAATGATTTGTGTTTTTTTTGCACATGCCTATTTTTAACCTACACTTTAAACAAACCTTTTATTTATTTTTGGTTATTATTAAGACGTTATTTATTTTTGTATAAAGCTGTTTACCACACACACACACACACACACACACACACACACACACACACACACACACACACACACACACACACACACACACACACACACACACACACACACACAGACATCTTTGACTCAAATTGACTCATTTGTCTTTGACTTTGATTTATCCTCTGAGACGTGGATATGTAACATGGGAATGATTTTGAATGACATCTATTTTATTATCAATGACTGGCAAAAATGAAATACAGAGCCCAGCTGGCATGTGAGAGCTCGTGAATGTTTGTGATGTAATATGTATTAGATGACACAGAACAGCATGCATATTCTACCTGCATTAGGCAAGATTATGATTTATTATATGTTTTAGCCTTGATTCTATCTATTTCCATTCTAAGATCGACAGACTGCAACAGTTTTTGTTAAAAATCTTCATCTGTGTTCTACTAAAGAAACAGTCACCTACATCTTTGATGCCCTCGGGGTAAGCAGATAAACATAAATTTAAAATTTTTCGGTGAACTGTTCTTTTAATTCTTTTATTTAGCAAGGCCACAACATTTATCAAAAGTAACAGTAGAGATATGTTTAATGTTACTGATGTTACTAATAATGTTACAAATATTTCTATTTAAAATTAATGCTATTCTTTTGAACTTTGAACTGTTTTCAACACTGACATTAATAAGAAAAAACAGCTAATTATTCCGCTAATTTTTTTAGCAGGACGAAACTGATCCATGCTAATTAGCAAAACCAAGATTCCTTTGTCCTAGGACAGAAACTTTAGCTCAACCGATGATCTGAGTTTTAGGCAGGGACGAGTGTCCGGGAAAACAATCACGATTTTGCAAATAACTCTGCTTTTTACAGATGCAGCAACCTTCAGTAAGAATCAGGGAACGTGGGACAAAGAGCAAAAGGTCATAGTGAGCTTATCTGCAGAGCGGAGCTGAGAGTGACCATGTGGTTATCAGGTTAACCTTTTGTTGCAGCTATTAAAGCTAACATCCATATGACCTGAGCTGCTGCTCTAATGGTGTGTATACAGTAGCAACCACAAGACACACACTACAGGGAATAAAAGCACTTCTTTTCACACTTAGTAAAATCTGATAGATTTTAATATGTGTTCCTGTGGAGATCTCCATGGTAACTGTTAGCATTGAGCGTGCAGAGCTTTTACGGGTGGCCACTGTGAGAGCTCTGCTGTGGATCTAAACCAGTGTGTGCCAAAGTCTGAGTCACAACTCGGTCCTCCCTCACTGGCCTTGTACACCGACATGCCCGCCCTTGTCTTTCCCCCCACACTATGATCTGCACACCTCACCCATCAAGAGCTCTGTAGGACCTGTGGAGCACAATCTTCCCACATCTCTAAACACTCACATTTCCCGTGGAGTGAATCATTTGTTTATTCTAATGCTCGATGGAGCACGCCTAGCATACGTTTGGAAGAGACATACAGGCTAAAACAAATATATTCATAAGTCAATTACTGTATATACGTCAAGCGCTCTTTAAACTTTTTTAGGAACAGGACTGTGGATACATGTTACATGTGTGTTGCATTTTAAAGCTGGTATATAATACATATATAGAGACATAATCATTATTGATGTAATAAAATCATTACTGATGTACAAAGTCATAAACTTGTGTGCATAATTAGTGTGGGAGGGATCAGGGCTATTAAACTAAAACTAAAACCAAAAGCAAACGTTAACTGAAATTATGATGTAATGAAACGATGATTTAATAGATTTAATAAAAGTGATTATTATTATTATTATTATTAGTAGTAGTAGTAGTAGTATTAATTAAATGCTCAGAAAGTACAAATCCGTGGTACTCGCATACTTGGCCATTTAGTGCATATGCTATTGTATGCAAAAAATAAATAAATAAAAAACACCAAAGATGCATGTTTGAACAGGAGATATGTGATTTATCGTGGATAAATGTGGTTGTGAACTTTCAAGGCTGGAGTTTGTGGTTAGTTTTGGGGAAGAAAAGAGTGACAGCTCTCCTACCAATTGCCTCTTTCAGGCTGAGCTGCTGTCATGGTGACTGACTCCTCTGAGACAGCTTAAGCATTCAGAAGATAGTGAGAGAGAGAGAGAGAGAGAGAGAGAGAGGATGACCTGCCACTCTCTCTCTCTCTCACACACACACACAATCAGGTATTAATGCTACAGCTCTAAAGAGACGTATGCTGTGTGTAGTATCGCTTAGAGGTGACTGACATCGGACCTCCCTCTCATCTCTGAGCATTATGTATTAAGCATAAGCCTCTGTCAAAACTGTCACTTGTCATATTTATTAACACAGAACAAAATGATTTTGCTATATATTTGGGAGACACTGCTTGACTTCATTTGCATGATATGCATTACCAAAAATGTAAATGAATAAACTTTAAGTACACACATTCATTCACATGCTACTTTGGACAGATATATATCATCTTTTATTTAAAACTAGTTTAGGAGGAATAATTTATATGAGTTATGAGTATAATTATATAATTGATTTGACCGCATATAATGGCTCAAATACACTAACTGCAAATGCAGCTCAATATGGAGACATGTATAAATAAGTTTACTTTAAGAAATAACCAGTACCAGTTCTGCTAATTTTACAGACACAACACAATGTAATGTGTAATTCTTTATACAGGTAAAACACCTGTAAAAAAATAAAATAAAATAAATCCCTCATACTAACACAGGTGTGCCTTATTTTATGGACTTTTATTGTACCGAAAAAATTTTTTTGCCCTTGACAGCAAATTTGACAGCATTTTGGCACAAACATTTCTGTCACTTGGTAAAAACAGCAGAAAGAGGCAGATGCCAACATAGTCAGGTTGCGCATTATACAATATTTAAAAAGGTTGCACACATTATACAATATTTAGCATTCATAGGATATATTTCACCCGAATCAGATCTTCAGTATACTGTGTGTTTATAACAAAGAACATTTCCAAAACACACAAACACATTGGTTTTCTGGTTTCCATTGACTTTTATTATTTTTACTGAGCTAATGATATTCCTATCCCCTAAAGTTAAGGATGCAGAATGTATCAGTATCAGCTGATATTGTATTTGCACCCATTGCTTTTGTTTATATTTAGATGACATCTTTCATGATCTAATACTCACTTAGTTGATCTTTAAAAACGCTGTTATTTAATGATACTTTTAAAATGAATCTTTTAAAATGAATATCCTATCTATCAAAACTAACATTGCCATACTGTACATTACAATATTCAAAACGATGAATATTGATGACTACATTCACTTGTAGAATTTTAAATGAATGATTTGTTTTTTTAGACCAAGTATTGTAGAATCAGCCATTTATTGCCTGTAACATGAAAATGTATATTGTTATCATATAGAAAATTGGGTAGCACTTTATTTTACAGTCATGTTCCTTATGTACATACTATGTACTTATTATAGTAATTACAATAACTATGTAACAACTAGGTACTAACCCTGAACCTACCCCTAAACCTAACCCTACCCCATGTAGTTACCTCGTATTACCAGAACTTTCTCAGATAAATACACTGTAAGTACACAATAAGTATATGTTAGTACACGTACTGTAAAATAAAGTGCAACCGAAAATTGTATATTGTTATCATATCGTTTTTGCACATGCCTATTTTGAACCTAAACTTTAAACAAATCTTTTTTTTTTAATTATTATTAAAATGTTATTTATTTTTGTATAAAGCTGTTTACCACACAAACATGCACGCACGCACACACACACAGACACACACACATCTTTGACTCAAATTGACTCATTTATCTTTGACTTTGATTTATCCTCTGAGACGTGGATATGTAATACGGGAATGATTTTGAATGACATCTATTTTATTATCAACAATTGGAAAAAATGAAAAACAGAACCCAGCTGGCATGTGAGAGCTCGTGAATGTTTGTGATGTAATATGTATTAGATGACAGCATGCGTATTCTACCTGCATTAGGCAAGATTATGATTTATTTATGTATCCGTTGTCTTCAACAACAGTTTTGCTTCGTGTATCACCACACTGTTTGTCTGAAGGGATTTTGGAGTTTTACATTGGGTGGTGCAGAGTGACTTTTGGACAGTTCTGCCCAAAGTGACATGATTGTTGACCAGGACACTGCATTATGGATGATCTTTAGCCACTTATTTCTCCCTGAACAACCTCTTCCTGTCTGTCTCTCCTTCTTCTTTCTCTCTTTCCTCTGTGTGTTGCTAAGTGCATTATACAATTGTCGAGAGTGAGGGGAACAGACAGAAGATGGGAATGTGACAGTGAGTGAGTGGGAGAGAGACAGAACTTTTAAAAGAGAGTGAGGGAGGGAAGCACACTGTGTCACCGTTTTGTGCAGAGCACACACACATACACACAAGTGCTGCTAGTTAGGACACCTCTAGGAAATCTCCACCAAATAAATCCGGCCTGTGAAATTGCCAAGCACCTCATTGAAAGTCAATGAAAGTCATTACTAGTCCACCTGGCCAGAACATAGTCTGTGGCCCTCTGAGTTATTATGTCTGCTTTTCTGTGCTCTGTGTCGCATACATCACTTAGCTTATGTGCTAATGCAACACATTGAATTGGTGGCAATAGATGCAAGGCATGTTCTGTTTCTAGGAAATCAGTATGTTTTTTTTTCTTTCTTTATGAGATCGTTCGTTTCTAAAACCCCAGTAAAACAGTCTGATGTAAAACAAGTGAGTCTTTGATTACAGCGTGCTGTCTGTGCTTGCTTAAGCCCACATCCTTAATGAAGACTCTTCACACTCAAACTAAAATGTACAAACACATGATGAACCTCTTAACAAGAACATATTCACATGCAGTGACAAGAAACAAGATAAAAAGTTTACATTTCATAAACACTTGTTTTTTTCACTTCCAAAAGATGAATTTAAAGGTATTTTACTGTAAAAATACATGTCATTTATTTCAGTTTATCACTGTACATAGTAAGAGTACTTACCTTTTGAACACCTTAACAATTTTACATTTACTGTAAAATTTCCACAGCTTTTATTTTCCCTCAGTGTGTTTGCTGATGCCACTTGATTGGAAATTTTGTTTCTTAATAGGATAGTTCACCCCAAAATTCTGTCATCATTTACTCAACCTCATGTCATTACAGCTCTACAAGACTTTGTGTTCCACAGAAGAAATAAAGTCATACAGGGTGACATGAGGGTGAGTAAATGTTCACATCTTACCCTAATAAGAGTATGGTTTTTATTACGCAGTTTTGAAAAGTTAAGCGTACAGATAAAACATTGTCAAAATGATCTCCGTTCACACAGATCCTCGAAAAAATCAAACACTGTTTTATTCATGCAAGGTCACTCATCTGCAGATACAAATAATACTCATCTGCATGACATCACCGTTTCCAAAAATGTGCATGTTTGCTGTTTAGGTGAAGGCGGTAACGGTTTTGTTTTCTAAAACTTGCACTTTGAAACCTGTTTCCCAAACGCCATAGTTGTGTTGCGTTTGTTTTTACGGCCAAAATCCATAATGCTCCCTACATTTTCATTAGTTAGAAAAACATATAAAAGCTTTTCATGTTTTTCACTGTATAGAAAAGATTACTCTAAATATCTCCTTTTAGGGTCCATTGAAAAATAACTGCAAATGGGCTTTAAACAACATGAGGGTGAGTGAAAAACAAAAGAGGTGAATTATTCTCTATAGTGAATTTTGCTCACTATAACACATTAATCATCAGCACTCAACCCTTCCTTTATCCCAGCTCAGCAATTTTCATCCTTCTCTGTTTCCTCCTCCACCACTTCACCTCAACTACGTGCCCCAAACCAGCCCACTGTTTTCACACCCTCTCAAGCTTGAAAAAACAATTACATAACTCACTGTTGCTCAATAGAGCTTATGCCACTGCTCTGAAACGTACAGCAGCGGGAGTGATTAAAACTTTAGCGTGTTCATCAGCGCGGATGCTGTGACTGTGCCAGGCTGTGGCTGCTCCGGCAGCTGCCCAGGATCATCGGGTGACGATTGATTGGCATTGTGCTCAGAACAGGTGGGCTCGGTGTGCAGCTGGACCCCTCGTCGTCAAACCCCGCTTGATGAGAGCAAACAATTCATGGTGCCGACTTCTGGAGGACGAATATGAACCCAGCATGAAAAAAAGAAGAAGATGTCAGCAGCTGAACTGTTAATGATGATGATAATGAGAATGTTGAAAATACATGTGGCTACAGCTGGGATGTGGACAAAAAATGTGATGTTTAAAATGAGTCACAAATTCATTTAAGCTTTGAACTGTAATGTGTTTTTTTTTTTTTTTTGGTTGCTGAAGGATAGTTTAGACGTGTAAAGTGAATTATCTCCTCCACTCTCTTCCTACAGCCCACTTGTGTGGTGATGAGCATCCTCTTTAGAAGTCGGAGGCTGCTTCTGAAACCTGCCTTCACAAGAAATATACAGAGGTAGAGAGGAATAAAGACACATCCAAATCCAAAGCACACTGATGTATTCTTTCCTGTCTGTTACATCACACAGTCCTGTGTACCACATACAGTGGATGGTGGAAAGAATATAAATGCTGATGGGTGGATCATTGTAAAGAATTAAATACCCTTTTTTTTTTTTACATTTACAGAGTATCTCTTACACTGTGACTTTTTACAGTGTGAATGGCCATGTTGTTTGCAAAAGCTGTTTAAACAAACTCCACCCACTATTTTCTGGTTGAGCCGGACAAAATTACAAATGAAACCATACTGCAGTAGTGGAGAGTATAGGGTTCCAATCCACTTTTTCAATCCTATTCTTCTTCCTGTGGCATATAAGCTTACAGCTGGTTTTTGAATAATAAAAAAAAAAAAAAATGGAGAAAATTTTTGAAAAAACATTGCCTGTTAAGTGTATACAACCAGACTCCCATTGTCACATGATGTACCTGGATAGGATGTGAGCATTTGTGAGCCTGTTAAAGCACACAAACATCTGCTAACCTTTACTGTTAATGCAATGATTATGAAGTTGTATAGTAGCTCATCACAATGATCACCTTTATTATAGAGTGAATCACAGATTATCAACAGACTGGTAAGGATGTAATAAAAGGAAAGAATAAAGACTGTGTTTGATGTCCCTGCTGTCATGAGAATAAAAGAGTGCATTAGAAAGGACGTGTTACTGGGTTTAATGAATCTCACCCATACCCACATACCCTGGACCAATACACATTCACCATTCACGAAGCACTTCAAAGCACAGAACATTTTCCTCTTTTTTTTTCTTTTCTCTTTTTAATAAATACTGTTTGATAAAAACAGCCCCTAGAGAACCAACAGCATTATGCTGTCAACAGCTATCATATTTTTGGAGGATGAAAAATTGACAAATGTATGGCTTCATATGTATTGGTATGATCTCATTAGTACTTTCTACAATATGTGTGCACCCCATTTGACTTTTAATTTTACGCATGGACCTTTTTAATAATCAGATGTACAAATTAATACTAAATTGCCACTTTATTAGATACGGCTGTTTTCTCATGGGTTACTATCAGTAACTTGTCTGAGCATGTACTGTATATGAGAGAGAGAGAGAGAGAGAGAGAGAGAAAGAGAGAAAAAGAGTTATTTTAAAAACAGCAAAAGAGGAAAGAGTCATTTTATATTAATGCTCCACATCAAAAATCTCTCTGATGAATAATTGATTCAGAGGAAAATGTAGCAATTTGACATCCCTGTGTACTAATGAAATGGTATATTAACTTTGTCTTGTTATAGCCTTGAGTACAAGTTTTCGGCCAAACTCATTCTACTGTACATGTGTTAGTGGAAATGTACTTCATTCTTAGTCTGACAGAAATATATATTATTTGTCATAATGATATAGTTTTTCGCATTTATCTCTCATAATCTGATAACATTTCAGTAAGGGCCTGGGAACATCATCAAAATGAAAATGACGGTTTTGTTGGACATGTGAGGTGGTGCGACTGGTTTATCCTGTCAGAATTTCCCTTGGTTCTCACAAGCTGTCATACGCTGCTTTGTTACATCCATTTACACATCAGCTCCTGCAGGAGTTGTAATAAAGAGTGATTTCTCGCTCTCCAGGTTATATCTTCACCTTTCATACAGTCTGGACAGTCTGTGTAAAAGCCTCTGTCCAGGCCAGAGACGAGAAAAAGAATTGCCTCTCTAATGACAATCACATTGTCATGTCAGAATGTTCTCATATCCTGTTTCATTAAACTAATTTTGGTTAAAAGAGATATTACACTGTCAGGTCCTATTGACCTTGTTGGCGCTGCTCATATGTGAAAAAGAGGCAGAAGAGAGGAGAAAAATAACAAAAAGCACATTTTCTCATTCTTATAGCTCATTAATATGAGCTTTTCATCTGTTGAGAGTTATTCATTCACCAAAGCCCTTTTTGCACTAGATGTCATGTTTTATTAAAATAGTTTCCGCAAGTAAAGTTAACACAATGTAATGAAATATTCAATAATTCTTTTGGATTCCATCTCTTCCTCTCTCCGATAGACTTCACGTCTTGCTTCGTAATGTTTCTCAATTGGTCTGGACTTGGTACTTCAAGCCCAAGACAATGTTTGTGCTGCTCATTAGTTGGTTGTCATATAAAGCACAAACTATATGAGAGAGTGAAAACGGCCCAAAGTAGTTGGTATTGTATATATATAAAAAAAAAAATATGAGATTGGACTCTCTCCCATCTGAAATAGTAAAATAATTACTGTCATCAACAGCAATAATAAAACAGTCACTTCACTCGACTTCGGGTATTTATCAGCCCCAACTGTGAAAACAAGATTGTTTCAGACTTAATTATTGTCCCAAATTTGTTTTTGCTACAATCTGCTAAAAAGAGGGTATTGAGCCAATACAGCACATTACATCCCCTTGCACTTTAATTACTGTGATGATGATGAAGATGATGATGGTTTACTGTTTCAGCTCTCAACGCTACTCCCCAGTGTTGTTTTGGGTATGCATCAGACACTTCATTATTGATGCTTCTAAATACAAGCTTTTCTATTTGCAAGAGGAGCCTCTGCTTAACATCAACTCAAAGAAAATGTTGAATTTGCACAATTTTCATGGAATATTTTTACTTCGACTCACAAATTGCTTAGTTTGCTAGTTCATGTTCTTAGAGCAGTGTTTTAAAATGGTGGGTTCACAGACAGCAGAAAAACAACAATGAATTAAAATAGTAAAATTCAACCATATAATAAAACTTAATCTAATAATACAAATCAAATAATAAATAAAAATATACATAAATATTCTAGCCAAATTAAACGGGTGCCAGCATGAAAGGCTGCATAACATAGACACCTGAAATCTGAAAGGTAAATTTTCCTAGACATAAGGCTGTATAATGTAATGTTTGATGTATGTATAATAATGTATAATGGGCTTCAAGACCTTTTTTTTTTAAGGCTAAAATAAGAGTCCTCTTCTCCAGTTAATATGTTGTTTTATCTGAACATTGAGAGAGATATCAAGCTCCTTTTACAAGCAAAAACAGTCCAAAACAATAGTACATGTATATGTCAGTGGATTTGGTGAGAGAGTATAAAAGGGGATGGAGTTAAGTTAAAACACCTTGATGGATTTATTTATTACAAACACGTTTTTCACTTTATAAGACATTGATTGATGGACTGGAGTCATTATTATGATGTTTTTATAATTTGGGGAAGTCATGGCCTAGTGGTTAGAGAGTTTGACTCCTAACCCTAGGGGTTGTGGGTTTGAGTCTTGGGCCGGGCCTGGAATGACATTCCAATCAACCAATCAGAATTGAGATATAAATATTCAATAAATATCTGTTTTTAAATATCCTTTTTATTTCCCACTGATTTTAGGAATAAATTATGGGTAGGGTTAGGTTTAGGGGTAGGGATTGGGTTAAATTTATATTTTTTGGACAATAATGTTGATCCAGGATCGTCAAAAGATGTTGATCCAGGAACATGTCTTACTGGGCAAAATCATGGCGACCGTGTGTTCACTGCTGTGTGTGTGCACTTTGGATGGGTTAAATGTAGTGCACAAATTCTGAGTATGGGTCACCATGGCTGTATGTCACATCACTTTCTTTTGGACTCACTGCAGAAAATTATGTAATGCTAAACTTCCCCTAATCTGTTCCAATGAAGAAACAAATTCTACATCTTGGGTAGCCTGAGGGAGTAAATGTTCAGCAGTTTTTTTATTTTGGGGTGAACTGTTCTTTTAATGCATTCCAAACAGGATATTTTCATTGTTGATGTCCAATGTAATATGGTGTCCTAGTTGAGAAGTAGTTTTAGTTGTATCTTTTATAATTCTTGAAATTATTATACCTGGTTGTAATGGCTACAGATAGAATATGTATTCTGTGTGTTTGTGTGTGTGTGTATTAACAGTTGTTAATGTATATGCATGTTTTTCTTTGTACAAGTGTGTGTGTGCATATGATTGTACACACTGGAAGAGATGAAGTGGAAGAGAAAAACACTGTTCTCACATTTTAGCTCAGTATCCCTTATGAGCTCCCAAAAGAGCCCCAGAGACACAGTAAATGGAAGAAATCAAATGAATGATTTATTTACTTTTTGAATGCACCGCAAAATATTCAAACGTCAGATGAAAAGCCTAAGCAAATCTATCTCCCTGAGGCAACAACACTGTGTTAAGTTGCTTCTTGAAGTCATCATAAAGCTTTAAAAACTGACCATGAAACTATTTTTCCTTTTCTCATTATGGGACTCAATACTATTCTCAAACAGATCCCTCACTTGTGCATTTTACATATGAGGTTTGGGAAGGAATTTAAATAGATGATCTGCTTTCATAACAAAGGTAATACAATGTATGTGAAGGTGCCTCAAGGTGCAATCTTTCATTGCAAAGAGTGTGTAAGTTCCTGGTTTAATAGGCCTTGACTGTTGATGTTGTGTATAACTGATACTGAACTACAAGCACAATTGAACTAATTTGTAAACAGCTGTTAAACATTCAGAAATCAGACAATTAATTTAAAGGCAGACACAGTTATACACAAATAACAATTTAAAAAATATTATCAAACTCCAGTGCTCAAGCAGTTTTATTTTACATGGAGCTGAATGCCTCATGACGGTCAAGATCACATGGCTAGTCAAATACTACCCAAAAATAATAATAGGAGATGGACATGTTGTATATTTGTATATATGAATGAGTACTCTCTTAAAAATAAAGGTTTCAAAAGGGTTTTTTTGAGGTCCCAAAAGAACATTTCAATGAACAGTTTTTAAGAGCAATTTTTACCCCTTTGTCTGAAGATTTTTTATTTTTTTATAATATGAAGAACATTGTTTCAATTTAAAGAACCTAATTGTGCAATGGAAAGATTCTATGGATGTTAAAGGTTCTATGGAATGCCACAAAAGAACCTTTATTTTTAAGAGTGTACAGTCACTCCACCTTGCACTTAAAAGCACCGATCAATCCTTTTCAGAGGCATTAAAGTGCTGCTCAGTATCGCATTTATAGCAATTATAAAGTTAAAGAGCTAAAGAAGCACAATTTATAATGAAATGCATCCAATTGTATTCCTAATTTGAATATGTCATTCAAATGAAGGTCTTGGTTTTTGAGCTGAACTGCCATATTGACAAATGCAACATAAACAAAAATTACACACAAACATTTTTATGCATATTAAAAAGGTCCTGGACAAGCTGTTCATAATGAAAATGTCAGATAATTGTAATTTTTTTTTATCACTTACTCTATTATAAAACACTTAGCCATCTCTCTTTATATGACAAATGACTGATCTTATCTCTGACCTTTAAATTTGATTGGATAAAATGATCTCGTAAAGCCTCATCATTGCAGATGCAGACGTTAAGTGCCTTTCTTGGGGGCGTGATAGTGGCGCCTGGAGCAGGACCGCTGAAATCCACTGGGATCTGTTTCACTCAGCTTCCCTATAGTTATGGAAAGATGTTCAAACTTTCCGATTATTTGTGCGTCTAAAACCAATGTTCTGTATGGGTAAAATAATAACATGTGATTAAAAAAAAAAATTAATAAAGAGGAAAAAACTATCTAAATGTCAGAGCAAAGATATTATGCCCACGGTTCTCACTAACAAAAATAGCACTGAATAACCGAGTTGTTCATTAGAGTGAACAATATGATATTGCACACTGCTTGTACTCTAATTAGATTTTCTTTCTTTAGATTGACTCAAATGATTTTTTTTTGTTCCATGCACTGTGAGGGTATAACAACTCCTAATTAAAAACAGGCCAGTATTGTACAGTATATGCAGCAATAACAATGGAGTGATTGTCCTCATGGGCCCGGAGCACACAATCCCTCCAACCGTGACTGACCGATCAGACTTCTTTATCATACAGATATCAGTCTCTGACTATTCTCTGACTTACACATTAAAGAAAGTACTGAAGCAATATAACAGCAGAAACTGGGGTGAGTTAAAACCTTCACTTTAACCAATTATAAATGAACAACTGGAGTGAAATTACATGAGCATCAACTTCCAGTATTAAAAATATCACAATTACAGTTTAAGAAACAAGGTAAGAGAATGGGGGTGACTGGAGACGTATAATAAATTCATACACAAATCTGAATATGCCCATGTTTTCAGCTGGTGGTACAATTTAATCTGCTACTACATTTATTTAACTAACTTTACTAACTTATTTAATGAGTAGAAATTTCAAACGAACAACATTTATTTGCAATAGAAATCTTTTCAAACATCATACAGATTGTGAACAAACATACACTTCCCCATTATACCTTTTATCCCAACGTGGGTTTAGTATGGTATTACGTCAGGAGGGCGGAGTTATGTACCGGTAGGTGGGAGGACTGATAGACAGTTTGAAAGTGCAAACGTTGGACAGCAGGAAATCAAATTTCAAATTCCCATCATTTCACTTGCGGAGGTGTATGTAAAACAATGTAATAACATCAACAACACGCGTCAGAGGAATAACAGTTTACAGAGCTCGCTTTGCTTTGTAATTTCATACAGCACGCCACAAAACCCATGCGAAGCGTGCGCTGTTTAAAAGGTTATTCGAGGATGTTGTCGAACAGACTTTAAAACATTAACTTGGGTATCGTTGAAATGAAAACGAACACTTAAATTACGATTACCAAATAAAGCCCAAGCATCGTTTCGGATGGTATCAAAGTAAATAGCGGGTAAACTGCGCCGTCGCTCGTGACAACTGAATCTAGGCAACGTAACGTAGGCTAATGATGACAAAAGTGATTTAGCAACTCGAAACTGACTGAAGCAGATTTATTTTGAGCGGGACATAATAACTATAGTGGTCTCTGGTAGGATCCCCCCATCTGTTATCCTCAGGCACCAGCCCGTGATTGAGATGGGCTGGGCCGCCTAGTGTCTTTTGTGGCGTGTGTGACAATAGAGAAGAGCTGAAGGTGATCGCAGGAGCAGCAACATCACCGTACTGCGCTCCACGGAGAACGGACACGGGCACCAGGTGTGCTCATATCCATCTGACAAAGCTACCAGAAGTTTATCCACTACGACCACAGCAAGAGGGTTATTTGACGCGAACTGGACGAGCTGGTCTCACTCCTCCTCTCTCCAGCACGCGTGGGCTGCTCGCGCTGGGAACTGGAGAGAGCGGCAAGAGAGAGCTCATATCTCAGCATTCAACTCTGCCAGCATTCTTCAACAATATCGGATTCATTCGTGAACGGCGGAGGTAATTTATCGGAGGAAACCACCCGAAGGCTTTATTCAGTCGCACGTGCGTCTCTTAACAAACACGGCTTTTGTTCGCGGCTGGATATCCGTATTTTACCCGCGCTAGCCGCATTTGACTCTGGAGAAATTGAGTCGTTGTGGAGTCGCGGTCCGAGCAGGTGCACGCGTTCATAACTCCATCCGGACTGATTTGTGAAGGTCCGAGTTACGATTAGGAATTTATAACCACATTTTCTTTTTTTCCCCTTCAATATCTGGACTTAATCGGCAGTGCAGAAAACAGAATTATGGATATCAAACAGCTTATTATAGCCTTTGCGGTTTTGGGTAAGTTATGTTTTACAACGTATTTCAGCATTCTGTGACCCCGTCTAATTACCTGCTGAGCTGATTAATAAGATGCCATTTTAATTTATTACATGAACTTGTTGCAGTTTTTGTGTCATTTTTGATTAATGATCCTGGTAGGCTATTTGAGAGGATATAGACGTTAATAATCTGGTGATGCTCTATCTCTTGTACTTCGAGACGTTTCCATGACTGTGGATGCATGTAACCCAAGTTACAAAGCTATGGAAGTATATAATATAGCCTACATGCTAGTATATTAAGTAAACAGTCTTTCATGTGGTCCAGTGACGAAGTTGTCAGCACTCAAACACTGACAGTGATAGTAAATTGATCAAGACTATTTAAAGTTGTCTGAGGTCGTTTGGATGTTTCATTGGTTTATGTTAGATGTTGAAAATGTTTCTATGGCATGTAAAGGATTCTGTGGCTTCATATAGCCTGTATGAAATGCAAACATGTAGCCAAATATTCAAGATTACGCATATAGCCTGTATATATTTATGTGGATAAGTGGTGTTTTTATAGTCCATTGTAATGAAAATGTTTAGATTCTCTATGAGCATGGATGTCAAGTGTTTATAAATCCATTTATTCGTTTAACATGGATGTAATGGTGGCTGAGTTGACTTGTTATCCTTGTTTCCCCCACCACCCCCCCCACTTTGACAAACACGAGGCAGCTGGGTCCCAACAGCTCTGGTCAGATGAGTGTTGTTTGGCTTGGGGTTAATGTTGGTTTAGAGAGCCCAGCAGGAGATTAATGTTTCTTTATGGGGGACATTAAATCAAGTAAACACTGGAGCACATTGATTGATATGAGGTCTCTCCACACGATTTCACTCTTAAAGGTGCACTCAGTATTTTTTCTTTTATTTGGCTAATTAGAAATGTTTAAATGCCAAGAACTTAACAACACTTTTGAGAAACAGCATTACAATGATGTTCATACATAATTTGAAGACGAGGCTTGTCAGTCTTCTGGAAAAATCTGCTTTTATTGACATGGAGTGGGTTGCCCTCTTATGGGCTCTGTCATGTTGACGTCACATGGCCAGCTGTGTTATGAAATTGATGTAGAAATATTGTATTTATGAGATTCTGGTCATGAATGGCACCATAATGCCATGATTATGAGTGTGAAAATTTCTTAGAGCACCAAATTAACAAGGTTCGGAAGCATGTCAGTGAGAAGTTTTCCATTTACAATAAAACAAGCTAAGTTGCAAAAAATATGCACTTTGTACAATTAACATACCCCCGCAAATATAATCTTGATGCACATTTTGTAGAAGTAGTTCAGATCCTTGCTGTTTTTTGTAAAAAAGGCTCATCGCTGTCTTACTCCAACCAAGGTGATTTGGACCTACAAGACCAGTTTAATTACTTGAAATAAGTATTTATAATGACTTCCCAACTCATAAATATGAACTTCCTAGAAGGATTTGAAAGTGCAATTACTATGACGACTACTACTAATAATGTCAATATATAACCCCCCCCCCCCCCAAAAAAAAACAAACAAACTGATTGTTATGAATAACTGATAAATTTAGTTCTACAAAAAAACATAGTGCAGCAGCCTTCCAACTATGGTTTTAAATCTTGACCTACTGCTTGAGGGCAAAGCCAAGTCTGTTCCATTACAAGTTTATGACACTGAAACACACCTTGTCCTTACAAGCCAGATATCACACACCTGGATTGAGACTCACCTGTGTGACGTCAGAGGCTGTAGTGTGTCATTGGGTTAACTAGCACAGTGGATTAGTCACACTGACATGCGCAAAACAGATGTGTTTTATTCCAGATTATGATTATAATGTGTCTCTGTTGATGATTACACTAATGTCTTGGTCAGTGCTTCCTAAACCTGTCCTTGGAGGCTGCTCAGCCCTGCATCTTTTGTATGTCTCCTTTAATTAATACACCTGATTGTATTGAGTTGGTGTCGTGGGAAAGCATGTTTTGCCAATGAACTATGACATTGAGTTTGGACTTCTGTTGGATTAACCTAACCCCCCCAACAGACTGTATCTCCCATATCCATGTAGATAAGTGGAGTCAGGATAGAACAGGCTGTTATTTCATTAATCAACACTCTTTTCTGCATGAAAAACACTTTTCAAGCTGCTGTCAGTGCTCATTCGCAGTCTTTCTACTAGTGTCAGTCACAGATAAAACCTACATTTGTCTACATATTCTACTCGTACTTCCCATTCACTTTTGTCCCCTTTCTATTCCTCATCACACAAGCAAATACCATCATACTCATTCACACAAACTCTCTACCTCCTAACAAACAACAGATGGCTGTACCATCCTGGACAAGAGGCATGTTAGTTCTGCAGGGAGGGGCCTGGGTGAGAATGGAGCATTGGCTACTGTTGGCTTTCTTATCATTTTTGATCGCAGGGGAACTTGAGACCTTGAGAATGAAGGTAAACACAACTTGTTTGTTCACAATTAAACTCCTTACAGTTAAAAAAAGTTGTTTCCTAATAGTTAGATAGTAGGACTTGTAACCAAAAGGTTGCAGGTTCGAGTCTCGGGTCCAGCAGGGATTGTCGATGGGGGGAGTGAATGTACAGCCCTCTCTTCCACCCTCAATACCACGAATGAGGTGAGACCCTTGATCAAGGTATCAAGCCCCCAAATGCTCCCCAGGCGCCGCAGCAATATAGCTGCCCAGCCCACTGGTCCAAGTGTGTGTGTGTGTGCTCTTGTTTTTGTGACATAACAGGACACAACTCTGTATAATGACATGGGTATGACACAGGTATTACAAGGACAGGGTGACTTATGAGGACATAACCCATATCCCCATTTTTCAAAACACTTATAAATCATACAGAATGAGTTTTTTTGAGAAAGTAAAAATGCACAAAGTTTCCTGTGAGGGTTAGGGTTAGGGGTAGGGTTGGTGAAGGGCGATAGAATATACAGTTTCTAGATTATAAAAACCATTACGCCTATGGGATGTCCCCACTTTTCACAAAAACAAACGTGTGTGTGTGTGTGTGTTTACTACTGTGTGTGTGCACTTGGATGGCTTAAATGCAGAGCACAAATTCTGAGTCTGGGTCACCATACTTGGCCACACTTCACTTCACTTGAAATCATGAAAACCATTTTATCTATCTCTGGATTCTGCGTTTTATGATGCAATACACACTTATCAAAACTGTGTCTAATGAAATGAATGAATAAATTTTTAACAGTTTAATCAATCTTTTAAAATGTAATCAAATGAAAAAAAAAAGGTTAATTTACAGTTTGTTTAAAAGACAAAACTACACCAATCACACACACATTATTATGAGTAGGGTTGCACAATATACCGGTACCAAAAATGGTATGGCAAATTACTCTGCTTTTAAAAATGGTAGGATTATTTAATAAGTGCCATTTTACAGCAGGTTAGTGTGTGTGCAAACGCTCTTCTTTCACTCCCCGCGTGAACACTGGCCATGCCAAACTTCATATATCCATGCAGCTCAGTACTGTTGAAACAGAAATTAAAGAAATAAAGCATGAATAAATGTTACAAAGAATGATTAAGTGCAATAAACCTTGAAAAACAACTCCGTGCAGTATGCTATCACACAACCCAAGCATGTGCACAGAAAACTGCCTCTCTCACACATCATGCAATCATGAATTCAGAGCTCTTTCACTACTTATTGTGCTTCAACAGTCAAATACACACACAATTATTTGTTATCTTTCTTGTGCTGAACACAAAAGAAGATATTTTGAAAAATGTGGGAAACCAAACAGTTGCTGGTCCACATTGAATTTTATAGTAGCAAAAAATAGTGTGGAAGTGGTTTTCCACCTTCCTCAAAATAGCATTTATGTTTAGAAGAAAAAAGAAACAAATCAGGTTTAAAACTACTTTTGAGTGAGTAAATGGTGGTATAAATATAAAACACTATGACAATTGACAGACAGCTGACAGAATTTTTATTTTTGGGTGAACTATTTAACGTTAATAAAACATCAAAACACAAAGAGAAAACTCAATCACTGCTATTGACTGAAGAAATTTAACACGGTTGCTTTAGGAATCAGTTTATATAGTGTTTTATTTTTAGATTTGTTCATTCAATTTCTTGAATGCTCCTGCTAAATACACCTATTGTACCTGAAAATAAAGCACTGTTTGTTTTATCTGTATATTATGTGTAGTTGTAATGTGTATCTTTGTAATTTGTTTATCATTATTAAAACAAACTCGTTGGCCTAAACATCTGCCATTCTTTTTATTTTACTTTTTTTGTTACTTTGAAAGGCTTTGTCTTTATAATAGGGAAATGAGTTTGGTTGTAATGTTTAGACAACTTGCAAAATAGTAAAACCAACATGACAATTTTTTTTTAAATAAAATTGTGAACCTAGTGAGGCATTGCATCCTTCATATCTCCAAAGAGTCTTTAGTTTTTTTTTAAGATTTACAAAAGAAAGATACAGCTGTACCGCTTCCCTCTGAAAACAGTCGTTCTCCTGGAGGCGTGCTGTGGGCAGAGCTAAAGAGTCACGAGCATGCAAAGCTTTTGCATAGCGATCATCTGTTCGTTATACAAACCCTGGAGGAGTGTCTTTGGCACAGAAATACTCCATCATACCTCCCACTCTTATTGAATTATTAATTTACTTATTGTATTGATTTATTTTGTGACACATGACCTTTTTCACCATGACAAGGCATTTGAGATCCATAATAAACGTAGAATTTGGCTTTATCCAACTTACCAATGTTGCAAATGTCTATATTTACATGAGGAAACAGCTATATCATAGACTTGAAGTTGCTCACCACCATACACCTGTGTGGTGGCACTGGCATGTGATTAAAAAAATTATATATATATATATATATATAAATTTATAAATGTGTACTGATCAAAAGACTGATCAAGTGAGAGATTTCAGTTTTTTTATTATTGATAATGAACTTTAAGTTAAAGGGGTCATATGTACATATTGTCATACTACAATAATTTTGAATATTTGGTCTAATGAAATTTGTTTATGCAGTTTAAGGTAAAAAATAAATAAATAAAAATAAATAAATTCCACATACTGCACGGTATTGTCTCTCCTCTATGGTCTGCCTTCTGAAACCTGTCGATTTTGAGTGAGTGAAGACCGGCTTGAGTGAGCAGAGGTGGGCCAGCTTGAGAACGGCACGGCTGGTGGATTCTACGAAGGAGCTTGTGGAAACCACATGTGATGACCCCGGGCTGGCTTCGCTTCGTCCACGGTGAAAGACGCTCTGGCGATTCACGGTGCAAAGTTGATGTATTTCCTCAGCGACCAGCACAGATCAGCTCCAGGCACGGCAAAACGCTTATCATCCTTTTTTGTAAGGCCAAACAAAGCAGTTTAGCTTTCACAAACAAACTTTCTTTTAGTGAACATCTGGGTGGTATTATGCAAATTTTTCCACATAGTGATGTAGAGATGTGGGGGCGTGTTAGAACAAGCCGTTTTAGGGGCGCGTGGACAAGTCTTAACTTTTATAAAGAATATCTCTTTGGATTTGAGACTTTAGTCAATTAAACTTTACAGATCTTCTTTATGCACCAAGAGCTTGTAACACTCTAAAGAGAAAGAAAAAAATGTAATCGCATCATATGACCCATTTAAGTATAA
This sequence comes from Carassius gibelio, assembly GCF_023724105.1. Taxonomy (NCBI): domain Eukaryota; kingdom Metazoa; phylum Chordata; class Actinopteri; order Cypriniformes; family Cyprinidae; genus Carassius; species Carassius gibelio. Next base: position 14,377,459 of record NC_068379.1, on the reverse strand, counting down.
CTATCATTTGTGAGTCAACTATTCAGTTACTTTTTATGTTGTTTCATGTTTTTGTCGTGGTATCAGTTCAGTAGCAGTATCGAGATATTTTGGTCATGCAGTTGGGAACAAAGTCATATTTCTAGTATCGTGACTGACAACACTACTTATGAGTGACATGCACTGACAACTAAGCAGTTGTCTTGGTTATTTCTGCTGTTTAGATTAATATGTATCAAGTAAAATGTCCATAGCTTGTCATTGTTAGACCAATTTTCTCAATATGCTATTGTTTATCGCCCAGCCTGATGTACTGTGCATTCTCATCATGCTTATCAAGATGTTACACTTTGTGGTATTGTGGTCTGCAGATAGGGCTTGTGTGTGCATGCTAGATAATGTTTCAACTGTGTTTGTCTGATCGCAGTGTTTGTTTAGGTAAAAGATGTCCCCATAAGCAGTGTTTTGAGAAATGCATTTGCCTCATGCTAATTTATCCTACTTTTCATCCATTTTAATGGAGCTTTTGAACACCATTGAGGAAGCTGTCACAGAGCGAATGACAGAAAGGAAGGAGCGAGTGCTCGAAAGAGAGATTATTCAAGGTGTTTGTCTGAAGCCTGTATTAGCCTCCCACTGACTCAGGCACATTAGCCGAGCTTAGCTTCTCTGCATGGAGTTTTAAAAAAAAACAAAAAACAATGCTCTGATTTCCTAATGCACATTAGGCTGGGCTTAATTAAGCCACACTGAGTGGATCTTGGTTTTATTAGAAATACATAGGTAATTGAAGGTGCTGAATCCAATTTCAGACATCTAACTCCATTTTGCTAACTTCAACTATACGCCCTTGTCATGCTTCATCCTATCTGTCTTTCCCTAGGTCTGTTAATTTTTTTTTTTTTTTTTTATTGTGATATTTTGTTCTATCGCATGAAAAAAAAAGAAGCTTTTCTTAACCAGTAAGCTACACTAACAGGACAAACTGATAGCTTCCTAACCAAAGGCAAATGGTAAAAAATTGAAATTTTCATAAGCAAAGCTAATTACAATTTCATATTTAAACACATTATGTATTTAAGCAGAAATGCACCATAAACATATTTTCTCCTATTTATAATTCAGTCACATAGTGTAACCTGATTATGTAATAACAGTTTAGTAAGCGAGGGAGTTCATTCAGGCAAGGATTCATTTTTACTAGAAGACCCATGTTCTCCAACAACGTTCAAAGGCTGCCCTCATATAGGCTAATATGTTTTCAGTATATCTTCTATAATTGTGACAAAGCTGTTTGTTTTTAAATGTTTTATTTATTAAAACAAACTGTAAATAGTTATAATATTTATTAGCCACAACTCATTTTGTTATTTTTGAGAAGTTTTAAGAATATGTATGTTCTGTATGTTCTTAAATAAACATCCACCCCAGTTTGAGACTGCCTTAGATTAAAAATGTAATTCAAAAGAACTGGCTCATATGTTGACTTGGACTACAATGGTTGTGCAAACATAATTACTCTGGTGTTTAAAAAAAAAATAGATTTGTTGTAGATTTCAGCAGCGGTGGCATAGATTCAGAAGTGATGGTTGTGAAGGAAATTCTGGCTTCCTCTAAAACCCCCATTCTCCATGTCGGCAAAATGATTTACAGAAAGTGTTTCTGATTGGCTATAAGGCCTACGGCTTTCATAGAGATGGGTGTCATTTCTCAGGACATCTACTTCAGTGATATCAAGAGGAAGAGAAGTATTAGGTGTGTGTGTGTGTGTGTATGGAAATAATACTGCATACTGCGCTATTGAGTTACTCAAAATTACAGCAAGGACAATTCTCTCACCGCTACAGCCCTACACTGAATAAAAAATTGCTTACTAACACACAAACCACTAATTTCATGCTAATATCACTAATTTATTTAAAGTAAAACAATAAAATTGTATAGAAAACATATTAATATTAATTATCAATACATTATTTTTTATTGAGTTTTATGCAACAGAATCAGATTTAACTTTTGTTTATCCAAATAATGTGCAGTCATACAAAGCTTATTATCAGAGCATAACGTCAGGAGAGGGTACAGATGTACTACACCACATCTCTCGAGACTTTGCCATAGTAATGCATGCCATTCCCAGTGGAGTTATTGCACTTAAAAAAAAAATACTCAGCTGATTCTTTATCCTCATCTATCTCTTGGATTTGCTTTTTGTCAAGTCCTTCTCACAGGAAATAGAAAGATTAGGCAACTCTTTCAGAAAGATATAATTACTCTCCCTTCTGTAATATCTTATTGGACTAATTATTTTGAAGACATTTCTTGGAAGAAAGTGGGGTCTTTAGCTAACAAATATCTAATCACTAATAAAGTTAAAGAGTTGCTACACTGATTTTACCCTCTCAGTCTTTATCTTATAAGATTTTTTTTTTTTCCTGAGATAGATCCCCTCTGCATCTTTTTGAGTCGAAGATGAGTCTGGCCATTATCTTTTTGGAGATCTGTGTCCCTGTAGCTAATTTTTTTTTTCTTCTTTTTTTTTTGAATATTTGTACGTGCTTGCATTTTAGACAAATTTTCTTTGGTGTATAAGTATGTCTTATTTGGTTTTTATAACCCTCACAAGAACCTAGAAACAAGTATTTAGATTTAGAACAAGATTTATTTTGCTAGCTATTTTTTTTATACATACATGAACGTTTTTGTGTTAAATCTCTATTTATTATTTGTAGACATGAAATGTTATTTGGTTTCTGTCTCTTCTACCTGCAATGTCAAAGCCTTAAACTTCTATTCGTTGTGGACAAAGTTTAATATTTACGCTTTTTTATAATGTGCTATTGACTGTGTTGTTTTTATAATGAAGGCAGGGATTTAGCAACGGGTTTTTCTTTTTAATTTATTTTAAACTATGTATTACTCCTGGCTTAATGTTAAATTTTTTGGTAATTTTCCTGGTTCTTTGTATATTGTTTATAAATCTTTTAATGTTGTTATCTGTTTTGAGATGTAGATGTGTGCATTTACCTTTATATATGTACAAAAAAATTGGTGGTGTGGCGCTCCATATATTTTCAGCCGTTTTTCTCTTGAAAATTGCAATTTTGGTGCGTCCATAATTTTTTATACAATAGATACAATTATATTACAATAAAATATATATATTTTTGCGATGGCTTTGGCCAGAGGAGGTATGACTGACCGGTGTAGTGTTACCATGTAGTGCTCTACCAGCCATCAGTGCTCTTTGCACCCGGTGTTCAACTTCAACACAATGGAGTCAAGAGTCCCAGCAATGTGTAAGAACTTGTAGAACACACACAGACTCAAATTACACCGATACACAGTGTGTTTGTAGGGACGTGATCATTGCACTCTTTATGAGGAGCCTATTTACACCTCCCACACAACAATGTTGTATCTTGCCTTGAATCTCTGTTGTCGAACATGCTTGTCCTTCAAAACCCTGAGAATGTTGCTGTAGTTGGGGGACTACAGCTGCCTGACTCTTGAGTGACCTATTGCTGCAGAATGCTGATCTATGAATGTTTAGCTAGTGGCTAGATGGGGTCCCAGGCCCCTATTTGTCATCTGTCTGATACATCCTGTGTATGTTTAGGACTGCCTTGAGATGAGGCCAGCACTACATGTGTTTATACATTCATTGCATACTGCTCATTGTCCACACTTCATGGGATTATTACTGTGCTGAGGATCTGTACACTTTTATATATAGTGTATATACATTTTGTAAATACACGATTACTTTTTTGAAAGTATACGTACGTTTTTGAGTTACAGATAAGAAATGAATTTTATTTAGCCTACTCTGAAACAACATAAAACCAATAATGTTCTTGTAAATGATCTTCCATCTTTTGTGAACAAATTATAATTTGTGAGGATAATTTGCCGTTTGCCTTCATTCCTTTTTTTCACGTTTAAGACCAGTAGTTCTGATTTCAGAGGGTCAGATGGGATCAGACATGATTACAGTTGCTTTTCTCTTCACAACATGGCATTTTATTTGTTGAGATGTAAAAGATTTGGCCAGGGATCTGCTGTTGATATTTGTAGATGTCCTACAGGGATTGAGCTGACTAGATAAGTGCTTGTTTGGTTGCACTTTGGTTATATTTTCAGATGGAAGCAAAAAAGCAGTGTGGCATGTAGGGCTGTGACGATAACTGCACTACCGCATAACCGCGGTAATTAGATGCCAACGTTTTTTTGTTTTGTTTTTTTGCTAGTGAAAGTTATATAAATGCTTCTATCAAGAGCATGCTCACAGAAAACAGCAGAGAACAAAACCGTGTTGGATGAAGTAGATTAGAGCCCTACACGGGTCTCAAATATAGGCCCTAGACGGTCTTTTTCCCCTTCTCCCAAAACAGCTTATATACCACCATTTCATTTATTAAAATAGTTCAGTTTTGCATGTAATGGTGGATATAAAAGTGATTATATTTGGTTTTGTTTTTTGTAAAGTTAGTTTTGAAAAACATTTGGAGCATTTTTTTTTTTGTTCGTTAAATGTAAGTTTTAGTTTTTTTAAAGTAATGACCAAGCGGCCAGCGGCAGACAGTGAGTTGATCACAGCCTAGCCTATCTATAGATATAAAACAGTTCAAGCATAATAACAATGTTTAACAGGAGTACAAAAATTAACCGAAGATAATGATAAATAGACATGATAAATATATCTATAGAAAGCTTTAAATGACTACTTAACTAATGCTATTTGTTTTCTTTCAGTATAATCATAATCATAATCTGTAAGGATGTACTTCTCTCTAAAATATATGACTATATGCACTACGAGCCCTCCCCCGGAGAGTGTATTCATTGTGGCTGGCAACATCACCTCGTTAAGACTCGTTAAGAAAATACATGTTGGTTTTCTTGGCAAGAAACTTCAAAACAAAATAAAACAAAAAAATAAAGCAGCATAACTTGCCGATTCACTTAAGCGTCCCAGTAGTCAATGATGTTCCTGATTTTCGCTTATGTTGCACTTTGAAAAACCCGAAATCAGAAAAAAAACATTTTATGTTCCATTATTTTGTTATAAATGTAGCCTTAAGTTAAATAATATTAATGGTAATTTGCTGGTAAATTATGAAAATCTGTTCCATAATTCCTATTAAACTAAAAAAATATAGAAAAAGAAAGTTGAATAAATGTAATTTTATTTTATTATTGGTAATATAATTTGCTGTTTTAATAATAAAAAATACAGAGTGCTTTATTATTATTCATTTCAACGTTCATTTACAAGCTGCATGCGTTCTTAAGTCATTATTTCCTCGGGGGAGGGGGTTGCGATTAATGCCAAACCGATGTGATTTGTTGCGTCTTCACCGTGGTAAGAAAAATCCCATTCCGTCACAGCCCTAGTAACATGTAAGAGAAACATCTAAACAATAATTCAGGTTTTGAGATTTTCATTAGTGACTAAAATATTTCATCCAGGTTATGCATTTACATATTTGACATGAATTATGTATTGACAGAGGAGCTGTGTTCTCAATGCTGACTGAACACTTGACTGGCAGGCTGGTCCCTTGAACATTGTGCTTTGTGCTACTGGCAGCTTAATGGTAATTAATACATGACCAAAGAGTATGCTCTTCTTTTGTCTTTACAAATAGAAAGTTTCTCTCACCTTCTCTTTGGGATTGCTTTTTCAGTTCAATGTAATTGACGTGCTATTTTCTGCTATTTAGGTGAGATTGCATGTAAAATAACAAAAAACCAAAACAAATTTGACCTCAGTTTGGACTTTGAAGTTGTCCCCGTTTTATATTCATTTATTTCACTTCACCAACAAAATCAACAAACAACGAATACAATTTTTGCATAATCGCTAAAACAGTAACTTTACCAATGATGTTTGGGTTTTAAATGACAACTTGATTTACAACAATTAGCATGTTCAAATATCTAATGTAAATGTTCAAATAAAGCTTTGAAAAAGTTTCATAAAGGTAAACCTCACATTTCAGCCTTTAAATAAAGAAAATGGTAGTCAAAATGATAATTAATAAATTATTATAGTATTTTATCTGCTCCATAAATAATTCTAGATAACGTATCTGAATTGTTTAAATGTGTAGAATCTACAAAAGCTTGTTTTTCATCAACCGGTCAAAGTTTACAGCAGGCCATGCAAATTTGATCAGTTTTTTTTGCCAGACAGAAACTGCACACAGACTGAATGTAAATATAAGTCTCTGTAAATCCATCTCTGACAGCAGGTGGCGCTTATGGAAAAGCTGAATTACAGCTGTTTCCTGTAAACTCCGTGGACAAAACAGTATTGCGATTTAAGAAAACTTCCTTTAGGTATTAAATGAAGTGAAGATGAAAACAAAATGCCATTGAATTGTTTTTGAAGACAGTCAGAACCTTCATAGGTACTTTCATATAATTAATTCATTCATATATTCATTTGTATAATTCCCTCAGCCCTCTTTTAAAACCTTCCAGCTTTTCCGTCCTGTCTTCACTCAAAGCAAAACTACTCTGTATGCTGTCCGCATGAGAGACTGTTACTTAAAACTGTGTTTTATGCTGAACAGTATTTATTTATTGCGAGTTGTTCAAATTGTGGTAATCAAATACATTTTTAATGATAATAAAAATATGAAACGGTAATAACCATGGGGAATTTTATCATGATTTATAGTCAAACCGGTAATCGTTACATCCCTAGTGTAGGGAAAATGTCTTTAGTCTGTATTACCTCAGCTAACTCCTGTATTCTGCAATTTGTAGTGTTCAAATATATGTACACAATCACACACACACACACAGTGAAGTATTGTGTGTGGGCAATATATTTAAACTTACAAGCAAGGGTTTATGTTGATGATATCTTGATTCTCTTAAAGTTCTCCAAAAATTGTGCCTTAAAACACAGAATGTCCTGAAACCCACCATATCGCCATTTTAATGCTCAACTCAAAGCTCTGGATTAAAAATTTATGTGAACTGACAAATGTTTCGGTATGCTTTATATTGTCAAATATAGTAAATTGTCCAAAAAATAATATTAATAAAAATCCTTTGAATGGTACGCTGGAAGCTGGTTGTGCTATCATGAGTGAAAAGGTCAAGAAGGCATTTAGTGTGGCTGTGTCACTTTCCAATTGTTCATATTTGTCAGGTCTACTGCTGTAGACTTTATCAGCCTAAACGGCGTTGTACTTTAAATAACCAGTGTTTGTGTGTGTGTCTTCTCAGGCTTTTTGTAGTTTATTTTTGGTTCCTTCTCTGTGTGTTTTTCGTGCAGGTAGGTGTGTTTTTTTTCTGAAGTGGCTCAGATTAGATCTAAACCAAATGGAAACATGCAGCAGGGGGTTGGGAAGCTCATTTCTGCCCTCTTGGCTGTTTTACAAGATCTCCGTAGTTGGCTCTGATCCGTGCCTGGTACCTGCCTCTGGCTCTTCCACACTTACAGGAAAACAGACCCCCTCTCAAGATCTGACCAAGAAACTGAGGCTTTTTTCTTGCATGTTGGAGCTCATTCAAGTAGCTCTTAGTGTTATGGTGACTTCTTTGTATTTTGTCTTTGAGTGAGAGGTCTCCACCTCCCCCCAACTCTAAACAGCTGAGCACACACACAGTTGTGCGACCCCCATACATAGCAAACACCCACACCTCTATAAAACACTTCCCACCCACCCACACAAGGCATTGAGACAATTTACTATGTGCTCTATGTAATAACATTTATATCTTCTGTGGTAACAGTTCCCAGAATCATACATTTCGAAAGCAGCATACACTAAGGCTTCACAAATTTCTAATAGGGATTACTATTACGGATGCCACAATTATAATACTTCAAAGTGGCAGTTAATTGTTCAATGTCCATTTATGTTATTCTGCGTGCTTAAGAAGTGTTTTTTTTTCTTTGTACAGGTTATCTGAAGGGTTTTTTCTTTGTTTTAATTTTAGTTTTAGTACAGTATAATAATACCATGCATGTTTTTTATCTAAAGAAGGAACCAGTCCAATGTAGAGTGCAGGCTTAATACTGTATGAAAAAGCAAAGGTTTTTCAGTTAGTGTTTTTTCAGCTTGTTTATCTTCATCTAATGAATTCCTTTTTTTATTATGACCTGTACCTTCCAAAGTTATTCGAAACGCGAATTTATTTTACAGAGAAAAATAAAGCGAGCGAGCAAAGAGCAATAACATTGTCAAGGAACAGTATGACTGACTTCAGTCTAGCGCGGGTTTAAGGACTCACAAAAACTCCCCTTATAATCAGTAAAGCTGTCTATACACTGTTTGATGAATGAAACTCCTACTTGCATCATATGCACATCTCCACTTTGTTGTTTATGATGAGAGAGAATCCGCGAAAGAGCAGAATTCAGCCAGCAAGTGCGTGCACTGAACAAAAAACTGGTTCAGCGATGACTCATCTGAATGCCTCTGATTGGCTGCTGCATTCATAAGCTCAACAGACCTGTGTGTGATTGGTTATACTGCGCAATGCTGTAAAAATTTGGAAAATGTAAATTTAATGCTGCAGTCAACACTTTTCATTTCATTTTAATTTTATTAGCAACATCCGTAATGGATTTAGTTTAAGTGAACAGCAGGATTTTCGTCCATGTGTGTTGCCATAGTTTCTTAATGCGGAAATCGATAGCGTGGATATTACGTCATTGATAAGCGACAATGAACCGGGACGAGCCATTGTTTAAAACTGTAAATTCTCTGGATTAACAAATCCTTGGGAACTTTTGGTATAACGTATACACAACTGCATTAAATATATCACTGTGCGAGATGTTTTTGGATATTTCCAAGGCTGCAACTAACGATTATTTTGATTAATCAGATTAAAACCCCTATTTTCTTCAATTTTACTGACAAAAACACACTATTCCACATTCTGCCCAATGTCCTATACAAACATAAAGTGCTTAACAATTTATTAGACCACCTGTCATAAGACAAAACACAAATATTTTAGGAATTTGTCAAAATAATTTTATTCTAAAAATGTTATTGTAACTTTTGGACAAATAATAAATTGAAACAATAACAAAAATGGTCTCCTTTGCCTTTGATAACAGCTCATTGTTTGAGTACTTTTCGACTTATTATGTATCTGAATATAAAAGCACTATGAAACAATTTTTGTCTGCCTTTCTTTCACAGATAACAGCAATAATTATATTATGACATTAAAAAAAGCTTGCTAAAGTTACTAAAAAGCTTACGCATATAGGAGGTCTAACCAATACAGAAAGCTAAAAAAATTATTTTGGTAATTACCTATACTGTTACTTAAGAACAGCAGTGGCACAACCCTTACAAAATTGGGTAGCACTTTATTTTACAGTCCTGTTCCTCATGTACATACTATGTACTTATTATAGTAATTACAATAACTATGTAATAACTAGGTACTAACCCTGAACTTATGCCTAAACCTAACCCTACCCCATGTAGTTACCCTGTATTACCAGAACATTCTTAGATAAATACACTGTAAGTACTCTATAAGTACATGAAAGTACACGTACTGTAAAATAAAGTGCAACCCAAAATTGTTTAAAAACCTTATATAAATTAGTTTTAATAAATTTGTTAATCACTGTAGGCTATATAGTCAATATAGTTTAACTCTCTAGATCAAAAATTTAATTACAGATAATAAAGACGAATAAAATCTCAGTAATGCTCTGCAGGAACACACGTCACGTGCACTTTGATCACAGTCAGTCTCCTCTTACTGTCATTTCTAGGGATGCACCGAAATTTCGGCCACCGAAAATTATCGGCCGAAAATGGCCTTTTCGGTTTTCGGCCGATAGACTTTTATCACCGAAACAACACGGCCGAAATGTTGTGATGACGCAAACAGAAACCGCGACCTGCACGTGCACCAGCATAGCGCAGACCACGAGCTCCACGCGACATTCATTTAACACCAGTGAGAACATTCTCTTCTTATTCCTTTATTCGCAGCACTAAAGCGTCTCCTAACAAAGAGATTAAGACGGACCACGAAGTAAAAACAAAGAAAAGTACAGTCTTATAGAGTCTGTTAGCACACGTCTCACTGAGATCTTTTCGGATCCTCTGCACTTCATCGCGAATGTGCTTGATCCGCGTTATAAAGAACATTACTTGGATGCGGAAATAAGGCAGCGCGCACGAGAAATGATCCAGGCCGCGCTGTATGCGGAGAACCCGCGTGGAGACGGAGAAGCGCCAAGCGCAGGAGACAGATCAGAGCGCAGAAAAGACTGGTCTCTGCACCAGATGAGTGGCATGCACCATCGTTGTCTGATATGTTCAGTGGAATTCTGCAAGAAAGTGCCTCAAATAATAATAATAGGTTGGCTATTTTGTTCTTAGGCTACTATACACACACACACACACACACACACACACACACACACAAACATATATACATACATAATATCAGATTGTAGCCATATTTATGCTAGATTTTCTGCTAGATTTCTGCTTTAATTTGATAAAAATGTTTATTTATGCCCTGGCCCTATTCAAATACACTCTCTCAAATATTTCTCATGTGACATATGACAAGCTCAACTGCTCAACAGCTAGATGGTTATCTGTCTGAAGTCCCCATCCCCAGAAGTGATAACAGTCTTGCCTACTGGAGAAGTAATGCACTTTCTAGTCCTACATAGAAACATTTCAAATGCACTTCACCTAAATGCACTTTGTTTTTATGAGAGAACTGTTCATTTTAAAACCTTTCTGCAGGCCAGTAGGCCTGTACATTATTATTAAATATACACGAGTGGGATACATTTTTAGTTTGAATTTTATTTTCTACTGTGCATTGTTGCAATGTGCTTAATAAATATTTGCATCATTTTTAATTATGTTTTTTTATGTTTTTTTTTTAAAATAAGTTATGTAATTGTAATTATTTTTGAAACTTTAATATTAATTTATGCAATTGCAATGTCTTAATTTTAGTAAAGTTAGTACACGGTCATAGCAATAAATGCAATGGTACTAATAATTGCCATAATTTCTTTCGGTGTTTCGGTTTCGGTTTTCGGCCTTGGTTTTCTCTTTTTCGGTTTTCGGTTTCGGCCAAGAATTTTCATTTCGGTGCATCCCTAGTCATTTCTTTAACTAGTAAAAGCGTCTGACATTTATATTCAGGCAATTACATGCTGCTGTCCTTTCAAAGTTCCTACTTTAAGTTCGCGCTGCATGTTGACTTAAACCTAGATATAAATGTTAACAACAGATATTTCGGCACAATGAATGTTTTTTTGCGCTGAATATTGTCTTCCTCGTCTCTCTGTGTTCCTCTGTGTAACGCGCGCAGTTGAAACCTAGAATGTTGCTCTTGTTTGACAGTCCCTGATGAGTCCAAGTACTCTGAAAAGACACACCAATATGGGTTAGGGTCAGATGAGTTTGGTGGTGAACAAGTTGAGTTCTTTGGGTATAGCTTGCAAGCTCTTGGTGGCATTATTGTCAGAAGTTTTCAGTGGAACTGGAAAATCGTAAGTACAGTAAGGCCAGTTTGTATGACTTTTCCAAGTTTGGTGAATGCAGGGCTAAAGCTGTTACACTGTAAAAGTTTAGTTTGGGTAAGGGATTTTTAAATGAACTTCTCAAGTGTGTTGACTTCATCATGCTAACCTACCTACAGTTCATGTATGCCCCTTATAGCAGGCACTGCCAATAGTTCTGACGTCCCTCTGGGGAGAGTTAGACACCAGTCATCAACCCAACCCTAATAATTAGCATCTGTCATGCCTGAAAATTGCTTTTGGTAGTAGATGAAAGCCCGATCCATTGAGGGATACTGCCATTACTTCTTTAGCAAACCAAGGCATCTGAGTGATCGCACTTGAAACGACAGAATAAAACAGTCAATCTGGAGCAGTTTGTTGGCAGGGCTTCATTAACACTGGTCAGATGCATGCTGCCTGATTGTTTTTCTTTAGAACAAAGGAGCGAGTGGTAGGCAAAAAATGTAGGATAGGAATGAGGGATTAGAGGATAAAGGCTTCTACTTTTCTTTTAGGACACACTTAACAGAGCAAATGAGACGTGTGTGAGACAGAAGGGCTCGTCAGAGAGAAGAGAGCGAGAATGTGTGGCTGGTGTGACGCAGTCAGAAGAGCCTAATTTGTTAATTAGCTTCCTTTCTAATGTTGCGCTTTGTGCACAAAGATGGAGATTTTGAGTTAAAAGCCAGTCAAGTTTAGTTTAGTTCAAGATTTCAAGGTTTCTTTGACAAGTACCGGTCATTAGTTGATTTAATGATAAAGTGATTTCCCGTAATGATTTAGTGCTTTAAAATGTGTCTAGTTGGCCCTATATGCCACCATTCAAACAAAGGAAACACTGGACAGGAGGTAGGGATGGAGAAGTGCCCCAGTAGTGAGACAGTCTGGGGTTCTGTATGTGGCTAGACTAGACACTTAACAGGCTTGAGTGGATTGGTGATCCCAGTGGGATGCTGGAACCCAGTTGAGTTGTCTGGTCACAAACACTAAATTTTTTAGCATTTCCACAGAACTGATGGATGGAATGGTGGAGTGGGGTGTCTGCAACCCGCTCATTAATAATTCACAAGGAGACTTGAGGTACATTGAGAGGTGGGATCCTGAGAAGACAGTGATTGTACTGTTCTGAGTGGTTGACCATAAGAAGGACAACATACTTTTTGGTCCTGGGCAACATTTCTGTTGGGGCTAGTTGCTTCAACTGACTTCAGAGCACTGCAAGAGGTTCATATTAGAGATGCACTGATCGATTGGTCAGGGATCAAAATAAACCGATTTTCCTCATGATCGGCTTGGATCGGTGATCTTTCTGATTTCAAGTCAATCCGTTTTGTTACCAGGCAATAACATCACGCCAGCCACGCATTCTCGCTCTCTAATCTCTGATGAGCACTTCTGTCTCACACACGTCTCATTTGCTCTGTTTAAATATTGCTTGTATTGCGCATTATTTTAGTCATTCCTGCAGGTTTTGCGCTTACACCAAAGGCGCTCGCACCACTGATGATTTATATTAGTGGAGCACACAAGCCGACCAATACTCAGTCTCAAACAGCTTGTGAGCCACAAATACCAAAATTAGTAGCTTACTGCAATAAAACTTTCAAATACATACAAAATTATGTCAAAATGCCCATCTTGGTGAGTATTCAGTTAAACACCGTTTTGGAACGTTAAATAGTTGAGAAAGATAACGCATGTTGTGTAACAGTAAATTGGGTCCGTGGATAAACTCTTAAAGGGAATGCAGTCAAATATTGCTGCTGCTGTCTGTCCTGTTAATCAAAGAACAAAAGACAAAGAAAACCACTTTCTGCTCTTGACTGAATACGTTTTATAACTATAAGGGTAAGCATTAATTTGTATTTAATTTGTAGTATTTCTTACCTGAATAAAAACTTACTTAACCTGAAAACTTAGTTTCATAGCTCTCTTTTTTCTATTGCATTTATTTGTTCTTATTTTATTACTGATATTTTACTTTTTTTTTTTATGCAAATTAAAGAAAAGTAGATTTTTGTTTGTATATGCTGTCAGTTGTAGCTCGATCGACAAAAATCAGTATCGGCAGATAACAGTAACAAAAAAATCAGAATCGGCCAAGAAAATTGCAGTCGGTGCATCTCTAGTTAATACATTTAATATATCAAATTTGAGCTGCGTTTGTTTCATTGGTATACCAATATGGCTGGCTGATATAGCTAGCGATATGATCATGCGCATCTAGTCAGAAATCTGGTTCTGTGATTACCGCTAAATCGACAAATTCCTCAGGAAGGCAACCAGAGGTCATAAATCAGTCCTAGTGCCACAAGTCTCAAGCAAGATAACCAACCAACCATCTCTTTCACAGAACAGCTTTCAACATTAACACCACTAGAACAATTATTGACAATTTCAAACCTTTTAACCTCTGGTCTCCACAGAAATCTTTGTCAGATAAAGACACAGAAACTGTCTTTTCCACATATATATCGACCTAAATGAACTCAAAAGGACTTATAAATGAATATCAGTCCCTCGCTTCACTCCATATTCATTTATGTGTAACCCACACATTTCACTATAATTTTATAATCACTTATTGTGTATGTCTTTTAATAACTATTATTAGATAGCTTAAAGATACATATCCATGTTTAGTGTGTACGTGTTCGAATCTGTTAGCTTGAAACAGTCATGACCATCAGTTATTTGTCAAATGTATCATATTCTTCAAGACAACATTTGAGGTGTGGCCAACAGGCCAGTTTAAATACTTAGGAGACCACAAAATCTTGCTTTTAGTTTTTAGCTATGCGTTTAGCTTCTGCAATTAGTCATGCCTGCTTTTAGTTTGCTTTTAGCTTTGCTTCTTAGCTTTAGCTTTTAGCCATGCTGTTTGTCATCACTGTTCTTTGAGCGCGGTTCCAGCGTGCTTCGGCCTGTACGCCTGCTGCTACTTAGCCACGATGAGAAGAAACACCACCTAGTCTCGTCAAACTTTACTTCTTTTCTCTTCCGTTTGAGAGTTTCGTGTTCTGAGTTAAGTTTTGTAACGCCGCCTGACCTCGACTGCCCGTTCAACTTCAACCAGCCCACACAACTCTGCATCTTCAGCCAACGCCCCACCATGGGCTTCCCAAGACGTCACTTCAGCGACAACTGAACTTCCAGCCAATCAGCGACATAGGGAGAGCCCCTTTCAATGACAACTTTACACAGGCAATGTACCTCCAGACTCAGACATTTGTACTGGTGTATCTAATATAATTTTAACCTCATTGAAGAACTCAATGCGAGGGTTAATTAAGTGATTGATGGTTGTTCATGTCTATGCAATTTCACATATTGCTGTAAACTTGGGATTCCACATTTCCATTCTCTTAAACTCATCTTTTCCTAACTTTCAATCTTCCTGCAACTTGTGTGAATGTGTGAGTGTGTGCATTTGTGTGTTACATTAGTTTATGTCTTAGGTTTATCTAATTAAAGCCTTATTCATATTGAAAAGAGAAGTATCTTGTGTTTTGTGCTTACAAGTTAATGTCTTAAACTGCCGATCTTGTTACTGTGCTAATTGATAGTGTTTTCACTATACTTTGGATATTAATATCTAGCGCAGATTTGATGTTAAACGGCTCGTTCAGTGAATCGCAGGGCGTCTCAGTGATCAGCCGTGAAACAGTGATTCTGTTCAAATTCCCTTAAAAATCTTAAATTATTCCCTTTGAGCTAAATTGACCTGTTTCCCTTACATTCGGTACCAAGTCGGTACTAAAATTTTTTAAATGTGATGGTACCAGGTTTCTTTAAGTACCGGTAGTACCAAGGTCCCGTTCAAACACGGTTCAGCGCTATATAAATCTGTGTTCTGCACGTCTCTGTGTGAATTAATGAATAGCAGAGACGTGCAGGTTTGTTTACTACATAGACTGAAGCGCATGACACTTGCATTAATTTCAGAATCTGAGCTTCAGAGTTCTCTCTCCATCAAGCGATCTGAACTTTTCAGCTCATCTCAATGGACGCACAGCGCACCTGTATTTGATGCTCTGTTAACTTTTTGTGAAGGCGCATGACTCACCGTCGCTTTACTGATAGCGCTGTTTCTCACACATGCAAAGAGAGAGAGAGCGAGAGTCTTACCACGCTGAATTGACACGCTATATGTAAACTATTCTTTGTTGTCTTCTCCTGTCAAAATAATGGAGTTCATTTAGAATTATTCATTTTCATTTTCGAACAAGCAGAAGACATACCAGTTTCTCCGGTAGTGGGCGGAGCTAATGCGCAAATGGCAATTTCTTTGGCTGGCGTTGATTTAGCTCTGTATTTGTACTCTGCATAATGACAATAAAGTTGAATCTAATCTAATTTTTCATAATGTTGTGGAGATGCTTTCACAAGACATCAACACCTCTGAATCCAGCAGTGTCCACCATAATATCAAAGTGCGCATCGATGATCATTGTTCTAGCTTAAATATTTATCATAACATGTGATCTGTAGTTTAGTCTAAAGATGAATTATTGTGCACCTATAGCACTCATCGCTGTCATCAAAACATAGCATGCCACAGGAAAAGTATCTCCATTAATGCAAGTGGAGTATTTAATGTAAATGTATATATCGACATGAAAACGGAGTTTAAAATTGTTGTTTACTTCATTACTTTTCTCACTCTAAGAAAAATAGTTTGTACGCATGGTCTAGAATGTCCGTAAGGAGCGTACATATTTACGGAAAGTTTATTTTTTTATAAATCACAATATGTGCGTGAAAAATTGTCTACACATGTTTCTATGCCCATTTTGTGTGTACGCAAAATTTATAAATGAGACCCCAGATCCCAAGTGGTTAGTCGAGATGCTTTACTGTTTGCACTTGCTATTAAATATGTGTTTAAAATATGTGTCTTCTGTGACCACTCGTGTTTGGATTCCAGCAAGATACATCAGTTTCCTGGGAGCATTGAGTATGGCTTTTGAATTCTATTAAATGAATGAACCCATGTTGCGTGGAAAAGAAAGTGAGTGAAAAGGATGGACAACTGCAATTTTAACCGCAATCTGTCTTTTTTTTTTATTCTGCACCATTTCAATGGCATGGTTTGATGCACTTTCTCTCAACACGTCTCAGAATGATCACGTGTGGGCAGTGAGTAGGCAGTGCTTCACTTCTGGCAGGGAAGCACTCAGGACTGTAGTATCTCCACTACAAATGCGATGTGATCACTAGCGTTTTTTTTTGACTGCATCCACACGTGGTTTGATTGATTTGATCATAAAATGCTTAAGTTTCCACCTGTATTTAGCAATGGCCACTGGTGATTGGATCACCTGAAACACATTGTAATGCCATGTGCAAAAGGGTCCTAACACAGTCCTGTCTGCACTCCCTACACATTCAAACCCCATTTTTAACTTGCTATTTTTTATTTTTTACTCCGTGTAAGACTCCTACTTCTAAAGTAGTATAGCATTGGTCATAAATTTGGGATCATTAACTTGTTTGTGGCACACATGCATTTTTTTAAACTTCTTGGGGGAGACTCCTTTATGCTCTCCTGCTGGATGAATGAAACATGATCTTTCCTGTTGTCTCTTCTCTGTTTCTGATGACAGTAAAATTTGCAATTGGAAACAAAGATAAATATTGATCTAGACTGAAATGAACTAGTAGATGAACTAGTAAGATCAATAAATGCCAAAGCTACATTTAAAGTATGCAGCATGAATCACTGCTGACAGTATGAATCTGTTGGCCACTTCCTCTGCCTGTGATTCTAATGACATTCACTGCTTCCTCTGCCTCAGGATTAAGTGAAAGCTGAAAGAACTGTGCTTCCCTGTTGTATTACGAAATATAGCTCTGGTGCAATAGCCTCCCCCATTTATCTTCTCCACGCTTTTACACTATGATGCAAAACACAGTTTTTGGAAAGATCTATGTGTTATAGTTCTTGTTTTTGTAATTAGAATGGCCTCCATAACAGAGTATACCAACAACATTGGGAGGCCTATGACTCAACTCTGATATGAGATGCATCAGAAGATTTATTTTTTTTGGTCCTAGAGGTGCGTTGTACTAGTCTGGAAAAGGTTTTTCTTACTTTTTATATACAAACTTCTTGGTTACTTTTAAAATAACCTGATCAGGGGTCTGGATCTGGGCTCTTGGACTATATGTTTGGAAATCTAAACCAGGGTTATTTACGTTATTCATCAAATATGATGATCCCTTTGAGAGGGACCCCATCCTAAAATGTGCAAGGCGGCTTTAGTGAATAAAGAGCCAATTTATACTGTGAAAAATAAAATATTTAAAATAAACCTGTATGAAAAAAAAAAAAACTGTCAATAGAAGAAAAAATATATTTAATATTAATTATTATAATTAATTATATTGTTTATCATAATCTTTTGTTATATTTAATAATTCTATTATATATAATAATGGACCAAGAGAAAGGCCAAGTGGCTGGAATTTATTTAAATGTCTATTGGTTGTCGCAGTGTTTTAGTAAGTAAAATTAGACATAAGGATTTGGATCTGGCATGCGTGTATGTAATCAAAGCGTTTGTATTCCACATATGTCAGTGTCATCATCTATAAAGTCTTTATAACATAAATTAATATTTCAAATGTGTGTATGAAATGTGTAGACGTAAGCTTCTCAGTCTCACCTTTGTGTTGCACAGTAAAGAGCAAAGCATTAGATGGGTTCATAGATTATTGATGGAGAGAACAGTGCTCAGCAGAGCAGCAGATGGTTTTGTGGCCGGTATGTTCCTGCCTGAGAGGAAAGAGAGGACACTTATTGGCTGTGTTTGCATGTATGTTGTGATTCATAGTGAAGCTAGTCTTTCCAACCAGACTTTTGACTTTCGCTATAAATTCTGGACTGCATTTGCATCTTATTCTGGCCAATAACCACTTGTTTTTTAAAGAAAGAAACTGTAAATGGCCAACCACAGATTAACATTATATTCAGGGGTATTATCTGAAACTGATAATACATCAGACAAAAAACTAAACAAAACACTAATGTATTATTAATAATAAAAATAATAATATAAAATTACTAAATTAAAACAAATATTAATAGTTCACTGTAAAAAAAAAAAAAATGGGGGAAACACAATATCATAAATATCAACTGTAAACATTAGCCTACATAAAAAAAAAAAACAACAACAACAAAAAACATCAAACTTTTAAGCCCTTAAAGCTTCTATTTCTTTGTTTAGTGTTCCCAGAGCCACATTAGTGCGACCTAAAGATTTTGGTTTTATTTTGATTAATCATGCAGCTGTAGTAAACAGTTGGCTCACCCAGGACCATGTACCATAAATCAGGATTCAACTGATTAATGGGATTACCATGCATTGGACCTTTGCCCGTGACTCCAGCTTCTTTTGTGTTTTAAGTATCCATCAAATGGATTTGTGGCAAAACAGTTTGCATCTGCATGAAAGGAATCACATGCGCAGTCACACAACATATGTTTTGTATAAGACCCGCAGTCCTTTTAATTACATTTAGGACCTTGTGATTTTGAGTTATGTTGCGTGTCAGGTGTCCTGTCCTTTTTACCTATGCAGTTTGTATTGGACCGTGGTATCCAACACCACCTGTTCCTGTGTCCCAAGGATATTGTTCAGTCCATGTAGTTTGTGTGTGCATAAAGGCAGCATATCACAAGCACTCCCATCCACCCTGACCCAGAGTCCAGAGGAGTACTGCTCCGGCTCAACAAAGGAAAAGGGTTTTGTAGAGCTGCAATAAGCAACCAACTGCAAAATCCATGAAGCGTCTTCTCTTCAGGATCAGTGCTTTTGCTTCAGAGCTGAAAATACTTTGATGGGGAACTATAGGTTAACAGCATGCCATCTCTTGAAAGAAATGAATCTGTGTTAAACAGAGGCCATGCGGCTCTCTCACCTATTGTGTGCAGCAGCAGGCTTCCTTTTGAAACGTAAGATGGAGTGGATGTGGAGGGCTAAATTGTTGCCAATTACAGGGACAGGCCACAGAATAGCCTTTACTCTTCTGTTTGAGTGATACATCCATTAAGGAGGAAAGGGGCAGAATGCTCAAATCCTAATGACTGGCTTGTCTGTGTTGGCCTTATAAGTGCTTTTTTGCCTCACATTGGCTAATGCATCAGCATTTTAAAAGGCACATGCTAATGTAGCCTTTCAGTGCCTAATACAGGATACTTTCTTCACAAGTGCCGTGCACTTACATATACACGCATTGGGGTGAGCTAAACAACATATTTTCTGAATAGACTAGTCAGTGGCTTGACAAATCAAATAGTCTGAAGCCCTTTGTAGTTAACCCAACACAAGGCACGATGCACAAATGCACATGCATTTTAAAAAGCAGTAAAACCAGTCGGATTAATATTTGTTAACATTATGCAGAAAGATTACTTGTTGCTGGAATTATGGATGTTCATTTTAACTGGTTAACCATTAACCGACTGTTAAGAATTTGGACCAATTAATACAATCAGTTAAACGGTGTAAAAAGTCATTTATTTATTTATTTTCAGTAATTTATCAAAAATCAAAATAGGCTACTCTGTGTAAACCTTTTTTTTTGTTTTTTTGTTTTTTTAGAGAGAAAAAAAAACATCCCGTAGCCTATTAATAACTCCCATTTTAATATTTCATTCAGAAATAGGTCTAATGCCGAACACGAAATGTTTACAAACATTATAAAAAACACTGTATACATAGCTATGCTTTTTTAGTTCCCCTCACTTCACAACAAATACTTTCAATTAACAGTAGCCTATTTCAAAAAGAACAAGAATAAAAAATAGCCTATAAGAAGTTATACCAACAACAAATTTATTTAAACTGAAACCAACACTGGGTCTCTCATTCAACACAAAATCAAATGTTTTTTCTGTATTCGTGATGTGATTATTATTTATTATAGCCTACTTCACTCGCGTTCCAATTTCCACATAAAACAAAATGTTTTGCATAACATTATGGCGATACGGTGATAAGACTTAACAGCACAGATTTTATTACATATATTTAAACTGAGCAGTGTGTTTTTTTTTTTTTTTTTTTTTTTTTTTTTTACCATATATTTGACTGACTGTATTTTATTATGATAATGAACAGGCTGCATTGTCATGGTTCTGCCCGTGACCACATGTGTGCACATGCGGCGCCCGCGCAATCACTTGATTTATTTCTTCTAACAGTGGAAGCAACTAGACTTACTCATGAAGATAATCAGAATTGTAAACAGTTTACATTTATTTGTAAACATTCACAATTAAAACAAATATTTGTGCGTAAAATAAGCCTAAAGAAAAATAGGACGCCATTTTCTGCCATCTGTTTCCTCTCACACAGTAGAAAAATGACCCAATACGTGCATTTTTTGTTCATTTTTGTAATTAATTATTCAAGTGAAAATATATTTCTCGTATAGGCCTTTTTATTCACTGTATATAGCCTAGGTTTATTATGTTTTACTCCACTTGCAGAAGCACTGCAGGTGCGTGCTGTGATATCAAGACCATGCGAATGCTCATGTTCTGTTGTTTGTTGCTTTTTGGACATGTAAAATGAATCCCCGGGAACCAAATGTTAGAATTTTTAAAGGGTCACAGACACTTATCTTTTCTAATTTAATTCAATTCTAATTTAAAATGATCTTGTCAGTTTACGGTTAATAATCACTTAACAAGCATCGTTTGTTGGTTAGGAAAAATAAATGAAATGAACATCCCTAGCTGGAATCTTATCATGACACTCACATTTTTGTACAATTTGTTTATTGGAATTAGTCCATATTTATCATATCTTCACCTGTTTTTAAATTTAGATTAACTTTAAGTATACAATGGTAAAATTGCTGTTAGAAAACTGAAAATGTAACTGTTAATTGTAATTCTTAGCAAAACTATTTTTCATATTGTACATTATAATGTTGCAATGCAGAAATTAACTGGCAGCATTTACAACTAATTTTCTTTCATTATATTATTCACAAAATAGAATTTTAATATCAATTTATTTTTAATATCAGCCATTTATTTCAACATCTTAGTCAATATTGGCCTATATCAGCCAAAATTAAAAGCTTCACTTGTGAAGATTTTGTGCTCAAAAGCAGCTAGAATGAGACCCAATGGAACACAATGGTCGTGACACATCATTCATGTGTTGTTCAAAGTTCCATGTCTGTAAATGCCTCTTCTTTTTTTGAGGGTAATGGTGGTACATTGGTTCATCTTTTCAATGATGATAAATCCAGAAGACATATGAAAGGCACCTAAAGATTTCCAGCCTCATGGTTTTTCCATTCATCTGAGTTCCCTGCAGCTGAGGCCTGGAGGAAATTGCCTTTTAGGAAATTGAGTAGAAACCAATTAATTTGGTAGTGCGTGAGCCTCTATTTAACAAGAGGTCAGTAGCTGAGAGAGCCGAGAACAGCAGTGCTGACCGGAGACCCCTTTGCTTCATTCACTCAACACCTCACTGAACGGCTCCATTATCAGCAATCCCACGGCTGGTTTATTCCCCTTCATTCACATAAAGAGGGAATCGGTAGGCGCGCTCACTCATGTCATGTTTCATTTTCATCTCATATACACATCAATCTGAATGTAGTAGTCAAACAGTTCACAAGCATTTACCCATTTGCTGCTGGCCTTTTGATGTGCAACCATTGATTACCAGACAATCTGTGTGACACATTACATTTAACAGTCCTCATGTTGTTCCAAGTAAATATGACTTGTTTTTTCTGCAGAACACAAAAGAAGATATTTTGAAAATGTTCTGTATTTTTGTAAATAAAATGAAAGTCCAGTGTGGTTTGTATGGAAGAAAGTGTATCATCAAGGTTTGGAATGATATGAAGGTGATTAAATGATAACAATTTTAATTTAACCCCTTAAGTGTCACCCCCCCTTTTGGGGGGTAGAGCTGAAAATGGCGTGTCCAGATTCAAATTAATGTCATTCTGGAACGGTTTGGAATATGAACCTAATTTTGGGCTCATTTTTAAAAACACAATTGGAAGTTTTTTTGTACATGTGAAAGAAGTTTATTTAAAGAAGTTTAAATAAAATGTAAAACAAAAAAGTTATAGGTGTTTAAATTTGTTGTAATAAAAAAAATAATTTAATATTTATTTATATTTAAAAAAAAATTTAAAATAAGATGTGTTGAATTTAATTTCATGTCAAATGAAAAGCCTTAAGGGGGAACTATCCCTTTAATGTTTTATTTTAAATTCTAAAAGACTCAACTCAAATACAGTATCGTTTAATTTTATCATGTTCATCAATATTTTATTATTAATAAAAAATAGTACTTTTCTCTGTTTGAATGTGTTGACAGGTGACAAACAGGTGACAATAAAACAGTTGTGCGGTAATATTTTAATGGAAATCATGATTTTTTTCCCCTTTTTTTTTTGTTCAAAAGAACAGCAGTTTTTGAATTTGAAATCGTTTGTAACATTAGACAATCTTTACTGTCACTTGAGATCAATTTAATGTGTGCTTACTGAATAAACATATTCATTTCTTTAAAAAAAAAAAGAAATCTTACTCTGTTTGAACTTGCCATTTGAACAGTTGTGTGTAAGGAAAATATCTATACAATACATTTTATTCCTGAGAACAGAACAGAAACAATACCAGGAACATTGCTCACAGCAGAAGATATAAAGTCTACAAATTTCAAGACATTTATTGTGTGCAGACTGTTTGCCAAAGCACCTCTGTGGCTTTACCTGCATTGATTTAAAGGACTTGAATTCAGATATGCCACTTCTCATAAAGGACTTCAGCATGCTATTAGACTGAATACAGATGCTCTAATGGCTTAATTGTCTATAAATTCATGCCCTTTTTAGCACAGCAAAAAAAGAAAATCTATAAATTAGGCAAACTCACTAGTCAACCACCCTGACCCATCTTTACTAGCAACCTTGTAAAATATATCTTCCATGATGCTATTTGCAGTGTAGAGGCCTCTTGTGTTGAGAAGTGCGTTCAGGCCTCAACTAGAGTCTTATGAATGGGCCTCTGCTGTCTGACTTAGTTTATCACCTACTATAACATTTACAGTGTCTAGGCCTGCTGGGTTGAAAGATAAAGCTCTCAGGTATTATTATGACTATATTGTAGAGCGAGAGTGATTTTTATGGTAATTGCACTTCCCTGTCCTTTCCTGGAGGGTGTCTGTGTGTGTCTGTCCTGTTTGATTTAAGTGGAGCACGTCCAGTGGATTTTCTGCCCTGTGCTTGTTATCCTTCTTGGCCAGCCGTATCTGGCGGCACAGGTGTTTATTCAAGCACAACACACCACTTTGTGCGAGCGCATTTGCGCATTTGCTGTTTTCTCTTGTGCATGGATAAAACGCAGTTGAACATGGCAAACAAGGTTAACTCTGTGGATCTTCAAGTTTTGGAACTTGTTTCATGAGAGCGTTTGAAGTGATGTCTTTGTACACCTAAGAGGGAATGTTTGACAGAAACAGGGCTCTCTTGTTAACTCACGAGTTACAGTGAGTCCCAGACACGCGAGGTGCACGAGAAGTGGAGTTATCTGGAACCGGTTTAAGAACACGGTGTCACATTATAATGGAGCAGCGAGATTGTGCCTCTGTGGAGGAAAGGTGGTGTGCTTCTGATGGATTAGTTCTTTATTCCCCTTATCTTTGTCGTGTGCATAATTCCCACACAGCCATCCCATGTGAACGTTCGTCCTGGTTCCCACTCTCTATGGGACACTGGAGCTCCGAGTCCAGCAGTCACAAGCTAGATTGAAGGGAATAGTTTGACAGCTCAGTGGTTTCAATAGATTTAAATTGGCAGCAGAAGCTGAGCAGGTGAAACTAGATAGTAGATGTGGGTTAATACTGTGTTATGACTGGCAGCTGTGGTCAGAACATAGGTAAAATGCCTCTGATGAGGGATTTAGGACCTCGTTTTCAGCCTACGTGAGCCGTCGTTTCACTTTGAAGTCTCTCTGAGCCTGTTAAACCTCACTGAAAGGGTTCAAAGATACAGACAAAAGCAGCGGGGATTCTCACATGTGGTCACGGGCAGAATGAATGAATGAGGAGCAAGGGAAAAAAAGAGTGCTTTTGAGGAGAAATAAAAAACAAAGGAACCTGATTGTGGGAGAAAAAATAGAAACCGAGGGAGTGATGTTTCTCTGTCTGAAAGGATGAAATATGGTGTTTGACTTCGTTTTAGGTTGCATCGGCTCCCCTGAACATATGTTTAGCACTTCAAGTGATGACATTTTTATGAGCAGTCGTGTGCGGACCTCAGTTTGCTACTATCTTCTTACTGACTGAAGTCGGTCTTCTTACCGGCTCTTCAAGCACAAATAGAAAAGCTCTTTGAAGGAGTATATGGGCAATATGTGCTTAAAGGGATAATTCATGATAAAATAAGAAGTCTGGACTTTACCTTTTGTCTTTTGAAATCCATAAGAGTTTAATTTTCTTTTATTTGAACACTTAAGGAGTTGTTTATGCATGGGTCAGTGACTTGAAAGAGTGTCCGTGATTAAAGATCCAACAAGTTCTAAAAATTTTACTTTTTGTATACTTTTGTTTTTCTTCTTGCATAAATTGTTTCAAAATTTAATAAGCAATGAAATAGTTTGTTATAATATATTGTTCTCTAAGGAACAGTAAAAAGGTTTATAACAAAAAAGTTTATAAGTTGTTTCATTTTGTAAAAAAAAAAAAAAAAAAAAATCATTGGAAAAATGTATCCTGAAACCAGTATCATAGTTTCTTTTGTGTTCTGCAGAAGAAAGAAACAGATGTTCTTTTTGTATTTTAATAGGCTTCATGACCTTGGAACACATCTGCAGGTGCCTTCTTAATAGATAGCATTTATTTGAGATAGAAACCTTTTGTAATATTGATGTCAAATAGGATTTTCAGTGAATTTGACAGAAATTTCTGTCTGTTCCTCACACAAAATTGTTGTATTTAGATGACTATTTGCGTATATGTAGTATGGACTATGTTTTTGATGAATTTTATGGTACTTTTTCGAGTTTGACACACCTAGTCCCTATCTACTTTCAGTGTATAAAATATAACAACTTGTACATTGTGCTAAACTTCTTTGGTGTTTGATGGAAGAAATTAAGTTTGGAAAGACATTAGGATAAGTAAATGGCATTTTGCTGTACATTTTGGGTGAACTGTCCTTTTAAATGTGTGTGCTGTATAGTGTTCATTGTTACTGGAATACTTAATCTTGCATCTCACAGTCTCACTGTCATATGTTGTTGATAGTTGAATTTGTGATGTAGAACTGAACTATCCACTGTGTCCACAATGTTTCGTTGCAGTGGTCATTCCTTTTAGCATTGGTCAGACAGTGAGGCACCGTGTTTTGTGTCCTACAGTGGTTCTTGTTTGCCTATGGAAAGAAAGAGACTTTCTTACTTGCCATGGGAAACAGCACTCCAGAAATGTATCATATTGTGAAAATACTGAAAACAATCCCACAATGCACTAGGACGCAATTAGAATGAGGTCTAAAACCGCTTGCATTCCTTAGGGCCTCCTTTTCAAATTCGTACTTATTGCATTTAATTCATTTAAATAATATCAACAGGGCTGTTGGAGTTTATGGGGAGATTTTGTCTCATCTTAAGAGCCTTGAGCAGGGATGTTTCTGAAAATGATGTCACACTCAGAATGCAAATCCCATTAAATTGCTCTCTTGCAAAAAACGAGTAAAAAAACGGAAAGAAATTCAAGATATCAAATGGATTTACGAGCTAAAGGGAAAAAAAAGTATCCCAAGATTGAAGGCTTGACAAAACAGCACAATGAAAGCGCTGGGGGGTGGGGAATAAAGATGGAGTAGCTTTGCATATATTGTAAATATGGCTCCACACACACCCAGAAATTAATGTCTTCTATTTCACATAGTTTTTTTTTTCAACAGGCTGGGTGCAGCTCAGTGTAAGAGGCCGTTCATTTTTCATTTAAATAGCTTTTCCGGGCATGCACGCTACTGCTCGGAGGCGCAAGTCCATTGACTGCTAGTGTGATGGAAGTGAATGGGAGATGTTGGCCCTCTCTGAATGACCCTTCTGGCTAGTTCCTAGAACTACGAGGTGCGAAAGTGCCTTATGAGGCTAGATCCATGCTAGAGCTGGCGTAATCTCTAGTTACCTCGAAATAGGCATCCCGGGGTAGAAACAGAAAGGCAAATGGAAGAGAATTAGTGTAGCTGCTGTTCATAATGTTTCAAGCAAAAAATATGTTTGTGACTTTTATCTGATCTAACTGGGAACAAGGGTATGAGATTCATTATGTGAATGTTTGGCTGAAGGATGTCTTTAATCTATATTTAAACAGTGTTTGAGACAGTGTTTGACAGTGTTTGAGCCCCAAACATTTTTAGGAAGATTACTCCAGAGTTGTATGATAAATATATATATATGAGAAAATGCTCTCCCTCCTTTAGTCAGGTCAAGTCTAGTCACTTGATATTTGTATAGCACTTTATAGTAGGGATGTGCCCGAATCTGAATCAGTCAACGGACACACCCCCAGCATTTGAGAGCAGAGAATAATGATTTTTAATTTTTTTAATTTTGATAACTAATCCTGGGTGGTTTATAAAACATTTTTCTGTGGTTTGACAAACTCCGTATATTCAATATTGCTTAATGATAACAGCACAGTGGAACAATATCGTTGCACTCACTCTCAAAATGATTTTTCTCCAGCTGATGATCAATAAAAACACGGACAGCCAATCAGAATCCATCCTTCTGTAATCGCATGAGCATTTAAAGTGGCAGGTGGCATAATTAGAGCTCATGCTTATAATAAACAGAAAGTTATTGTGCCTTGGTGTGGACCCTAATAAAGTTATCTTCTTGGTGTGAACGGGACTTTAGTCTTACCACAACCAACACACTCAACACAGCAACAAAACCATGATTCACCTCTTCTGACATCCCCACAGAGCAGATATTAGGACTGCTGTGGTCATGTCTTGCTCACTGAATAGTTTTGTATTGATCCCAGAGCATGCTGTCTTACTCATTTCCTGTCCTTCCTTTGGGGCTGAAGCCCACAGACCCCTTTTTCCCATTTCCTTCCTGCCACTGAACAGTATAGCTCTCATTCTTAAATATAGATAATACTTTTTAAACAATCACTCTTCGCCACATGCACACACACCAGTACAGCTGTGCCTCCAGCTGCTCACCCGTACGCACACAGGAAGCAGTGTGCCACCCCCCGTCTGCCTGTACTAAAAGACCTGTGTTGTTGTTTTTTTATGTGGCACAGCTGAGGTGCTGACTGGAGTCCCTGTCCTGTCCTGGAAGAGGCAGCGCATGCTTTTCTCTTTCACACTCACACTCACACTCTGTCTCTCACTCTCTCTGTCTCTCTGTCTCTCTCTCCCTCTCTCTCTCTCTCACACACACACACACACACACAAACACACGTTTAGCTAAATGGTAAAAAATAAAATTATTTATTTCTGTATGTCCTCTTTTTACAACAATCCTAATTTTATATTTTATTTGAACAATTATTTTTAACTTCCTTTTTGTTCTTTGTCTTTTCGTGTCTTTCCCATCTATCAAACTTCCAAAAATGATTTATTGAACTTCAAACTTGCATGCTTTGGTTTATATCTTCAAATGTGTATAATGAAATGTTTTGTTAGTTGTCTAATGATTTGACGTTAAACATAAGGAGACCTCAGCTGTGTCAAGAAAGGCATGACATCTGGATAATGCAGCCTATTTTATTGCTTTAATGTTTGTCTAATTACAATCTCAGAGATGCACTCAGTAGCCAGTAGGTCTGCTGGCTGGCATTTCTCTCAGTTTATGTATTTTTGGCACAGTAACTAGATGCATGGGATCTGACTTACTTTTTTCATGTGACTCTAATCTTGCACCTCTACTGTAAAACCTCATTAGTCCCAAGTTCCTCCTTATCTCCAGTCGGGACAGGCTTCTTAAATCTGTGGCTTTCTACTCAGCCAAGCTCTGTTAAACCTTAAATGTATCAAAAAGCTGCTGTCACTTTCTGGTTCGGCTCAGTTCTCAGATGACAGACAGAAAGCCAGGACCTTAAAGCATTACTGTTTTTAGAAGTGAAGTGACTACAGTCACAAAACTGGAAAAAACTAGTTTAAAATTACAAGAGAGTGAGTAAATAATGACAGTTTTCATCTCTTTTGCTTCCTTTAAAGCTCAACTTCAACCCTATTTAGTTTTTTTTCTCAAATCTTGTTTTTTGATATTGTTCACTTCACATTTACTACTGGCTTGAACAGTCAGCCACTATGAATGCAAACCCCATTTGCACAAGTACAAAATCAGTAAGTCATGTGCACTGCTTATGTGTAGATAAAAAAAATGGCGTTAGAAGAAACGGTTCAATTCCAATCTGATGGTTCACGCTTCGGTCACATGGCCATGAAATGGACACATAATCGGATCAAGGACCACATATCAAAGCTCCCCAAATCGGATTGAAAAGATTAAAACACATTTTGTGTGTGTTCACACTGCTCAGAAAAATGAGATCTATGTCAGGCATAGACAGTTGGGTTGCCAAATGCTGTGAACTTGTATTCCTTCTCAATATGATCTTCTCCTCTGGTCATTTGCATCGCTACATCCCCCTCTAATTGGCAGTGGTTTCCCACCAAGTCCTTTTTTTTTGCTCTCCTTGTGAGGAAGTGCTTACACTCTGGCCTGCATCAAATGAGCAGAAGAGATTTTGGTAATTGCTCCGCTGGGTTTGGAGTTTGCGAGGTGTGGTGATGGTGGTAATGACCTGGGCCAATTTGATCCATGTGTGTGTCCTGTTAAACTCCAGAGCTGTGTGTGTATATGAGTATGTCTTTTTGAGGGGTATTGAGTTACTCTCTTGGCCCGTGAGACATGGCATTATGACTCGTGTCTGTATACACAGCGGCTCCATTAAAGTGCCTTTGGACTCAAATGTGTGAGAGGCAATTAAAGAAAGATAAACAGCAGGCTTGGGAAAGTGGTTGTCTCTCATGTACCAGTATTTATCAGAGGCTTTTGTGCTGACCAAAGACTAGACTGTAGTCTCCTCCTGCTTTGTCTTCCTCACTTGTTCTTGTATTTTACCTTTTAGCCATGTTTTCTTTTGATCTTTGCAGCTGTGAACACATTTGATCCAGCGTGATCTATTTTAATGTCCTTTATTTGTCCACATTGTCTTCTGTTTTTAATTGTTGTTGTGGTTTTAAAGTGGTTTTGTTCTGTGCATTTGTTCCCGTGGGACTCTCTTGACACTGATTTGGATTGTAGTAATTATGGTTGGAAACTCAAACTAATTCAGTGTTTCCATGTTTCCATTTGTCAAAATATACTGGATTCATATGATTCATATTTATATTTACGCCATTCGGTTTTGTTAATATAAATAAATGGCAACTTTCCGTTATTTTTAGTGAATTGGTTGGTCCAGATCACTATGTGGACTGTTTTAGGAGTTGCTTTTATTGTGTGGATTTTATTTATAAAAATTTTTTTCAAGGTTTTAATATTTTCAGTCCCAATCCATTGCACGGGAATCAAAATGCCCTTGTTTCAGTGGGAAAAAAACAAGCCAAGCGGGTTTTGCATAACATGAGCATGAGTATTGGCCATGTTCTGAGTTTGTCTATTCACTTACTGAATCCTCAAAGAGATGTTGAAATGTATTTCATTTGATTTAGTTGTTGCTATTATATTGATGTGTAGAATATTTTCAGTTTTATAGAATTTATATATTTTGGGTACACTATCATCAAGTTGTTCCGAACCTGTATGAATTTCTGTCTCATGCTGTACACAAAAGAAGATATTTTAAGGGATTTTGGTAACCAACCAGTTTCCATAGTATTGAAAAAATATTATGAATGTCGGTGGGGACCAGAAACTAATTTGTTACCCACATTCTTCAAACAATCTGTTTTGTGTTACACTAAAGAAAAAAAAAAAAAAACTTAAAGGTTAGGTATAAATTGAGTGTGAGCACGATGATTCATTTTTGACTGAACTATCCTTTTAAAGTGGTTTAAGGTTGTATTATAATTATTTAGTGTATTATATATATATATATATATATATATATATATATATATATATATATATATATATATATATATTTAGGACTATTATACTAAACAAAGTACTAAATAAGAAGGCTACTAAAAGAATGAAGGAACAAATCCCTTCACTAAAAAAAAAAAAAAAAATAATAAAAAAGATAACTGGCTCAATGTGATTAGTTTATTTAGGCTAATTAGCAGGACTGTGGATTAATGCTACAGAGTTTAAACAGTTTAGTGAACAGTTTAGTGAAGTTAATTTTTGTCAAAAGTATAGGGTTCCTCAGGATCAGAAGCTAGATTGTGAAATAAAACTTTCATGAAATGCGTTACTCTCTCATGCTTAGCACCCAGAGGGGGAAAAGTTAATCTGGTGTACTGTAATAAAGTACTGTAAACTGGCATTAAAATGTAACTCTGATATGCCATCCTCCTCCACAGGAGCGAGGGATAGAGAGAGAGAGAGCACGTGTTGTTAGAAATTTATAGTGTTTTATATGTGATCCATATTTAATGCTGCGGAGCTGATGGCAGGCCAGAGCTGGTTATTCTGGGGAAGTCTTCTGTGACCCACATGGAAACGCTACTTTCATCAGCCGAGCTCAGAAAGAGGAACAGGCCTGACATGAATGTTCCAGTTAAACACCTCTGAAATGTCACTGGATGTAATATGTCATATGAAATCTTCATCCTGCTGAAATAAGACTGATGGTTCATGGTCTAGCAGGCTGTTGCTTTCATCCGTGGAATGACAGGGCTTAAACGTTGACCTGTCGCTCCAGGTGTGCTGGAATTGCAAAATAGACCCTGCTGACGCTCTTACGAATGTAAACCCTGTTTGATTATTTTCATAATCATATACTGTAAAGACTTTTTCTTTGACAATGAGACTGCATTGTTTACTAGCGAACATAAATAACTCTGTGGAGTCTTTTAGACTGTTCCTATACTTGCAAGTTTATTATCTTTGGTCTTTGTGTAAAGGTGTTTATCTGCATTTGTTATGGTCAGATATGTATGAGGAAGTACACAGGAAACGCATCACAGGACGATGGGGCGGGATGAGATGGACAATATGACTGACATTTTTACCAACAAATCGGTTTCTGTCTGAGTCACAGCGCAAGCACAGAAGAGTGTAAACACAGAGAGCTTAGGGAGGTGCTAAGCTTCATCAGATCACGTAAATCAGTGGAAAATTTATATAAATGATGATTCTGTCTGAAGAAATATGAAGTAAACAAGAATAAATATATCTATATATCTCCGTGTAAGTATAGTCCAATCTTTGGACTATAATCCTTTATTGATGCTGTTCAGTGAATGTATGTCAACACAAATA
Organism: Carassius gibelio; assembly: GCF_023724105.1. Taxonomy (NCBI): domain Eukaryota; kingdom Metazoa; phylum Chordata; class Actinopteri; order Cypriniformes; family Cyprinidae; genus Carassius; species Carassius gibelio. The sequence goes on along the minus strand of NC_068379.1, from coordinate 14,345,489 downwards.
TAAACTGCTGGTGACGTGACTGAATATGAATGCGTGGTGAATTTCTGTTCAAAAATTTAAAAAATACAGATTTATTATTTTCCTCTCCTGACATAAAATACTAAATTACTGTTGCTGCAACAATGTTTTATCAAAACAGTGGTCAAATATCAAAGCTAGAGTCTTTAATCTTTTTACTGATTGCACAGATTGTACAGAGTATGATATTTAACGTGCTATGAAAGTGAAAACAATAATCTGGGGCTGCTGACTGTCTGACAGCAAAAGGGTGTAATACTCAGATAACTTGCAACATAGTAAAACCAACATGACAAAGAATTGTGAAAAAATCATTAATCGCCATCCCAGGTGTAAATGACTTCTTTTAGATGAATCCAATCAGAGTAATTTTATAAATGGTCCTGGCTCTTTCAAGATTTATAATGGCGGTGGGCGGGTGTTTCTGTTCAACAGTCCATAAGATGGCTCCAGTGGTGAAAAAGGCCTCCTGTATTAAATTGATGTATTCTCGTAGGAAATATATCCATTTTTAAAACTTTATAAACCATAACTTCAAGCTTCCGCTAACTATCGGATGTGGAAGCCATTCCAGGTGGATGATGTAGGACATATGCATAGCGCATGCACCCGTGAGAAGTGACGAATGCGGGAAGCAGAGAGGAGAGAAAAAAAACAAACCAGAAATACAAAATGAGGATTTGTAAACAAAAACTTTGGTTTTCGCAAGACTATAGCATATTCTCACCAAGCTAGAGATTACGGTTGAGAAAGTTTTAAATATGGATATTTTTCCTACAAGAACGCATTAATTCGCTATAGGAGACTTATATTCACCCCTGAAGCCGTATTAAAGCCGTTTCAATCTGTGACATTTTTGTGGACAAGTATCTGGATTGTCTTCGTCTCTGTGAAATGTGAAATCAGCCAAATTACTATTTAAATCTTAATGTGTTTTCCTACCAGACTACACATTTGAATTTTTGGCGCTCGAATTGAATGTTTATTCACCAATTCTTGTCTTAAATATCTACCATCCTTCAAAACATAAACCTGCATTTTTCTGAATTCAGAATTTGTTCAGCTGTTATTTAAACTGGTGATTTTACCCTCCGTGTGGACAATCAAAATGGCAACAATACAGTTTGTTTTATGGAAACTGTTTGTTTTATGGACCATGCATAACACAACACATATGCATGGTCATACTTTAGACTTGGTTTGTACTACAGGTGTGACTGTTGACCAGCTTGAGTGTACTGATGTGTCATGTATAAGAATAAGAACATTATAAGAACAAACTTAATTTGCTTTAGAAAAATCGGAGATATTGACTGATATTGACAGTTTTATACATAGGCCTCAGATTAAGTACCATAATTCCATAATTATTCAACGATTATTAGTACTGGGGTTTCCAATCCATGAGTTTTGTCTAATACAATTCATAATCTAATCCAACTAAAGTTAATTGCCTCATCACAGAGCAGTGCAATAATTTCTTAAATATTTATCAAGTAAAATTGAGAATATTTATAAAATCTGAATTATTAGACCTCCATCCTTTTAATTCCCCTCTTGCTCTTTTTACAAGTTTTACTGCTGTTAGCTCTGATTTTATTTTAAAATTGGTCATCTTCTATACTTGATCCACTACCTACTAGTGTCTTGAAAAAGTGTCTGCCAGTTATTATTCCTCATATTAAAATGATTGTCAACACTTTACTTGTTTCAGGGATTGTTCCCCCAGCACTTAAAGTAGCAGCATTTAAACCAGTTCTTAAAAAATTGGGAGCGACACTGCCGACATGTCTAATTACAGTTCTATTTCAAACTTGCCATTCATTGCTAAGTTCTTAAGCGTGTGGTAGTTGGTCAGCTACAAAATGATTTCTCTGTGAGCAGACTACTAGATCCTTTTCAATCAGGGTTTAGGTCTCGACACAGTATGCACACCGCCCTATTGAGGGTAATTAATGATCTGGTTTAATTTTAAAATGGTTAGAATCATATCTTTCAGAACGCACTTAATTTGTAGTGCAACAAGATCTCAGACTGTTCCATTGTGACAGGGTGTCCCTCAGGGGTCGGTATTGGGTCCCACTCTTTTTAGCATGTGTATGTTGCCTCTTAGGGAGATTATTCAAAAGCATGGTCTGGGTTATCATTGCTATGCAGATTATACCCAGATTTGCATTAGAACTTAACCTTATGTTACATCTGCACTTTCAACTTTATCTGCTTGTGTACTGGAAATACAGGTCTGGTTGAAACAGAACTTCCTACAGTTAAACTGTTCAAAAACTGAAGTTCTATTGATTGGCACTTCAACTGCTGTAAAAATGATGTAATCATTTAAAATTTACAGTGGATGATTGCCAGATTCTACCTTCTGTGCAGGTGTTGAATTTGGATGTGATTTTTGGTGCACAGCTGACTTTTAACATTCATTTTAAGAATGCTACTAAAGACGCTTTTTATCAACTTCGGAAAATTGCACGTGTGAGACCGTTTCTCTCTAAGCCTGATGCAGAAAGAGTTAATCATGCCTTTATAACATCTAGGCTTGATTATTATAATTAACTTTTTGCAGGATTAACTGCAAATTTGATTAAGAGACTGCAATATGTGCAAAATTCTGCTGCTCGTGTTTTAACTTGTACACCATCCTGCAGTCATATCACTGATGTGCTTTCTCAACTACATTGGCTTCCAGTTCAATCAGGCGTTGATTTGAATGTTTTTATCTTAACTTATAAAGCAGTACATGGGCTGGCCCCAGAGTATATTTGTAATTTGGTCAATGTGTCAACACCATTTCGGTTTCTTCGCTCTGCTGGTCGTCTACTCTGTACTAACTTCATTGTGAACTCAGAACTATGGATGGGAGGTAATTCTCTTGTGTTGCTTCGAGGTTGTGCCTCTTCCTATCAGGAATGCCTCAATTTTTTATGGTTTTAAGAAATTACTCAAAGCATAGTTTAGCATCAGTGAAGTTATAATCTTACAGTAGTTGTCATTGTGTTATGGAGTAGTGTTGTTCTTTTATTGTTGTTTTATACTGTTGTAGCACCTTGAGTGTAGGAAAGCAGCATTACAAATAAAATTGATTATTTAATTATAATTATTTTGGACTGTTGAACATAAACACCCACCCACTGCCATTATAAAGCTTGGAAGAGCCAGGACAATTTTTAATAACTCCTTATTTGATTTCTCTGAAAAAATAAAGTCTAGGGTGGTTTGAGGGTGAGTAAATCATGGGTTAATTTGAATTTTTGGGTGAACTATCCCTTTAAATCATTCTAACAGATGTATGAGCAATCTCAAACTTGGGAGTGCATGGTGGACTGCCTAACAGTCAGTACCATTGCAGTAACAGTTAGTACTAGTGGTCTGTGTTGACAGGTTAATTCTGGTTTTCTTTTCAGGGGAAATGTCTCCCAGCTTGTCTCTGAATTTTAAACTTACAGAATAACATAAACAGTGGCTCTGAGGACTTTGGCACAGTGAAGTGAAACTTCAGCAGACAGACCAGGGGTCACATCTTCACTAAGGGAAATGGTTGAAATGAGAATACCAAAAGTAAAGGTGACACAGATAAGAAGTGCAAAAAAGGGTGATAACAAACCGTTTTCGGCCTGGAATTCTTGACACGGTTAGACAACATAGTTGCCAACTCTCACGAGACAAATAAGCAACTGCAGCTTCAAAAACAAGCCCAATATTTTTTGATAATTTATAATCATCAATATTATTTATTATCCATTATTTATTACCAATAACTGAGCCTGCAACATATTAAACTGAAACTACCCTTTTATCTGAAATGCAAACAAAGTTATTTGACAAAAATCAGCAAACTGCAACGAAGTAGGAACAAAACTCATCTCCAATCACCTGTGAGCAGAATAGGATTGAAGAGATCAAAAAGGAGAAAAATACGAGAGTTTCAAAGGGGAGCTGTAACATAGCCCCACATTTATAGCCTACTAAAATATTGTCTATTCGAACCAAATATACTCTTAATATTATTAGGCTATAGGCCTACTATATACTATAGGCCTACTTGTTTTTTTTTGTTTTATTTTTTATTACAGTGATAATTAACACATTACACAAAAATTGCAAAAAAATAAATAAATTGTCTACCTTATAAAGGACAAAAAAGTCGTCACACTCTACAGTACATCTACTACTATCATTGCTTGGATTACAGCATCACACGCCTTCTTTTAGAATGTGATATTTCTCCAATCCCTCATTGAAGAAAAATCACGTTAAAAAAGGCGCGTGAGGAGGGGGCGGCATATTTGTCAAATTATGCTACAGCGCTTATATTTTTGCACTGATTGGCTATTAACTGTGAGCAGTCAGAGTGTCAATCAATGCATTGGAGAATACAGTGAACATAAATGAAAAGAAACAAAGTTTAAGTTCATCTGGAAGCGAAGACAAAAATGCAGAATGTGCGATTTGAAACTGTCCTACTACAACAGCACACCGAGTTCTGTAAGTAGTACGCCTAAAGTATGTTGCTGGTGTTAAAAACGAGCTGCTTTTATCCTCCATGTTAATCAGTAATTTTACACATGATAAAAACATGCACTTAATTAACTCGGAAAACCGTAAGAATACGGCAGCCATATATATATACATAGTTGACAGACTGATAATAATTTGTCTATATTAAAAGTATTGCTCTTAACAGACCTGTGTATTTTGTATCACTAGTGCAGTGTCCGTTTTCGGAGCATGTCAGGGGTGTCAAACTCAATTCCTGGATGCCCAGAGCCCTGCATACATAGTTTAGATTTACCCCTAATTAAACACACCTGATCCAACTAATTAAGTTATTCAGGCTTATTTGAAAGCTACATGGTATGTGTGTTGAAGCAGGGTTGGAACAAAACTCTGCAGGGCTCCGGCCCTCCAGGAATTGCGTTTGACACCCCTGATATAAGCCCTGCCTGCGTGAGGCATGCAGCTTCTGGCTCGAGCTGTTCTGTAGTTTATTAAAAGTTGATTAACATGTCGCATGTCCATATTGCACCAAAATGCAACACTGCACTCCCTTGGCTCCGAAAGCAACAGACCTGCAACGTGTGAAGTCTATTGGATGAACGGTTCTCGACATATAACATACATGCAAACAGACAGACAGACACACAGAGATTCCTGCCTTTATTAGAGAGAAGAATGAGTTAAGCCCCTCCCTCCGAAGCCTCGAATATTCGGTGTTGATTACTACCGAAGCTTCAAAGCTCAAAAAATGGCATTCGGACCAGCCCTACTGTAAACATAAAGTTGTCGTCCCCGCTACTAGGCTATGGCATGTGAGTATCCTGCAGGAGGAGGATTGTTTATAGTCTTTTCTTAGAATCTGTGATTGTGAAATATCCACACCGGTGCGGTGACTGACTGCCAGTCTGTCACACACTCTTCAGAACATCAGATTCATCCATGCTGGAGCCGTGCCGACTCACAACACACGCAAGCTAGAGCATTCCGCTAACAGCTGCAATTCCAGGTTTTCAAATCGAGATGGCCACAAAGAGGCAAAATTTATTGACTGCAGATTTAAGGTCCTGTTGAAATGTAAAAAGAAGACAGTGGCTTGGAAGACAGTTAGCTTGGTGCTAGCATCAGACTTAAAGGTGCAGAATGCTTATGGACAGTTCACTGATCATCTGGTGTTTCTTACTACACATGAAACAAAAACATAATCTCAGTGATTGGTTGGCTGTTTTTGAAGGCTGGACTGCATCGGTTTTATACGTTAAATCTACTAGGAAACAAACAAAAGTACTAGGATAATACACTTCGGTTGATGTGGTGCTCAAGAAACATTTCTTATTATGAATGTTAAAAACAGTTGTGCTGCTTAATGTTTTGTGAAAACCATGATTTTTGATGAATAGAAATTTCAGAAGAGCAGCATTTATTTGAAAAAGAAATAAATTGTAACATTATAAATGAAATTCTTAAAAAAAAAAAATCTTACCAAACCCGAACTTTTGAATAGTTATATATATCTAATTTATTTGGCTGTGTTTCAAAGAATTATGTCTGTGAAATATTTTGCCTATTATATTTTATAATATAATTTAAGTAAATTTTTATAGTCACAATATTGGTAATACATCAGATAAAAAAAATAAAAAAAACCCCACCTAGGTATTTGAGGGAAACTAAGACTCATGCATTTCATCTGAGCAGTCATCAGATCAGAGTGACTACTCATCTTTGTCGGCAGTTCTTAATAAAATGGTGTCCAGGCGTCATGCCTAGCTCTGTGAGACTGTAAGTTTGCCTCTATTGTTGAGCTATATTTCTAACTGAATAGAAAACAATTTACCATACGTGAAGGTGTTTATGGAGAGCCAGGGTGGCAGAGCGTAAAGTGGATGTCATGGAGGCAGAGAGGAACACAGGGCATAACAAACATCAGATCACCTTGGGAAGTGTAAATTCCCATGGTGCAGCATTGTCAAGATAACCCAACTGTCTGCTGCTGTTCTATAGAGCTGTTTGCTGACATAGCATTAGGATGCTGTTTCAGTGTTGTTTTTTTGGAGTGTCCGTGTGTGTAGGCAGCTGGCATGAAGAAAGCACAGGCGTGTGTGGGCTTACAGGGGTTAGAAAGGGAAAGACACAGATAAAGAAACACTTTCAGTTCACTATGGGATGCCCCAGAGAAATGCAGATGCATGTGCATATTTAGAAATAATTAAATCAATGATGTCTCTTCTGAGGCGTGGGGAGCGTTCACCCACACACGCTCACTCATTGTCACAGATCCGCACCTGACGGGACATGCCAGCAGATGGGCTGCGTCTTTTTTTCTGTTACAGATTGGACAGTGACATCTGAGGAATGACTTTCTCCCCGTTTCTCAACTCCCAACTGTTCACACTTGTCTTCCTTTATCCTACATTTTTGTCAAGCTTGGACAGGCTAGGATGATGTTAGTTTATCGGTTAATATCTTTCATTCTGTACAAAGCACTCGTCATTCTCAGAGTTGTTGACACAGTCTTAAAGATGCAGACACTGTAAAACTTCTGAAAGTAAAGCAAACCATGCCACTTGTGTGTCCCGTGGTGGCTTAAATACATCGAAAAATCCTATAGTAAATGGCATACTTTACACTCTAATAAAAATCCTGTTAAATTCACGGTTAAGAAACGGTGTTTGTTTGCTTATTTTTTATTATTATCATTAAAATATTTATACTTTAAACAAGTCATGTATTTACAGGTGAATAAGGCCTTTGACAGAGTAATTTATCTATGAATTAATGGAATATAATATACAAATCATCATGAGCAAATGTGCATTTCCCAGATATGTTCTCCCAATATTTAAGAATATAAACCTCGTATATCTTAACTTAACAGGAAAATTACAACTTCAGACACACACACAAATATAAATAATTGGCACTTTCACACATGAAACCCATTAAATTGAGTTAAAATGTCCAGATTACCTTTTCTTGTGAATGTTCTGCATCTGCTGTTCATATTTTGCTACCAGTCACTCATCTGCACCAAAATGCTGTTAAAACTTTAAAATGTGATTTGTCTTCAGTTCTGTGTATTGCTTGTTTCTAAGGAGGCTAGTTATCGTTTTTTCATAAATGAGACAATCTTTAGTTTCAATTATCAGTCTACTTTTTGTATCTGCTTGCATGGAGAGAAGATTCCACATTTTATAATCTGTCCAATTTGACAGCGTTATTTTCCACGTCGTTTCCCAATCTAAACATACCCAATGAACACTTAATTTAAGCTAAGTGGGTTTGTTTTTAAATGCAAGACTTGAGCTGAGTGTGTTTTAAATAAACTCATTATGATTTGCTGGCACTTTGACCTTTATTTGTGTGCTAATTGTAGTATTTACAGTCTGAGTTTTTGAGTGCTGCAGACACGCAGTGGGTTTCAATTTAGTGGCTGTGTTTAGTGTGTAATGGGTCTCTTGGCTGAAGGCCACTTGATTTTTTGAAGAGCCGATCGTTCTTCACACACTTTAAACATAGACATACACATTTCAAGCACTCAAAAGCTTGAAGGTTTTCCTATCAAAAAGGTGTCGACTTTTTATCAAGATTCTTACTAGATTATTAAGAAATACCTTTTGAATGGTAATGATGGTTCACTTGATAAAATCATTTTAATTATAAAAGAAACGGAGATATTTATATTGAATATGCTCACATTTTTGACAACTACTGACCCCTCCTTCTGTCTGTCTTACAGTGGTCTCATGCTCGGCCCAGCGGGAGGTCACAGTTCAGGCGGGACCCTTGATTCGAACGGAAGGCTCTCACATCACCATTTGGTGTAACGTGACCGGCTACAAGGAAGGGGTGGAGCAAGACTTTGAATGGTCCATGTACCTTTACACCGCTCCCGATCGAGAGATCCGTATATTGAGCACGTCCCAGCACAACTACGCCTACGCCTTGTACGCCCAGCGTGTCAACAGCAAGGAGATCTACATCGAGAGGCGGAGCAGAGACTCTGTCTTGCTGCACATCACTAAGCTGCAGGCCACTGACCAGGGCATGTACGAGTGCTACACTCCCAACACCGACAGCCGCTACCTGGGCACCTACAGTGCCCGAACCAACCTCACTGGTAAGCCCCCTCCGAACTCTCACTTAACCCTGCTTTATAATATAGTACGCTTCTTACTGGACTGTTTTTGCATTCATGAGCCTTATTCAGACTGGACAAGTTATCCAGCAGGAGGCTGGGTAAATGCATGTTTCACCGATGTGAATTTGTGATTTAATTTTCACATTTTCTCTCACAACCTTGGTGCAAATTGCTGAGAAAATTACCTACCGTTTTTTTTTAGATAACTCAGAGGTCCTCTGAGAAATCAAATTCCATCCGGATGGCAATGTCTGTATTTTATTGAGTAATATATATTTTTTCCCCCTCACAACTTCTAATTTTTTCAACCTTTCATTAAAAGCCATATCTAAAGCTGTCAGTCAGCACAACGAGAAAGTTATAGTTACAGTATTGTCCTTGGATTAAGATCTTTTTAACCAGCTTTAAGTGTTAAATGGTTGGTGGTTCAAGCATTGGTGACAGCCCATCCAATTCGAAAAGAGAATGAAATCAATAAAAAATGAAAAAGATCATTTAAAAACAGAATTAAATCGATCAGAGACAACTAAGTCCAGTCTGAATCTGTACATGAAATGTCAGACGTCATACAGTATGTTAATAATAGGGATGCACAATAAAGTGGAATATATTAAAAAGTATATATATATAGATGATGGTAAATGTAAAAATAGGGGAAATGGTTATAAATAATTCAACATATATATATATATATATATATATATATATATATATATATATATATATATATATATATATATATATATATATATATGTTGAATTATTTATAACCATTTCCCCTATTTTTACATTTACCATCATCTAGCTGTTTATTGTTTGAGAAATCCTGTTAGATCTCAAAATGAATATATATATATATATATATATATATATATATATATATATATATATATATATATATATATATATATATATACCTTTAACACTAGCTTGCTCTATTCTTTTTTTATTCTATCTGTTTTCTTTTTATTTATTATATTATTTAAAAGCCCATGCTACGTGTACTGTGTTAACCTAACTGAGACTTGTTATAGCACTTATATTGCATTGCTCTTTTTGATTGCTTCCACTGACCTCATTTGTAAGTCGCTTTGGATAAAAGCGTCTGCTAAATGAATAAATGTAAATGTAAATATATATTTTTATACTTTAAATTGTAATGTTGTGACATCTAAATTCACTTCTAGCATTTAAAATTACTAATTTTAGTTTTTATTTCTAATTTGTTTAGATAAAATTGTGCTTTTCTTTTCTTCTATTTATCAGCTTAACCATATCAGCAAGAATTTTAACATTTTGTGCATCCCAATTAATAACTAATTTGAGTAGAAAACACTGTTTAAAAACATATTTAACCTGAATAGTATACTGAATAATTATTGGGCTTTTTTTTTTTTGGGTTTTCAAAGAAATTCTAGCAATTCAGGTTTGGATTTTTTTTTTTTTTTTTTTTTTTTTTTTTGTGAGCTGTCAGCCTGAATCCTCTCCAACTCGTCATTGCTCATGTTAATGGATCTGTGCTAATTGGTGGACTTTTAATGCCTGATTGGATTTATGCTGCTCAGATCAGTCACTGTTCTGGTGGAATAGTGAAGCTACCTGACAGAATGCCCGTCCATCTGTCTGCCAGCCCACCCTATTATTAAGTTGGGCACAGGCTGTAATGCTGCCTTGCCACCTGCCACCATGATATCAGTATCAATAGTCTCTTAATTGTAATTGTAGTTAAACTTTACCCTTCCAGCTCTGCTCTCACACACACACATTCTGCTGATGTCTCTTCCATCAGTTAGCACAGTCACATGGGCTTATCAGTGACCGTGACTTATTACAAAATACTCATTGTTAACAGTTCGGCTGTTGCTTATTATGACTAAACATATGGGCTGAGTTGTCAATGCCAGGCGTTGCTCCATAGGCTCACATGCACCACGTGTCTTGAGATGCTGCACAAATGGACATGTGGACCAGCAAGAACAGTTTTAATATGGGATCGGTGAGTCATGAGTCGTGTTTGGTGTGGGCTGGGGAGCATCACACTGAGAGCCACCTGTTTAAGGACAGGCATGTTGCTCAACCCCCCATTCTGAGATCCTTGTCCTCTTTTAAGTACACCATCGTCCTTTTTCCTGTCTACTTGCTAACAGACCTCATGGAAGTGCTCTTTTTAAGTGATGTCCTATTCCCACCATCACAATAACAATAATTGTTGGAGAAAAAAAAATTACAAATGAGTTAATCATTGCCACCATTTATATCAAACCTGTGGCAAACAAATGTTTTGTACCTCATTGTCATGTGTAGTCATGTGACATTTATGGCTCAGGGGCTGGATTCATGAAATCTTCTTATGGAAGAATTTATGAAATTTCTTAAGAATTAGAATGTATCTAATTTAAGTTACATTTTTGAAATTCTTTTAAGGAAAATGATTTGCTGCTATATAGCCTATTGAATGACAGTTGATGTCAAAGACCCACCCATTCTCAAAGGCTTTTTTTGAGAATCTTAAAGAGTTAGTTCACCAGAGAATTAAAATTTGTAATTTTTTGGAATACAAAGTATTGGTAACTTGTATTTTTAATTGAGAAAATAAGAAGAAAAAAGCAGTAAAAAAGATTTTCGTTTTTAAGAATGTTTCATGAATCCGGTCTCAGGTGAATGGCTCAAAAGAAAACAAATACCCATTATACTGAAATGAGGTTTTTTAGCTGTCTTTGAGATGCTAAAGCTCGTAATAAAATGTATACTGTTCCGTGTGAGTTACTCTCCCTAATACTACAGGATTTCATATTCCTAATGATCAAAATGTAGTCCCTTCTCTTAGAATAGGGTGCAGCAGAACTGTAAGTATCTTTTAGGGACAGAAACCGTGTTTGTGTGTGTCAGGGAGTGGTGACCTTTGCATCCTCTCTTTCCTCTCATCCTGAAAATCCCACAGTGCACATCCCAAGATCTGCTCTAAAACCCCCTTCAACTCTTTATCAGGCAAGATTATGCTTGAAAGGCAAGCTAAGGTCAGAAATAAGGTCTGGCAAATACAGATAACAACAACTCTATCCCAAAATATAGTGAGTAGTAGTTCACAAATGAAGCTTCCTGCCTGAAAAGAGAGACCTGATTAAGGGGCCGTTCACATATTGCGCCTAAAAACGCATGGAAAACGCTAGGCGCGCCGCTTTCTCCTTCTTTCCAAAGCGCTCGGGCAGAAGCGCTCCTGAGGCGTCTGCCTTTGCTAAGCAACCATGACGTGCTCTCTCCATGAAGGCGTGGAAATTTCAGCAAAGGATAAATGGATTTGCAGCACAAAAAAATCGCTCTAAGTAGCTCTGCTACTAAATTTATTTCAAAATGGCAATCCATATACAGCTATGAACACCTGTTCCTTCATCTTGGCTGAGTTTTCAACGTTGTTATGGGAAAGGATGAAGCTGATTGGTTAGTTCTTGTCACATGACCCGCGGTGCGCTTGCTGCATTCTGAAAAGTTGAGATGTTTTTAACTCGATGCGGTGCGGACGCGCCTGGAAAAAACTGGCGTCGCTTCCATTATGAGCGCGCATGCCACGTGCCTACATTGGAAATAACGAACTTGCGCGCGCAAAAGACGCGAAATGTGAATGGCCCCTAAGACCTGATTAATGATCACAAATGAGGTTTACATTAGCACTAAGCTAATAAAGCAATGCACTACTAACTTAGTAATTTTTTTTGCAAGTGTTTGAAAGTTGTTATTTAGTCTGTTTGGTGCGAGTTAGTGCTGTTAACTGAAGCTAACTGAACTGAAGTTATTAATGACATTATTAATTTAGATTTTTGGGTGAACTAACCCTTTAATTCTCCTGTAATATTGGACTGTTTCACTCAATATTTGTGTGCTATGTACTAGGGGTGGGCAGTATAGACACAATTAACTCGTAGAAATTTGTAAACCAGCAGAGATTTTGGACTATTGTCTCTATCATGGTTACACGCTCATGATGTAGCTGTCATGAAAATGTATCGTTTTCTGCATTTCTCTTTAAAAACAAGTGATTTTAAGCCATTGAAATGCAATCTTCAGCAAAAATAACTAATTTTACTATCTGCACCCGCTGTCTGAGAGACTGTCTGAGAGGTGCGTGCACATGAAGATGGTGCTCTAAGAGCGCGGGAGTGTTGAATTGAGTTATTTTTGCCGCTTTTCCACATTGTTTTTCAACACGGAACCAAGCTGTTTTCTGTGAATGTTCAAGACTTCCAGTTCATTAGCCGCTGTAGGGAAATAAAATAACTCATATTGTGATGTAAAATTTTGGTCACAGTGCCCACCCCCTCATTTTTCGTTTTTTTTTTTTTTGGAGTTGTACTGGGATTCCAAAATTTGCCATACCAAGGCATCTAAGGGAGCATATTTTTTCTACCCTCTACTTAGGATTGCCTAAAAATACTGTCAGCCAGCCCACTAGTATTTGGAACAAAGCCACTGATAATGCACAGCATATGTTTGACCTTCAGGGATTTTCTAGTCATTGACGGAAATAACTTGGATAAAAATTGTCAGCCATACTCAAGTGTTAGTATCTCTAGGATTTCACAGACTGTACTGGAACTTTTTGTGTGCGTGTTTAAGATAAGCTAACAGCTGAAGCATGTAATGGTTGGAGTTGTGGAATCTGGTCAGGGCAAATGTAATGCTATAGCTATATATACATCTTTGCCATGTGTAATAATTAGTATGTGTGTTTTCATAGATTAATGAATGATCAGTATGCTTCATAACTGGGTTAGGAATGTGCAAGCTGAATGTAGGCCATGACTGGGCTGCTGACAGGAGTAATGGCTGTGCTCATTGTGGGCTGTATTTTTAGACAGTGTACATGAGGTGAGGGGAGGAAGCACATTTACTCACTAGAGCTTCTGTGTGTCTCTAACCTCTTAACCCTTTTCCCTGCAGCCTTGCGCAGATTATAGGACTACCCTCGCAAACTTTTCAATTCCTCACCACCTGCCAGCTGAATGCTTGCTGTCATCGAAAATCTGATTTAGTTTCTTTCCTTAATTTGTTCTTTAATCACAGTTAAACTCAGTTTATATACATAGCCGCAGGCAATTCAGGGTAAATATCAGTATTCCTGTCAAGAACATGTCAAGATGGTATTTCAGCCCAAAATCAAAATAATTATACAGCGCTTCACAGGCAGTTCATAAAAATATAGCTCACCCAAGTATCATTACCGCAATGCAAAAATGATCTTTTTCTCACGGATCTGCATTTATTTATATTTAAAGTTACATTTCTTGTACTATCTGAAACTTATTTTTTATTACAGTATAGTGGTTTATTTATTTACTTTATAAAATTAATTATTAATGAATATAAATAATTTTTTTAAAGAATGAAAATCATAGTAATAGGGATTTTTCTCCTATAAAGCTCAAAACTAAGCTACTGAGAAAATGGTTGGTAAATGTGTGTAACAATCAAAAACAATGTATCTTTTATGTTATGTAAAGATAATGTTAAAAAATAGGCTTAATTGTTTTTACACAACATGCAATTTTACATTTACATTTAATCATTTAACAGACACTTTTATCCAAAGCAACTTACAAATGAGAACAATAGAAGCAGTCATACAAACGAGAACAACAACAGTATACAAGTGCCATGACAAGTCTCAGTTAGTCTAGCACAGAACCCGTAGCTAGGTCTTTTTCTTTCCTCCAGGAATAGGATAAACAAGAAAAGGTAAGCTCCAGTATTAGTTGGACAAGTGCTGGTGTAAAAGTTGAGTCTTTAGATGTTTTTTTGAAAATGACTAAAGACTCGGCTGTTCGAATTGAGATTGAGAGGTCATTCCGCCAGCTGGGCATGGTCCAGGAAAAGGACAGTGAGAGTGATTTTGAACCTCTTTGGGATGGCACCACAAGGCGTCGTTCACTTGCAGAACGCAAGCTTCTGGAGGGTGCATAAGTTTGAACTAGTGAGTTCAGGTATATTGGTGCCGTGCCAGTGGTTGTCTTGAAGGCAAGCATCAGTAACCTGAATTTGATGCAAGCTTTTAGCCAGTGTAACCTGATGAGGAGAGGAGTAACGTGAGCTTTTTTTTGGCTCATTGAAGACAACCCTTGCTGCTGCATTCTGGATCAGTTGTAGAGGCTATAGTACATGCAGGAAGGCCCGCCAGGAGAGCATTACAGTAGTCCAGTCTGGAGAGAACAAGAGCTTGGACAAGAAGTTGTGTGGCTTGCTCTGACAGGAAGGGTCTAATCTTCCTAATGTTGTATAAGGCAAATTTTCTTACAGTTTTCTTTTTTTATGCTTCTGGGGCGAAATGCGACCTAACCATGTTTTTGTGAGATTCACCCTCTAGTCTTGTCAATTGTATCTCTGTGAAATGTGCATTTTTATTTTCTCTATTCCTTTTGTACTGTCTTTTAATTGTGCTTGGCTATATCTGTTGTTTTACATGATAAAATGATTAAATAAGACAATAGAGTTCAGTTCTTGTCAATAAACGGCCATTTCTATGCCTTCCCTTGGCAGCTTGCTGTTTCTGACGTCAGTGGGCAAAAAGGAAGCTCTGTTAACTCCTGCCAAAGAAAAATGGTTCAAGCAAACGGGCGAAACATCCTCTTTTAATCTGCTTCACTCAGCTGCAATGATTTATTTAACAGTTTGCTTCTGAAGAAGATTTAGAGTTTTGTAGTTGTACATTTCACATGGTTTCTTCTCTTCTGTAGCTTGGTGCTTTTTCAACCCTGTCCCCAGTGATGCAACTCTGTTCAAACATGAGTGATGCAATCACTACTGGGTGTTTGGCATGGTGTTGTTTTTGTTTTGGGTGTAATTTATTTATGTATTTGTTAGTTGAAACATTTTATGGCTTTGAGCTTTCCGTCTGAATTCTTCTTCCTCCGACACTTTACTAAACTAGGCTGCATTTATTCTGTCAACCAATTTAGTGTATTTTTTCCCCACAGTTATCTGGCACAGACCAGATTTGGTTACAAAAATGCTTTTTTTTTCACTTGAGAAATGTCAAGTATGTATTTTGCAGTGGGGAGATATATTTATAAGATGAAAATAAATGAGTATAAACCAATTAAAAGTGTGAAAGCACTGCAAGTCATTCTTAAGTATTACAGTACACTCAAGGCTGCTTATGTGCACATATTTTAACATAGGCAAAGACAGAGGAATCTGTAAACAGGCAAAGGTCAGGGCAGGCAGCAAAACAATCATAATAACCTGATAAACAGTCCAATGTCAAAAACAAGAAGGCAAGGCAAGACAAGACAAGGCAACAGGGTATAGGCTAAACAATAATCAGCAAAGTGTGTGTGGATGTGTGCAACCTTTATAGTGTGAGACTGATGAGGTGATGAGAGACAGGCGATTGCAATTGATGATGAGTCCTGGCAAAGTATTATGGAAAATGGAGTACATGGGGCTGTGTACATACAGTATGTTATCATCACAAGTCTTTGTACAAGATTAATTTTGTTAGATAAATACACCTTGGGGCATTGTAAAACATTTGTTCTCCTCAAATCATTCCACCTATATTTATGTAGTGCTTTATAGATTGCTGATTGTTTTGAGGCAGCTTTATCGTAGTAAACGGGGGAAAAAGAACAGTATCTTTGCAAACTTCATCTAAAATGAGGCAAAATTTAGCTGTAAAGCGGCTCTAAAAAGACAGTAGTTTCATTATTCAACTGTATTCAGTTTACTGTTAGTTCAGTTTAATAACTGTGCAAGTTCATCAACTATAAAACAAGTTCAATTCAGCTATAAGCAGCTCTACAGAAATAATAGTCGTTATTCAGCTCGAGTCAGTTCAGTGTTGACGCATTTCGACATTGTTTGTGTTGCAAAACTCGACAAAAGAATATATGTTTTTATATGTTCTAGAATGCCCCAAAAGAGATTTTTACTATCTTCTGTGGAGATTTTCAGCTGCTTAACCCCCAGTAGGTTTGAAACGTGCAGACAGCTGGACTGTATCTGAGGCTCATTTGCTGGAGAGCTGAGCTGATATGTAGGGTGTTATACATTCCTCTGAAGTTTCCACTGGGTGTGCATGCCAACATATCTCTCCTTATCTGGTCTCCTCTAACGCCCAGATCAGCTGTCCTTCAAGACCACTTCTGAAGTGAGAAGTTTGGATTTATACAAGTGTCTAATGTTTAATTGGATGAGAAGGTATATACTGTAGAAAATAAAGATGTGGAGCACTAGAGATAGTGAGAGATGAAACTAACATAGCTGAAGAGAAGAGAGAGAGAGACAATTCACTCTTCTCCAGGAGTTTAATTGACTAATTCACTTTAATAGATTTATTTCACTCTAGATGCGCGAATGCACTCAAATTGTTCAAGCGGCAAACTAGACGCGGTAGATGTGAATTTGACGCTCTATTCGCGTTTGGTGTGAACGTAGCATAATAGTTCCACTAAACCGTATTTATAGTTTGAATTTCTTACAAAATGACAGTTTAGAAATCTGAGACTTTTTTTTCATACCAGATGTAACCTCTTGTCTGTTGGTATGTTGTCAGTATCCTCTTGCTCCGTATGTATTTTTAACTGTGTGAGAACGTGTGACATGAGAGTGCCATGACTTTTCAGACATAGCAATGGTAGCTAAGGGGGTGGGTCTTTGGCGAAGGGTCAGCTGACTGCTCTGACCCTTGTGGTTACATATTTGACTGAATAAAATGTTCTCAAAGTATTAAATCGTACCGATCGTATGTTATTCTGCATTTTGTTTTTTAGTAAAACAGTAACATGATTTAAAAGCGACTGACAGTCAGAATTGATGTGAATGCTACTCACAGAAATCTAATTTGAAAGCATTGTTAACAATAAGATCATCAAAGGTACCACACCCTTTAGTCCTATGACCTTAATTAATACTTAAATTGTTTAACATCAAATTATTAACTGCATTTTACCTTGGAGCAAAAGTAGGATTTCTTACTGATGTTGTACATGTTAATTTAGAAATTAGGGACCATAAATAGGTTATTCCACAGAATGGACTACTAAATTATTATATTTTGGATGTCTTTAAAATTGTATAAAGCTATTCCATAAAAAAAAAAAAAAAACCAGCAAAAATGTTGTATGATTGCATGGGAGAGTTTCTAAAGGTCATGGCTTTGTGAAGGGTCAGTTGTACTTTCATGTGCTGTTGTCGTTTAAAGCAGCTATGTAAGCAGTTTCAGGGACAAACAAGGCCTTATCCTCCATAACCTGGTGTGATTCAGGCCCCTGGCACCAGACCACCTCAGATATCCTGAAATGTGAGTATAGGGGAGCAAAGAGAGAAAGCCACAGAGAATAGAGTCAGTGGTGAGTCAGGCTGGAATCATAGTGTATCGTCTGAGCTGTATCAGCTTCATCAAAAGGGGGATTGCACCAGAGGAACAGTATACTTCACTACAACTATAAACAAGAATCATGTTCTCAGCACACCTGGACAGGCTGAACATGATACTTCTATAAAACACACTCACTTCACCCTGTAACCCTGTAGGTTTCTGCCTGTGATGATGAAAGGTAGAAATTAATCTGTGAACGTTGTTGTTAGTGACTGTGTCTTTGTGTGCCTGGGAAATTTAGAGTGACAAACCACAAGAACAAGAGGGTCTTTTTTCTCTTGTCTGTCGTTATCTGTTTGTCCATATATGGCAATGTTTTGAGCCCTCATTGCCATCGCTGTAAACACTGGCACTTTCACTGTAATCAGTGTTTCATAACCTTGAGAATGGTGTGTGGAGCTTTTCTCAACGAGTTGCTGCTGATGTGCCCTTGGTTTGTTTGCATATTTTTAACATTAGACATTCTGAATACTTTTTGGAAGCTACAAGTAAAGTTACTCTTTAATTTTGTTCTAATAGTTGCTTTTTTATTTTCATAATGTAATGCTTTATTCAGCAAGAATACGTTAAATTGATCAAAATTGTAGGTAAAGAATTTTACAAAGTTTCAATTTATTCTTTTTCAAATAAATGCTGTTCTTTTGAAATGTATATTTGTCGAAGAATCCCGAATAAAAAAATAAATAAAGATTCAGTGTTTCCAAAAAACGTAACTGTTTCTTGAGCGGCATATTAGAATGATTTCTGGAGGATCATTTGACACTATACAATATGTACGATATGTACAATATAGTAAAATTTTATACAACTTTTGTATCTCACGGTTGCAACTTTGTCTCCTACTTGCGATTATATACTATATACTGTAATATAAAAGTATACTTTTTCCACAATGCAGCCACTATCACTTTACAACTAATTTTAGTACTTTCAGTATTTTTTTATTTATTATTATTCTTGAGGTAAAAACAGGCTAAATTAAATTGGGCGCACAGTGTTATCAAACTGAATTTTAAAATAAATGGTTGTCTTCAAACTGGTCCCACTATCTGCCATTGGTTATACAAATAAATGTGTTGGACTAGCATGAAGAAACATTACTTTCCTTAAAAAGTAGTGGTTAAAAATAACAATATAATGATACATGCAACTATGCTGACTGCAATATGTGTCATCAGCATGTGCAATACTAGCATCTGAGGAGGTTTTGAAACATCATTTTCTCAGCATTGATCCAGCAGAGTTGGAGAAGATCTGTAGCGGAGCTTTACAACCTAGGCACCAGCCCTTGCAAGAAACACAGAAATAATCCCCTCCACTCTCAATAATCACGTGCTCACTACTCCATATTACACTGAGAGTGAAACTAAACCCTGAACCAGACTATCAGTGTCTCTGAATGCCAGCATGTGCTGCAAGCACTCATTTGAGCCGGCGATGAGAGTCCTCCCCTTTCTTAATCATGGCAAAACACATGAACAAGTTGAGCAGCATAGCAGTGCCTGAGTCATACACAGCAATGGTGCTAGCCCTCTTCAAAGCTGTCAGCGAGCGTATTTTGACAGCGAGGGTAGTCCAGAGGGGCGTTAGTAATTTAGGAGCTCAACTCCTGCTCTAAGAAGTGTGCTAGTGTGAGTCAGAGGTTGCAGGCTGGTGTTTGGCTCGATACCTCATTAGAGTGTGAGGAGCAGTGCGGTCTGGCCTGACTTTCAGAGAACGCTGGACAGCAGCCTAAACCTCTGAGTGAAGCCATCACATAGTCTTGAGAAGTTCTTCAGTTTAATTAAGTTCAAATGTCTCAACCTGCTGTGGTGTAAAGCTGAAGTGTGTCATTTCACAGCCATTAAAATGCCAGTATCGTCACAACATCTTAATAGCAGTGAATGGTTTTAAACTTTTGAATGCCACAGAACTCCAAATAATCCACCTTTTTATATAACAGAGAGTAAGGAAAATACATTTATGAATGTTTAGAAGATTCTTCCAGCTTCCAGAGATGTACCGCATTCTCTGTAAAAATCTTATTAATATATATTCTTTTTAATGTTGAGGGTCAATGGACCTGCTGCTGGGGAGGAAATTAGTTTTTATGAGAATCTGGTTTATTGTGTGAATAATGTTGGATACAGTGAGATACTGTACGTGTTTGCTCCAGCAACATTCTGCATGATTCTCACAATGAATAATATTGTCTAGAGGCATAGTTGTCACATTGTTACTTTGAGCCCAATTCTAATTTGAATACGAAAGGAAAGTTGCCTTAAATACCATTTTAACGAGTACAGTGTGTTTTCCTGACTACAAGCTAGAAGACTAGTATATGGATCTAAATTATTTGTCATTTTTATCAAATTTTTCTGGTTTGTTATCTGTCTTTCTTTTTCTGGTACTTTTACCATGACAGATTGTATGCAGATTGCATTTTTTATTTATTTTGCTTTTGAATGCGTTCAAAAGAAGTCTCTTATGTTCACCAAGGCTGCATTTATTTGATTAAAAATTAATTTATAATTTCTGTGCAGGTTCTGAACATCAAAGCCTTAGTATGTCAGTCAGCTATTTGGAATAAAGCATCCAAACTGTGTGGTTTAAATACAAAATCATATTACAGAGTCAGCTGAATTCCTCATGAAAAGGACACAGTGCTGGAATGATTGTGCTAAGAGAAGGGGTGAAGAGTTCACTTGGAGTCCTGTAGTGGGGGTAATGTAGCGTAATGGTAGCGTGTTTTAAACGCAGTTCTGCTGAGACCAGCGGGAGAGCTAAAACTGGAGATAACTGTTCCTCTCATCTCTTTTAGAGAGTCAGCGTAGAAGAAAGCAATCGGTTTCTCCTTTTATATTGTATCTTTCTTTAAAACTCTTTTCAGACAAACTAAATGTCCTTTCCCATCATTATGTGACTTCAGTACATTCACCTCTATGAGGGAAATTGATTTGAGTGGTTTTGAAGTGCTAAATTGTCTTGCTTGCCATAGTTAGGTAGACGTTTTGGTCTTTTCTTGTGTGAGGAGAAGGGTGAGGAGTGTCACAATGAGAACATTTTTCATATGCCGTCTCGATTCCTTTATTTTTCACTATGTGTGTGCCACTTCTGGTTTGCACTGATATTTCTCTGCCTGCACTATGAGTTTAGTTTATATGGCCAGACTGAAGTCTAGAGAACTAGAGCTGCACCTCCTGTCTTAGAAAAGACAGTCTTCATATTAAAGGCTCTCTGGGAGCCAGGAAAAGCTGCTTAAACCAGCCAGCCAAAGTATAAAAATTAGAAAAATGGAGTGGAAGTTGTGAAGCCCAAAGGAAGAGGGGGCAAGGAAGAGACCATCCAGCTGACAACAGAGGAGACGTGGAGAAGGGAAGCTGCTGAGAGAGGATGAGACAGACAAGCCGGGAGTCAGTGGAGGAGTGCTGAGTCTCTTATCAGAGTACTTGTCTCTGTCTGACCAGATTTCATATGCCACATTTAATAATCTTTTTTTGGGTCGTTTTTCTGATTGTGATTGTTTGGTTGCATTTTGTCAGAAGAACTTTTTCAGAAGTTTAGCGGAAAGAAATAGATCACCCATAAATACAAAATCTTTTATTATTAACTCACACATTACAAACCTGCATGCTGTTGTTACCATCAAACAAACTATAATATTTTGTGTACATTGACTTGCATTATATTTAATTTCATATTCAAAGTGGCACTTTGGTCTTCGGACATGTGCAATAGGTGTGAGTAGTCTTTAACTCAATTGTGTCCCTGCTGGTTTCCACATGCCTTCATTGGGCACATACGATTTGCGCTGTAGGAGAGATTTCTTTCTTTCCATTTGCCTGACAGTCCCACAGGCCATCGGAGGGGCTCCTGGAGTAATGACATAATGGTATAAAGTGTACTGAGATGCCTCCTCCACCACGGCCAGATTGGCTTTAGCAGTAATTGAAAGATATAAGAGCTGTAAATTGCTCTGAACAATCTCCACCGTTACCAGCCAGGAGTTGCCAGAAGGCTATCAGTAGACTGAAGTGGACTGAACGGTAAGTGGCTGAGAGAGAAAAAATGCATAAGGAGAGAAGAAGGTTTAAGAGCTTGATGGAAGAAGAGTGGGAATACAGTCAGTCAACCTGCTATCTTCTCTTGTACTATTATTGGGTTTGGGTGATCAATCTGGCATCATGGAGTGGTTCTTCGAGTAATGGGCGCACCAGGGAGAAAGGCCAGTGTTTTAGCTGTTTGCCATCATGTGATGGAATTAATGGGACTTGGAACCAACGTGGGCCTGAGAACATGAACAATAACAAGCTTTTTGCTAATGAGAGTGGCTTGATGGGTTTATGTATTTCAAGGGTGTAGGGTGTAGATGTAGTTCATCTTTACATAGGTAAATTGGGCCATATCATTCCTATGCTGCGTTGCTTTAGATTTGATATTCCTAAACCACTAAACCCCAGGCATTCTCTCCTCAGCAATGTCTAATGAATGCAACAAATCCTTTGGAATAAAAAAAGAATATGAATATGTTTTGTAAATGAATTCAGTGGCTGCTTTTTTCACTGTACACCACGTTCAGACATCCTATTGACAGCGTCTTACGTGAAATCTGCATTCCCGCGGAGTTTACTTCCAAGTCTAATCAAACACAACTCAAACAGCTAATCAAGAGTTTGAATTTAACTCCGCAGGAATGCAGATCTCCATGTGAAGGATTGAACGCCCCTGGTTGAACGCAGATGAAGATATTTCTGTTTTTTCCTGTGTGTGCATACGAGAGACGTTCAAGGTGCCCTTCTCTTCTCACTGTGAACTTATTTGCATACAGCCCATCAGTACATCTTTTCCCTATCTGCTCATCACTGCACATGCTTTTATGATGCTCACCAAAGCTTATAATTATTCCCAGACGGTTCACCTTTCTGACTGCAACTCCTTCAGGTTAACCCAGAGTTATGAAGCAATAAATGAACCTGAAGAACGGATGAAGAAGATACCTATAAATCACTTAAATCATTTCGGGCATTTCTGACTCCCAAAGTCTGCAGCAGCCCATTAAAGCCTGTCATGCCATGATCATGTCCGTTGAATAAGCGTAACGCCTTCCGTTGGGGTGACCTTGCTGTCACAGATGTTTTGTTCGCCAGGTTGTTTGCGACATTGAAAATGTTAATGCCTCTATAAATTCACATCCTATTGTTGCAAGCGATCCCCCGCCTATTGTCTTGTACACAATTGCACGCTCACCTCTGCTTTGTGTATGTGCGCATTTGCACACCCATGCAAATACACACTTGCATAAGCCATAAAAAGGAGGCTGTCGACTCGAGGCGCACTGGTGCGTGTATAACGGCACTGTAGCCCTGAATCAATAATCAACTTTCCCTTGAGTTAGTAAAAGATATTACCATTTCACCCAGCTCATTAAAATGTTAATCACTTTTCTCATTATTTGAAATTGAAAAATTTGATTTACTTAAAATGTCTGACATAATTAGTTTAAATTTGAATTAAAGGGCCACAGTGGTTTCTCTGTCCCTCTGTCTGGCATCTGTCAGCATGAGTTGCTTTAGCACAGCAGTCACTAAAAAAACTGAATAACAATGGAAAATACTTTGAGATGGTTATCAATCTACTGTATGTGTAAAAAAGTTCTGTGTATATCTATCTATCTATCTATCTATCTAATCTATATATATATATATATATATATATATATATATATATATATATATATATATATATATATATATATATATATATATAATACACACAGTATTATACACTGTATATTTTGTATTTAAAATATATTATTTAATGTTATATTATAACATGTTATAGAGTGGTTAACTAATGTTAACCAATGAACCTCATTGTAAAGTGATAACCTATTAGATCAACAAATACTAAATTATTTATATTTGACCAAATTCTGAACTGCAAGTAATTGCACTGATGCCCAAAGCAGATGAAAGCGAAACAAGTAAATGCAACATATCACAATTTTTAATTACTCTAAACAATAAAATATTCTGAAGTGCTGTATTGTGACCCAGATGTCGATATAATATTATTATTATCGATTTTCACTCTTAGCAGACGGTCTGTAGCTCATTTAAATGTATAAGCAGGACAACACACTCTTAAACTCCCTTTATCTGCAGCCCAGCCAACCAGTTCTTCAAAGCCCTGAAGATAAGTACATCATTTACTCAGTGCAGATGCGTCCTCTCTGCTTGCATCACACCAAGCATTTACGCACACTTACTGAAAATCTCCAGCCTGTCTCATTTTCTCAAGATAAAGAGCCAGGTGAGTGTGCATTTGAAATCCAAATCAACCATATCCACATCCAAACCCACTATATTCTTATCCTTAAAACCTGTCTGGAGAATTTCATTGTGTTTCAGTTCTATCTGATGCACAGTCTAACCCACTCAACTCGAGACCAGAATTTGTAAAAGGCACAATTTACATTCAGCTGAAAAGAATCTAATTAAAATGAGAGAGGGAATTAAATGAACGACTACAAATAAAACTTATTCAGCCGCTCAGGATTAAGGATTTGATTTTTTTCTATACTTTTGTGTATTACAGGTCGCGTTGCACTGCCAAAACAGGGCAAAGTTGACAGTCTGTTGTCTTTAAAATCCAACTCATTAAAGCAATGCCACGCTCATGACTTATCCTAAACTCCTGCCAGCACTGCTTTCCAATTTCAGCTTTTCAACTTTAATCTCAGTAGGCAGGAGACAGGGACATAAATCAATCTATATCCTCCAACATAGGATCAGACATCACAATGAAATAATAATTATTTATATATAGTTTGAATGATTTAGATGTAGAAAGATGGTCTTAGTAGAGTCAGGTAGAGTAGTAAAGACAGCAGAAGCTCACTGGGCCAAACTTTGGGCAAACCCATTGGGCAAAATCAATCAATGTTTGACTTAGTTTTCTCTTCAATAAATTCGGAAGCCATTGCATTTACTGTGACATCTATATAACTGTACATCAAACCAATTAATGATATTAAAACCATTACAAGACCGTTTTTGTCCATTTCAGCGGACCTTAAATAATGTACAGTATTCATCTATCTCTCCTGCTCCTCTGTGCTTTTTTGTTTATGATGGAGGTAGCGTATGCTAATCTCCTCAAGCTTATGCCAACCGTATTCAATAGACCGGGACAGTGC
Organism: Carassius gibelio; assembly: GCF_023724105.1. NCBI lineage: Eukaryota > Metazoa > Chordata > Actinopteri > Cypriniformes > Cyprinidae > Carassius > Carassius gibelio. The sequence continues at coordinate 14,320,283 of NC_068379.1, read as the reverse complement.
ACATATACTGCCACCTGTGCCCATTCACAAACGCCTCTGCCCAGTCTGCTATTCTGTAGGCAGAATTCATTCACCCCACCAGTACATCTCGCCTTCTCTTGGTTGAGATGGAACGGGTGTTCTTTGGTTGCATCTGCTGCCCACCTGGATGTGTGCCTCTAAAGCCCCTCCTCATTTCTTGTGTCTTGGCCAGACCCCTGGGTATCCTCACACTCACAGACCCTGCCATTCAAATCCTCTGCTGTTGCCCTTTGCACCACCCATGATCCTGCAGTCTGGCTGGGCATTCAAGCAATAGTTCACCCGAAAATTGAAGTTTTATCACAGTTTACTGACGCTTATGTCTTTTGAAGTGACTTTTTTTCTTCTGTGGAACATGAAAGGACAATTTGCAGAGTGTCCAGGCTGCTCTTTTCAATGCAATTTAAGTCAATGGTTACCATGGCTGCCAAGCAACATTTTGAGTGATTATCTACCTAAATTAGATTATGTCTTCAGAAGTGAGAATGTAGCATATGAGTTGTTCAAATTACATGTATAATACTTTTATTCCTTCTTTTTTTTTTTGAGCTTGACAGCACTTCGTAACCATTCACCATCCAGTCATTATATGCAAAATACAACCTAAGCTCATTAAAAAAATCTTGTATTACCAGAACTTTCTTAGATAAATACATGGTAAGTACACTATAAGTACATGTAAGTACACACACTGTAAAATAAAGTGCAACCAAAATCTTCCTCTTCCTATATTATTGCAAAACTCCAACTACCTATACAATTCACTGCAGTTTCCAACGGAAATGAACATTAGTGGCAGTAAAACACAAACTTTTATTCCTTTTCCACAAATTCTGATTGCAGGGATGAATTATCGAGTAATAAAGACTTATTTTGCTTTTCTAAAGTAGTAAACATGTTTGTACAGCATTGCTCTTGCGATGTGGGGGCACTCAAGGATGACTTGCGTAGAAGTTGAATCATGGTAAAACTGATTAAAGTCTTGTGGAAAGAAAACAAAAATGCCACGGTTGCTTCAGCAAATGCATTTTAAGCTTTGCTTATGTTAATACTATTGCAATTGAAAATAATATTCCACATACTCTAAATATAACCAATGCTAAATATATTTTGTTTTCTACTTATTAAAATAATACAGGTATAGAATGACTTGAGGGTGAGTAAATATTTTACCCTTTTCATTATTTTGCCTCTACGTCCCAGTTAAAAGCTCGCCCTGTTTGGATGGCTTCCTTCTGTTTCTGTTCACCCTTCGTGGCCAGTTATCATATTAGCTTGGTTCCTCGTCCGGCTGATTTCTCACCACAAGTCCGTAATGGTTGCTCAGTCTAGCAAATAAATGGATTTGACCTCTCCTGATGACTCTTTTGTACTTCTTATGTCCAGACTGGCATAGTCTCTATGTTATTTGTGTTTATTTAATCAGAGGGATTTTTGATTGGCTCGCCATAAAGAATATCACACCATTCCATTGTGGTTTACAACAAGCTGCCACATTAGTGCTTTGCAGCCTTTGTCGCCTTAATCCTTTGGCGAAGCTTGGTTCTCTTTACAACTGCAATTCCTCACCCACACGTAATGCTGTTGGCACAACTAATTGTTAGTCACACACCATGGCACATGTAATGAATCATAAACTCGTTTATTCTTGCATGTTCTCACAATGTAACATACATACACTCTTGCACGGGCACATTAAACATACCTCAACAGAGTGATCAGATGGTAAAGCCTGTAACTGTGGCCATCCTGAGGAGTTGTTTAATTGGTCACTGTGGGTGCCCATCTGTGGTAGGCGGCGCTTTTGAAAAGGCAAATGGAAAAGTTAGGAGAGACCTGAGCAGGGGTGGGAGCTGCTGAGGGTGGAACTGAGAGATGGGATGGAAAAAGAGGAGCAGAAAAGGATGGCATGCGAGTGACAGAAGGACTGAGAGGGGGGCACGCTGATAGGGGAGAAAGCGGGTGCCAAAAGCCCTGGAGTACAGGGGGCAAAATCATTGTCCTCATCCTTTTTTTTTTTTTCATTCCATGTCTTCATGCCCTGAATAAGCTAATCATGAATTTATGACTTTATCATAATTTTTCCCCTCATTATTTGACTGCAGAAAGGATTGTGCAATATGGAACAAAAGCATGCTCTGTGTCACAAACCTATAACAAAATAACATTTATTTACATGAAATATATATATATAACCTATATAACAGTCATTTACCTTTTTTTTTTTTTTTTTTTTTTTTTTTTTCATCTGCGCTATGTATTTGTTTAACAGGATGGTCTGATTTTGTTTTAATGGTGAATTATGTATTCTTTTTTCTGTTCTCATTTATCACCTTACTATGCACAGTTAGTTACCAGTAATTCATTTGTAGGTTAATTTCCCAAAATGTGTAAGCATTCTGTGGTGCTATCAAACCATTGTTTGTTCAAGCATCCAACATGGAAGGAAACCATTGTTTCTATCTATTGTAAAGCAGATTAAAAATGCAAGATGCAAACCCCTTTTGAACACATGGAATTAAAACAGTGTTTGTTTTCAAATATAGTTTTTGCAATATTACGGTCTTTGGCATAAATTACATTTGCAACTTGGATTGAAACAACTTTTGGCAAAACCAATAATCGGCCAATGGCAGATGAGAGCAGTGATTGGGAAACCTGTTAGAGAATCACAAATTGGCTTTTCCCTTTGATGATGCTAGAGACGGATACATTTCACACCTGTTCTTTGTCTAAATTGCTGCAAATAAATAAATCACTCTCCTTTTGTTAGGGATATTTCAGCAAAAATGAATAAACTATTATGTTGTTTCAAACCCATAAGACTTTTGAGCTGCTTGATGCTTGAGAACAAAGCTCATTGGTTCTCGCACATTAAGCAGCATGTGCATTGATCAATATTTATATGTGAATAAAATTGAAAAGTCTCTGATTAAACTGGTTGATTTATATGGATTCGTTTTAATGATGTCTTCATAAACTTTAATTTTGAAAATTTTGGCTAAATTAGCTTTGAATGAATGGACAAATGATGAGGTAGTATTAAACATTTCTTCATTTGTGTCCTGAAGATGAATGGAAGCCTTAAGGGTTTTGGATTGACATGAGGTTGAGTAAATTACAGAATTTCCTATTTGTTTTTTAGTCCTTTTTTTTCTGGACTATGCTTTTAAACGGACCAGATAAAAGCATGACAGTACATGTAAAGTGCATCAAAGAATAACTGGAATAACTATAGCTAATGCAGAAGCAGGCATTCGCTAACTATAAAGGCAGTGCTGGAGCCCATTTATTATCTGCAGCTCTGCAATCTGATTGGTTATCTGGATGTGTGGATACGGTAACTGTGTTCAGTGTGTTTTGTGGGGAAAAGTGGTAAACACTTTCCTATGTGTCTTGTACCTTCTACATTTCTGCTGATCCAAGCAGTTGTATTGCGGGGCGGTCAGCCAGACTCACTGATGAACTCTAGCAGGACAGCTGAGTTAGAGCTTAAGAAGAGAGACAAATTCCCGGAGGGTGTTGGAAGTTAAGAAATATATATATAGAGAAAGCAACGAGATATGTACTCACTTCTGTCTTCTGCTGTTTACTTCTCTTTCTGTTTAATTCTCTCTTTTTTTCTTCCTCTTGGATCCATTGTCCCATTGTTCTACATCAATCCTTCTCTCCCTCTCATCCTTCCGCCTCTCCATCTTGCTTTCCTTCCTGCTGTTGTCATCTCATTGGTGTGTGTGCTGTCCTCCTTCCTCCCTGTTCTTGTCGGTTCTTAATCTGCGTCTTTCTTCAGTCAATGGTCTGATTCATTTCTGAAAGTGCCTTGGAAGCCACCGCAACACACATTATGGTAATGAGACAGTGACTACATGTCACAGATGTATTATCAGTAATTATTTTCGTGCTATTTTCTCCAGTGCGTTCAATTACAGCACTAAAAATTCTTGATTAGTTTGATGAGATTTTCAGATTACCGTTTGCCTATTGATTTGTTGCGGTCCCTCTTTTTGTTTCCTCCTCCTGGAAATCAAATTGCAGAACTTTGCTTGACGTTTTGGGGAATAGAGGTATGGCTAATGAGCTCGTTGCTGTAATCCGATTATAAGGCTCTTGTACCCCCAACATCCCATTAGATTTTCCCGTAAATGATGGGCTGATTATCGCAGTGATAAAGAGCTGGTAATGCAGCACTAATCCCAGCTCTGAGAGCGAACAGGGTCCAGACATGCAGTCAGACTCTCTTGACAAACCTCTGCATGGTTTATTCACATTGTGATATTGTTTTTAATGGTTGTTTATGATGAAATCATAGCGTGTGCGTGTGAATATATATATATATATATATATATATATATATATATATATATATATATATATGTATAGATATATATAGATATATATAGATGTATAGATGTGTGAAAGTATTGCTTAGTTTTCCTTTACAAATTGTAGTAGAGAGTAATACTTCAGCCATCATCACATGACAAAAAAGCTATTTTTCTAGCCATTAACTATTAGAAATTTGTCAACCAGTTGAGATTTTGGACTGTTGTCTTTATCATGGTTACACGCTCACATAGCATTGCTGTGCTACGTGTTCACGAAACGTTTTCACGTTTTCATCTATTTTTAAGCATTGCAGTTTAAAAACAAGCGGTTTTAAGCCTTTGGAATGCAATCATCAGCGAAAGGAACTCATTTTGCTATATGCATGCGCTGTCTGAGAGACTGTTTGAGAGGTGTGCACACATGAAGACTGTGCTCATAGTGCGTGGTGGTATTGAACTGAGTAATTTTTGCTCTTTATAGGCCTTGAACAGATATAAAACACAATAATTTAGGTCTTAAGTGAAAGCAAACAGCTGAGAAAGAAAACAATGTAATGTAACAGTATATTGGATCCAAGAAGTTTTTAAAGTCACAGCAGTATGATACTCCTGCTGGCTGTCATTCTTGTTAATCAAACGACAAAAGAGAGAAAATCCCTCACTACTCTTGACTAAATCACTTTTGTAACTTTAATAAGAAATATATATTTAATTTACATAGAATATGCTGTGTTTTTATACATTTGATTACTTCATACAATGAACTGTAGCATTTCTTATTGATTTGCCTCTCCTGTATTTTTTGTCCTATTGCTTGTAATTATTTTCTTGTTCTTAAGTTTTTATTATTTTTTTATTATTGTTCTTTAGACTAGTTTTTTGTTATATTCACACTGGTGACAATAATTAGACAACTTCTATGATATTTATATGAAAAATTTCTATCATAAAGACTTATTTAAAGCAAGAATAACAATATAGCTATATATGCTGTATTGTTTGTATATATATATATATATATATATATATATATATATATATATATACACACACAACCAATCAGAGCTGCGGTCCGTAACTTTGTTTGTGTTCAAAATGTAGAAAAATGTATATAATAAGCGAGAACACCATGAATCCAAACCGTGTTTTTAGCTTGTCCTGAATCACTAGGGTACACCTATAATAAGTGTTTATATTCGGACTATTTTAGATTGCTTCGGGGATACCGCGGCGGAGTAACCCAGTGCCTTTGTGATTCTTCATAGACATAATCAGAGAGAAGTAGTTCCGGCTACAATGTTCTTCCGCAACACGCCAGCAGTTCTGTTTATTAACCGCTAGAGCGTCAAAAGTTACCGACTGCAGCTTTAAGTAGCATGTGGCACAGCTTACTCCACTCTCTCACCTACATACTTTTATTTTAAGCCCACTTGGTCCAGGTCAGTGCTTCATCAGCTGCCACCCAAAACAACATACTGAAATCTTTCTCTCTCATCCCTTTTTTTTTCCTTATTTCTTTCCCTTCCACAATCTCTCCTGTTTTAACTCGGGAGTTTACATGGAAATATGACTGTCATTATGCACTTCATATACAGTGTGTAATATATTTTTTATGATATTTTGTTTGAGGTGGTGGACAAGCGCTAATGAAGTCAAAACATCTGCTAGCACTCTTCACTGTGTCTGGAGCTGCCTCCCTGTTATTAAAAAAAAAAAAAAAACAGACTTAAAACCAGACTTCCCTCACTGACTCAGCAGTCTAGTTAACCATGTTATAGCTCCAGTTGTCTCTGGCATCAGCATTTTTCTATTGAAGTGGACCAGTTGTTCTGGCTCAGGCTTACCAGAATCATTTTTCCATGACAGTATTTGCCATAAGAGAAGACACACAGTTGTTCACAAGCTAAAGCTGGGGGAAAGCCCCCATTCACTCTCTCAGATCTTTTCCCTCTTTGTGTGACGGCAACAAAGACAGCAGACAGAGCTGACTGCACTGCTGTCTTAGGTTGCTCTCTGCACCCATATAGACACACAAATGTGTATGTATGTAAATACAGGCAGTGTGCCCGAGGCCAAGTTTGATGGTGTTTCCAATTGGGCATTTTCTCTTCTTTCATTTGTTGTAGTCCATTGTAGTATTGAAAACAGAGCAGCTGTGCCCCCTGGGGTCAAGTACGGACATATCAGGATGTGGTTGTCAGTTGATGTGTGTGACGGGTCTTTTTTCACTGCTAGCCTGCCTTTAAGATCAGTTTCAGGTGGTGAGTGAGAAAGATTTGCACTTGGTATTAATGTCTCAATTGAGTCTCTTGTGACCGCTTGTGATCTGATATCAAGGTGATGTCTATCAGGCACGTGCACAGGTAGGGCTCAACCTGTGCAGAGCACATGCCCTTTTTGCCCTTACACTCCGAAGTGCCCTTTTTTTTGGTGGTGTTTTTTTTTTTTTTTTTTTTTTTTTTCTCAATGCTATTGGTAACCATTTACGTCTGTATGTCTGTTTTACAAATATTTAGCAAATGAAAGTTCTTAAAACGAGCTTGTGTAAATCTAATTCGATTCTCAAGCTGTCAGTAAGCTGATAACTCCGCCCCCTCTATATTCATTGAATCAACTGAAGTTCCACAGCAGCCGCACAGTAGACAACAGCTGAGCTGAACAAAGTTTTGCGAAGGGTAAATAAATATCTTGTTTTTTGAATAAGTACTACTAAACACTATGTCTATAAAGGCTCATATTTTATTTATTGGATGTCTGTCTGACTGGCTGAGACATGTGGGACGCATAGACAGTAAAAGGTGGGACGTCGCCTGAGAGAGAGGGCTAGCATAGCCAATACATAGGGCTAGTCATAGCCAATACATAGCCAACAATTAAATAGCCTGGGCATATAGTAGCATTTCATCTTTTATAAAATGCGATTTTGGCCAAATGCATTTTACCACAGGAAAAACTGAGCGCTCCGTCTATATAGCTAAAAAAACTAGTTTGTAACCTGTAGATGAAAATGTAATGTGATCCCGGCAGCGGCAGGCGCCGTCGCCGTTTTAATGACGGACAAAAAAAATAAATAACATTTACACGCATTCGCTGGTCAAAAACGATATATTGACAACAACAACATATAATTTGTTTTTACCATCGGAAAATCATAACAAGTTTCGTACTGGAATTTACACAAAGCAGCGAGTGATCCTCGTCACCTAGATAACTATATTTCTAAGAAATTTCTTCTTTGATTTATGATTGCTGATACACTTAATTTTTTTAACATTTAGGATAATCATGTTATGGTATACTCTCTGTATACTCTCTGTATAAAAAGTAGTAAAACATGGTTTTACTACAGTAATGTAGTAGTAACTAAAAAAAATTACAGAAGATCACTGTGAAATCTTTATATTTTATCATGCAGAATGTAATTCATGATTCATTCCAAGGCTTCGTTTATTTGATCCAAAATACAGCAAAAACAGTAATATAGTGTAATATTTTTACAATTTTAAATAACTGTTTTCTATTTGAATATATTTTAAAATGTAATTTATTTTTGTGATCAAAGCTGAATTTTCAGCATCATTACTGCAGTTAGTACTCTTCAGTGTCACGTGATCCTTCAGAAATGCTTTTCACTGCAACTGTACTTTTCACACTATTTTTATTTATTTTTTCATTGCTGGCTTATTTTAGGGAAAGTGTAGTGAATAGGAGACCTTCAAGAAACCAACATCCCTGGTCCACCACAGTATCAAATTTTTGCCAGGTAGGCGGAAACATGTTGGATATGTTATAGTAACGGTATGGCTATAGTTTCTTATAATCTGGAATTGAGTTGTACCGTAGTGTTGGACACAATTACTTAAATTATATTTCAAAAAAGTTAGTCAAAAATACTTGACTCATTGCTCACCTTCCCCTCTTCTCAATGTCATTCATAAAAATGTTAACCAAATAATACAAATTAGCTTATGAAACCAAACAGAATAGCTAAAAAAGAGAATATATATAATTGATATAAAAAAAGGGAGGGGGTGCCCTTTTTCAGTTTCAGCACATGCCCCTCAAAAGGTCTGTGCACGGCCCTGATGTCTATTATTTTGTGACTACATTTGTCACTAAACACGATGTGGCAATTTAGAAAATACACAAATTTCCGAAGGCCCCTAGCCTTTGTTTTGTTGAAAAAACTTATTTTAATCTATGGATATTCCTTGGTTCTGTCAATTTAAAAAGGAAGTAAATATTAAACATTATAAATACAATTAAAATGATTCAGTTACAAGTTTTAGGAACTGAATGCTCTTCAGGGGTTCCATTCTTCTTAACGCATGGAATTACATTACTGTTCCAGTCATCGTGATTTATTTTTAGATTTGGCGTAATGAGCAAAATGTATATTCATTATAAAATGCACATTGGGTTTTAATATTTTTTTTAAGTAGCATCACATTTTTATAATTCAGCTACGACATACTGTACATATGAAGTCCTAGTTGACTTGAGAACCACTGGTCTAGATATTTTCAGTACAGTTTTTGTGAAAGTAATGCTATGTTATTTATGGTGTCCCTACTATGATTTTTCAAGTTGAAGATTTGATAATGCAACTCACAGATTGTTCTACATTGTTCTAGAAATAAAAAAATATACTTTCTTTCTAGTGGAAATATTTACATGTAAATACCTCCCTGTGCAGATAAAGAGATATTTCGGAGTTTGTGTTGCTTCTTTTTTTAACGTGTTAGCATGTGCTCCCTGGTAAGCACGAAACCACTTTCAGAAAGCAGCAGACATGAATATGAAAACATTAAAAGCCAGAGAGTTGTTATGGACACCCTTTCCCAGCAGTGTTTGTGTCAAGGATGATGTGTCCAGAGGATTACAGTTTTACATTATAATTAGCATGACATCAGCAGGGAAAAGAATGCTGGGTAAAAACATGCTGTGGAGGACTTGGCAAACTCGATTTCAAACTTGGCAAACTCGGCTCATCCTTAATTCCATGAGACACAGGATGTTACTTAAGTTACTTCTACATGTACTGTGCTCATAGGCAACTGTAAATTAATCTGGCTGGTTACCTTACAACTTCAGCATGGTTCAGTTCCCAAACAAATTAATAATACAAGTTTATTTTAGCATTACCAGTGTAATGCAACTCCCAAATGACTGATTAAGGCAGTTCTTTAAGTTAATTAAAAATATTCAACATGACCATTTTAGTCTAATTAATAAACATCTACATTATTTCATATCCCCAGAAGTATTAAATAACTGTAAATGAAACCATTAAGGAATCAGAACTGTACCTTTAAAAAAAATAGTATTTTTGTTTAGTGTATATTCTAGTCTCTCTATGCAATTGCTCAGCTTTGGAGAAGTCTCTACCCTCGCGCTGCATGCTGGTAGTTTAAGGCGAGTATATTAATTGGTCGTCTCTCTTCAAAGGATGCTTTTTGCATAAAAGATGGTATCAGAGTTGCTCTGAGGTCATGTTTTCTCCGTCAGTTTCACTGCAGATTTCATCAGCTGATTAGTCTGAACGTTGAAATCAAAGTGATTTCATGTCTTCCGTTGTCTTTGATTCGTCCCACAGATGCGAGAATGTGTGGGTTTTGTTTGTAGAATGTGTTACTGACTCATCGCGTCACTCTAAGTATCATTTTTGTGACTAGGGTGGTAATAAATGTCATATGCTTGACAAATGTATATCATGTACGTTTATTTTGCGGTGTTTCAATTGCGTGTCAACTTGATGCTTAAAACATAATGTGGAGATCCTTCATGTGTAGGTGGTGTGATGTGTTTTATTGTTTCACTTTTAGCATGAGTTATACAGTACATGTATGGTAAATCTGTGTGTACTATGACAATGTATTATTTTTACTGACTGTACAGTAGGCATGCACGTTTAATCAAAATGGCTTGTATTGCAGTGAATGCCGATAGACACAAACTCCATACAGTATCTAGTGTGAATTCGGGAGCACAACATACAGTACACCAACCGTCTTCCTAAACTTGTAAATAGACCCACTTAACTTAAATTCAGACCCAGGGGCTATGTTTGATTAATCATTGCTTTAATTATAAAGAACACAACATATTTTCTTTTTTTGTATGTTTTCTCATTTCAAATGTCGATTGATGTCTACTCAGTTAATATACTTATTAATAGCAATGAAGATAATAGTAGTAGTAATAAAAATAATGATGATACAATTTATTTATTCCATCTGCATCCCCAGTTATGTTCATTTTATCTTGTAATGGTAGACTACCTTGTGAAAACAAAATGGGTACATTCCTGACATCCCTATATACAGTCAATGTAGGAGCTGGTATATGGTCCAAGAGCTTTCTGCGCCCTCACTTCATGCAAGTGAGTTCAGTTCAGCATGTTTGGATAGCAAATGTTGTAATGGTTTAAAATGAACTAGTTCTTGAGCTTCAGTAGTGCATCTGTCATTTGTGGCACACTATGTTGTGTATTTGTCTTTCTTCCTGTAATGCCTTTATACACAGATCAACATTAAAACGCATGGCGTCTCTAAGACAGGACATAGCCGTTTGCAGTTGTGCTGCGGCTGGAGACAGATGGCTGTGTGCTGCAGCATTTGATGCGCGGGATGTCTGGACCCCTGCAGGGCAGCCCCGTCTCTGGGGATTCGCAGGCCTGTCTTAGCCTGGTGGCTGCTGCCGGTCTCCATCTGCACACAGGTATAATGAGCATGTATATCCGCAGGGGCGCATGCATTAGATGTAGCGGGACCGTGCTTAATTGTAGATACCTGTACGGACATAAACAATAAACCAGAACAATCACAAATTGGGAAGTTGAGTAATAGCAAATTGGTCATTCTGGAAGCAGCAGGATGGGTTTGGATTGGACGGATGAAAAAGAGAGAGAAGAATCTTAATCTACAAGTTGATCTGATGGATGTGTAGATAAATGGTAATGGAAATGTGAGCCCTGTGACTTTGCAGACGCCATTCCTCTTCAATGCAAAATGACCATCACTCTTCCTCCGACAGCTCAGCCTTGCCCCATCCCTGCACAGGTGAAGACGCGTGTTTTATGGAGAGGTTCTACAGATTGCGTGTACGTGCATACCTATCATAGGTGCAGGTGTCTTCAAAATGCATCTTCTGTGTTTTTCATGCTGTCGTAATGTAAATAAATCCTGCTGGTCAATAGTGACGGACTTCTCCTTTAACAGATAGTCACTGCTTTTCTGAACCCTAGTGAGCTGCCTTGCTATTTAAAGAGCTGTACCTTCTGAAGCATCTTAACTGAATTTGGACCTGAAAAGCAACTCTTGTTTGGACAGACAGCATTTTTTATTTCATTTTATTTTATTTTTTTTTTATGTTTGAAATGGAAAAATCTAATTAAATCTGATCCAAGCCTATTTAAGTCACAATTGTTATTGATTTGAAAACTGATTAAAAACTTTTTTTTTTTTTTTGCGTCTCAGTCTCATTAAATGGATCTGGTTTCATGTGAAGGTTTTTTTTCCATATTTGGTGTAATGAGAACAAAAACATTGCATGCATTATTCCACTATTTATTTTGTTTATGATGATTAATGTGATCAGATTGGGAAACTGCCATCTTGATGAGAAACATAATAGGTTGTGAAACATCATAAATTCAAGCATAGTGAACCAATGTAAACTTGTGCTGTTGACAACCAATGTGGACCTGATAGCAAAAAAAGCGAAAAAAGTCTGATATGGCCACATACAACTAGCATTTTAAACAGTCTGTATTTCAGAAAAAAAAATGACTTGGAATGGTCTATACCAGTCACTAGCCACCCATCCTTTGTCTGATGCACCCATTTCAGGTCTTGGAGTCACTGCTGATGACCCGAATCAGGTGTGTTTTATTATTAAGACATAAAAACTGCAGTATTGGGGGAGCTCCAGGAATGTGGTTGATAACCATTGGTCTACCCAGTGATAACTGCTGTACCATTTTTTTCCTTGTGAGTATACAATCAAAAACGACAATTTTGTGTTCATCAATTTGTTCCAAACATGACTTTAATTCTTCTGCAAAACACACAGAAAAGGTATTTTGAAGAACAGTGGTAATCAAACAAAATTGGTGCCCAATCCACTATTCCACTAATCCATTGATCAAAATATCTTCTTTTGTGTTCCACAGAAGAAAGTAAGTCATAGAGTTTTTTTTATTATTATGAATGAATAAATGAAGACATAAGTTGAATTTTTGGGTGAACTATACCTTTAAGCATAAAATATATTCCATACACAAATACGGGGTAAAATAATTTTAATTGGACTTATAGACAGATTTTGTATACACCTTGTTCACAAGGTTTTGGAATTCATAACCATTTTTCAGAAGGTATTTTTTGTGCCAGGAGCGAGATGCATGTCATTCCTGATGAACGACCACAGTGAAAGGGAGACATAAGCGAAATATAGCTATAAATCGCTGTAACTCACTCCTCTCTGAAGCGAGACACACTTTTGAAAACTGCTTGATGAATCTGTGCGAATGGAGGTTATCCCACTCTCAGTGTCAATTTATAAAATATTGTGTTTGAGTTAGTGATGCGAATGTCGCTCCTGTTGGAAAACACGGTTCACATCTCATCACTGATGTCAGGGTGTCAGCACAGCTTCATGATGGAGAGATCCTGGCCCCATGGGTTTAGCTTCTCAACCACTGCTTTATAGCTACTCAAGAGAAGCCTAAAACTATAGCCATAACTCTACCCTGACCAAGGTTTCTTTCTCTGTATCCTGCAACTGACTGGCACACATTTATACAGTCAGTTTGTTGTGGCTGTTGATTAGTTAGACTGATTCAAGGGAAGCGCTGATGTGGCCAGATGGAGTGTGGGTAAGTGAGCATCCAGTTACTTGAATGACTTTTCACTACTGGAAAGAGTTCTTCCTCACAGCTGTGAGAGACAGAGAAAGCATAGCAACAAAATGAGATAATTGGATGTTAAGGAGCAAAGATGGAAAAAATTCAGCTTGAAGACTGCTATTATGACAGGAAGAGAGAAGAATGAGGGTAGATGCGCACTGAAAGGGTAATGGTGCCCACGAGGATGAAGGAGATATAGACTTTCTGCCAATATTGCAATTTCAGGTTGATGATCTCTTAAAAATAATGAACTATAAACAAGTTTCACAAAAGTCAGTGTTACTATTATATATTGGAATGCACCAATGTTGAAACATTCTGGCTGATGGTTATTTGCTTATTCAACAGTTGTTTTCATGTTTAGACCAGTGTTTAAATTCTATAATATTTTTCTCAAAAAAAAAAAAAAAAAAAAAGAAAAATTAGCCATTTTAAACTACTACAACCAATAACATCATAACATTATTACACAGTATAAAAATTATATTTTTTAAGATTTGCTTAAGATCACATAACACTTTTAAAATTATTATTAGTTATTATTAATTATTAGAATTTTTAAAGATAAGCTTTAAATTAGCATTAGATGAAAGCAAAGTTAATCTAAATGTAAAAATAGGGGAAATGAGCATGAAATATTATATATATATATGTATTATATAACCAATTGCAGTATACATTCAGTAAGGCTGCGCAATTAATTGAAATTAAACAAAAGATAATACATTATTACATATTTATTATAACATTATACATATTGTTGTTTATAGTGATATTTATATATAATAACAAAATTGTGGGTCAAATTGTGGAGCCCTAAAAAACAAGCACAGCAAAAAAACATTCTCTGGCCTGGCCCTAGTGGGGGAGGATTTTTCAGTGCCAGAAAATGTTTTGTGTTGTCTCAATCCCGCCCGCAACCTTATTACAATATTAGCATACTTTGTCCTTTCCCGCCTGCAAAAGCCTGCATAAAAGTAGTCTATGTCATTTTTTTCCCCCAGTACATCCATGAAATTTACATGAAATAGTAAGTTCCATAACGTCCCACAAGTTCCACAAAATCCCTGCATAAACACTTCTGATAAAATATTTGTTATTGAAGCATCAACATTCAAACATTCAAAACCACTGCCATTTTAACAGAAAATCAAGCATGGCCTGCTGCGTGCATGGTTTGGAATGGCAGAATGCAAGCAAAGAGCACTCCATTTATAATCACTAAAAAGCTGATATCTCAGTTAATTGCGATCTCACAAAGCTCTGTTATGAGTATAACACAATGAATACATGCACAATCATGCACTTGAATCTTTCATAATGTCTACACTTTGTGTACGTAAACACTTCTGATTGGCCATTGTGTTCCAGAAATCAACAGATATGCCTGTGATTGGCTACATTACTCAACGCTGCAAATATGTGTTATAAATAGAAACTCTGCCTATGCTTCCACCTGTTAATAATTTTATTTCATATTAGTTGTTCTTGTTGCTTTTGTGCAAAAGGTGAATAACAGTTAATCTGTTTTTAGATATCTTCAAGTGTCTACTCACCCACCAAGTCTTGTCCCACGCTGCAGTCTCTTGCATTGGGGTCCCGCGGGAGTGCAGGTCTCTAATGCGGCCCATTGTGCCGAATGAACTCCCAGATGTTCCTCTTCTTGATTGTGGGCTTCAATAAATAGACAGCTGAAAGAGTCGCAGGCAGAGGGCAGATTACTCTCTGGGACCTGTACGCCTGATGGAGGTTACAGGTGGAGGCAATGGCTGCTTGAAAAACTGTCTCCGTGTCTCAGCCCCACAGAGCACAACTCTCTAAGTGCCTCACAATTGGGCCTTCTGTGGACAGCAGGGAATAGTCTTGACGCGTTCTCTGTCATTATGAATCTCTTGGTGGTGGAAAGCCTTTTAACCTCTGTCATGTCTCTGTTTGTCAGGTTGAAGATAAATGAAAAAAAAATCTTTTTTTTTTTCTTTTCCCCATTTGAGACTACATGTTTGTTGCACAGGCTGAAGGAAAATAGTCTGTCTGTATCTGTTTGTATGAGACATACAGTAATTTATTAGTAGTTTTTTTTACCAATAAAACTGGTTCATGCTGGAAAGTAACAAACATTAATTAAATAACACTGTTAATTGGAATCTTTAGCAAATCTTACTTCATTTCTGAATTGAGATCCATTTTTCATATTGTACATTAAAATTGTGATGCTTAAATTGCAGCCATGGCTGTAGCCAGGGTTTGAAAATAAGTGAGGTCTGGGGTGGGGTTAAGAGTTGTGCTATAATAACCCCACATACAACTCTTTATACACTCTAAACACTTTAAAAGAGAGAGATATGTAGATGTTTGTGAAAGATGTTTTCTATGTTTTTGGATTTTTTATTAATAATCATTGCTATATAGATGATAACCTTTGTCTAATGCTCTTATGAATGTGAAAATTTGACTACAATACTCTTGCTCAACAGATCTCTGCACTATTGCTATACAGTATGCTACTGTTTTATAGCATTTGTGTGTGTGTGTGTGTGTGTGTGTGTGTGTGTGTGTGTGCCTTACTGAATGTATTATCCTGTCAGCAATAACATGTCTGTGTGCTCTTTTGATTACTGTCAGTTTATGTTCTGGCGATCATTGCAGTGTTGCCAGATATTTCTATGAAAAAAAAAAAAAAAAAAAAAAAAAAGAAACCAAAATGAGTTCAAAGCTTTTGTAAATAAGATAAAAAGATATCGCTAACCTTACGCTCTATTCACTTTCTAAAGTGTCAAATTAAGTAGAAAATACATGTCGAAAGGATCTGGCAACTCTGACTCACAATTTTCTAGATCCTTGTTGACTCCACCAGTGTCTCGAAGCGCTCATTTTCATACCACGAGTGCTAATCATTCTTGCAAACTGTCTGAACTGAATTATACATGCAGACACTTATATGAGGAGCTTTGAACAGCAGATTTGTCATTTAGAGAATACATTTTATTTCTGAGGTCCGGACCTCTGTGACCTTACAGCTGGCTATGGTATGATTGCAGCATTTTAAACAACCAATGAAGTTCTTTTATATTATTTACATTTAGTTTATAGTGCAGTTTATTTATACAAAGTAGTATATAATTTTAATATCAGCCAGTTATCCCTTAATAGCCATAAACCAAAAAATATGACCTCATCAGTGTCTGATAAAATTTTAATATAGATATATCATATTCTGGTCCCTAGATACTTGGATTAAAAGTCATGATAGTTGCTTTGATGCCATTAAGAAATCACTGACAACACCCTAGCAATATAATAGCAGCACAATAAAAACAACTCATAACATGATTGTTGGACAGGCAAACACTGCTCAATATTTTTTTCTTCTTTTTGAAAATATAACTATGTCATCTTGAGCAGAGCTTTACGAGTCTGAGTGGGCTAACAGGCTGTTTTTGTCCATACTATGTCTCAAATAATCACAACTTCTGTCACAAAGAGGTTTTAGCAAGGTTGTTTTTGCTATCTCTTTCTCTCCCTCAGAAAGCCAGGCGGACCCCATGCTGCTGAGATTAGTGGCGATTGGACACGGTGTAATTTTAGAGAGAGTGTTTCTGGGTCTTTGCACGTAGATGTATGCGCGCAAGAGAGAATTACTACGGTGTGAACGGTGCAGATGCTAAAGAACTACAGTGACCTTTGTTCAGGACTGGATCTAATGAAGTGTGAATGACAAAGTGAGATTTAAGGAGCTGTTGGTTTTCACTGTGGAAATGCACATGCACACCCACACAGACATTGTGAAGATGCTACAGTGTTGCTTCATTTTGCTCTCTGTAGACTGCATGCACTGTATAAGAGAGCTCCTTGTAGTACTTCATGTTTAAAGGGAAATATTAAAGTAAAGGGGCCAATAGGCCTGTAGATGTGAATGCAGATTGACAGCCACTCTGACAGCACTGGGGATGCTCTCTTTAGAGGGATAGCTAATAGTCTCTCATTATAAAGGCTGCTATGAATTTCAGATGGAGCTGGAGAAGCCTGCCTGTCCTTAACTACACGACTATCGATCCCCACTGCAGCATCAAGTGCCAGTACAATTAAGACCTTGCTAAACTGATGTTCTATGGAACCTGTGTCAAATATTCCATTTTCGATCTAGATTTGCTTTATCTGATAAGAGGGAATTACCTCAGGCGGCAGGCCTCTTTAAAGCTGTGACTGATTTTTCCAGAAACTGGTCCAGTCTGATTAGTAAAGCCTAGGACTATGCACAAAAGATGAATATAGTACAATTAAATTGATAAAAAGTGCACTCATAGAAGTATCCTCAAATACAGTAAAAAAGTTAATACTGAATGTACTTTCCAGTTCTATTTGGTTCAAATACCTATTTCTATTTTCTTTATTATGGACACCTAGGCTAGCTTTATTACTAAGCACCAGAGGCTCCCAAGAATCTGGAACCCACTTGTCAGCCGGTTCCAGATTCTTGCTTTGCTATTCACCGTCACTAGGTTTATTAAACTGCAGCAGATCTGGGCATGTGACTGCAAGAGAGAATCTTATTTGTTGACTTGTTTCTTTGCTGTGCGATATAAAAAAAAAAAAAAAAAAGATTAGAACAATTCTCCATTTATCTCCATAAAAAATTTGTGCATCGACTACGTGTGGCTGAATAGATGCATTATAGGGTTACTCCACCCTAAAATGAAAATTTTGTCATTAATCACTTACCCCCTTGTCGTTCCAAACCTGTAAAAGCTCAGTTCGTCTTCGGAACACAATTTAAGATATTTTGGATGTAAACCGGGAGGCCTGTGACTGTCCCATAGACTGCCAAGTAAATAAAAGTGTCAAGGTCCATAAAAGGATCGTTATTTTTGTTTGCTTCGCTCACAAAATGTTTTCCCGTCGCTTCATATAACCCAGACTGCACATCTGATGGCAGACTTTTCATACCTTTTATGGACCTTGACACGGTTATTTCCTTGGCAGTCTATGGCTACGTTCACACTGCAGGGCTTAATGCTCAATTCCGATCTTTTTTAAAAATTCAATTTTTTTGCAAGGCCGTTCACATTTCCATTTAAATGCGACCTTTTGTGATCTCCTGTGTGAACGTGAAATGACCCAGAAGTGACCCGCATGCGCAGAAGAGTGCTCAACGGTGAACGACGTCACTTGTTGTTTGCGGAAGTAGCTAACATTAAACATGGATGTCAACAACAGTGTAGTCAACAGCGGAGCTCTTTTTGCAATATTAAAGTTATTTTCCCAATGGAGCCAGCACAATTACAATCTTTTCGTTTTAAGAAGAAAATTAAAAAGGAGGAGGAGAGCAAGGTTTTTGGCCATGGTGTTTTGTGGAGCAGTGTTAGCAACGTCGGTACAGAGAAACATGTGGGTGCGGAGTCGCAGCCAGGAGTGGTGGGATAATGTGAGTGGCTCTTCTTGTTCCCGCCTACTTCAACGCGGAATTATGACGTTTGTAGCGTATCAATGACGTACGGGTCGGATACATGTGGCCTGGCTGTTCAGACGGAGGTCACATTTCAAAAGATCGGATACGTATCGTATTTAGGACCACATACCCATGTAGCCTGGGTCACATTTGAAAAGATCGGATCTGTGTCGTTCAGACTATCATGAAAAGATCAGAAACAGGTCACTTAGGGGCAAAAAAATCGGAATTGGGTCATTTCAGCCTGCAGTGTGAACGTAGCCTATGCGACAGTCTCAGGTCTCCAGGTTTTCATCCAAAATATCTTAAATTGTGTTCTGAAAGATAAATGGAGCTTTTACATGTTTGGAACGACATGGGGGGGGTAAGTGGTTAATGCAAAAAAATGTCATTTTAAGTATGAGTATCAGTTTAATAGTTTTTTTTTACACTGGGTTTTCGAACTTTCATCTTTGTTTGAACAGGCCTTCAGTCACTGCTTTTCAAAACAGTGCTGTTTTATGCAGTTAGCATAATCAATGCTGCAAGTTTAGGACGGACCGGGGGTATGTCCGGTGCTATTATGGAACTGGGGAATTGTTTGGGAGACCTATCCAGTATCCATTGCAACATTTCATTCACTGGTATGCATAAACAACCAGAAGACTAACAAAGTGCAGTAAATACTATCTGTGCTACAAACCAGTGTGTTTCTGATTATGATAATATGTTAAAAATGAGGTGGATTTTATGTAATATTTAATAGTTTTATTCGGTTCTGCTAATGTTGCAGAAATTGCCTTTTTGAATTTACATTCAAGGCACTAGAAACGTGTAGAACTTAATGACAGGCGTTCAGATTGTGCTGTAATCTGCATGTTTCTGCACGGTTCTGTTGCAAGCCCAGCCTATGCTCATAAATCCAGCTGTGGAGTGTTATATTATGGATGGATCCCCCACTGTGTCGACTGCTCTCATCCCAACTCCATAGGCTAAAAGCTTAACCAACTCACCACTTCAAACAACATGAGAACGTTCTGTCTCTCGTTAACTGTTTACTCTCACTTTGTCATTTATTTTTTCTATTTAGTAGCTTTCTGTGTATTTTCTGTGCATCTCAGATTATGTCACAATAGAAACTTGACAGCACAGTATAAATTGACGCAAACAAACATCGCAGTAACATTTTTGGATTTGTTCTCACTTATGCTGTGAAGCCATGTGGGATGCAAAAAAAAAATATTGCTTTAGATATCCTATGGAAAAAGAATGGCTGGGTTTTTAACCTGCTTATGAAAGTATTCCCTCAAGTAGAAAACAGATTAAATGTGGCAACAAGTCTCTCAAAAACTTTTACACAAGCACTCACACTCAAGCACAGCTCTCGGCGAGTCATTGAGTGACACGATAAAAGTGATGGATTCCATTTATTAAGACTACACTTTATTCTGTGTAGTCTTGAGAGATTAACTGAGATTGCTCCTGTGAGTTTGTGGAGTTTTCTGCTTTTGTGTCCTGAAACATGACATGAATCAGTATGGACATACAAAAGGAAAGTTCAGCATTTGCTTTCAGTGTTTGATTTGTGACTGAATCAGCTTTCAGTTTCAGTTTTTTTTTTTCACTTTTAAAATTGAGTAAACAGTGGCGCCCTATTGAGCAGTATGAATGAACCTGAGCTCCAGCTCTTTGGTAGTCTATAGTCTTGCGTAGCCAGATGACAAAGGTCTGGTCTGCATGGTTGATTATTCTGGTCAAGGAATGTCCATTTAGACTGGAAGTCACCATATATCTGAAATGTAAAACAACCAATCACAGCTCGTTTCGTTGAAAATTTGTGTAAGCTGTGTTTAGTGGTTGTTGTATTTAGTAGTGTTGTTTTAGCAGTTAATCGGTCATTTTAGCAGCAGTTAATTATGCAGCAGTTATTAGACCAGTATTCAGTGTCACATGATCCTTCAGAAATCATTTATATGGTGATTTGGTGCTCAAGAATCAAAGGTGAAACCTTGTGCTGCTTCATATTTTTGTGGAAACCAGGAAACATTTTATTCAGGATTCTTAATGAAAAGAATTTCAAAAGAACAGTATTTAAATGAAATAGTAAAGACATTTATAATTTTACAAACAATTCTGTCACTTTTGAACACTTTATTGCTTCCTCACTGAATAAAAGTATTCAAGTTATATTACTGACCCCAACTTTTGAGCAGCAGTGTATGTTTACATGCATAGATTCCATTTCATTTGAACTAAAATGGTTTATACATTTTTATAAGACTTTAGACCAACTCGAATCGCAGGCATGCATTTTAAATGAATGCATGCTGGTATATTTTGGTATATTACAGTATGTCCTTGTTTCTTTTTTCACAGTTATTTTCAATTTATTATAATCAGTTCAGGTTTGAGCTTTGAATATTTTCATGGCGAAGGGAGAAATTGTTGTGTGTTATTTTGAAATCAGTAAAAACACCGTTTGAGATGCAGATTTTAGCAGAACACAGCTGAACAGCTCATGACTATTGCATTGTATGCTGAAGCGCATTTCCTTAATGATTTGCACTTCCTCTTCCATGCCTCCCATGACCTCCACCTCTTCCACACACATGCACACCCCATGCTTTATCTATTCTTTCCCTTCCCCGCCTCCATCGTTCTTCTCTCTTTGGCCTTTCTCTTTCCGCCCGTATCCACCAGCCATCTCTGATTCACCATCCTTTCAGTGGCTATAGCTTTTCTATTCCTGTTATTTGAGATTGTGCATGCAGAAGCATTAGTGGGGATGTGTGTGAGGGCATTTGGTTTGTGTTTGTTCCTTTGGCCGTGTATGGCGATATCTTCATAAGGCTTCATGGTGATTAGAAAGCATAAGATAACAGTAATTATCAGATTTTGACTTTTTCTGGGCACGAAACTGGCCCATGCAAAACACACTGACGTGATGCTAGAGTACTGTGGCTTGTTGCTATTTAACAGGTTGTGGTATGGTTGCTAGTTTGTTCAGTGGTTGCTTGGGCATTTCAAAACTTATTGTCCCCCCAAAACAAATAAAAAATAGCAGCAGCCAAAGCATATTTGATCATAATGTTAGATTAAGGCCATAAGGTGCTGGAGAAAGTTTAAATTATTGATAATGCCATTTACTATTTACTACATTTACTCTTTTTAATCCGTTTTGGTGCAAGTGAGATGAGTAGTAAGTGCTTGTGTCTTCAAGTACTCCACCATTATGGGATATTCTTTAGTTCTCAGTTAAAATCATGAAAATTAAAGGAAAAAAAAATGAAATATTGGAATTAGTTAAATAAATCAACTTTTTGATGATATTCTAATTATATGACCAGCACCTGTGTGCTTGTGTGTGTATATATATATATATATATATATATATATATATATATATATATATAGTTAGAGCTATTTCATGACATACAAAAAAAAAAACAATCTTGTTCTAGAACAATCTATCTATCTATCTATCTATCTATCTATCTATCTATCTATCTATCTATCTATCTATATATATATATATATATATACATACATAAATTATTCTAGAACAAGATTTTTTTTTTTTTGTATGTCATGAAATAGCTCTAACTTGAATCTGGTTAGCCTCAGCACACATTTGACAAAAGCTGTTTTGTTTCTTAAGGGCAGGTAAAAAAAAAGAACAAGGCAATGAGGTGCTTTAGTCTTATTTACTCTGTTTCCCCTCACCTAACCAATTACTGCACTCTCATAGAGCTCTAAACTAAAACTGATATTGTTTGACCTTTATCAGAGAGAGAAAATGAGAGCGAATCAGAGACGGGGAGAGGCACTGTCTGTTCCTGGAGGAGAAACTAGCAGTGTTCATTCTCATACCCCTATATTCAATATTTCCGAATGCAATTAGAGGAGCTAATTATCTTAGCAGCCTTTACAATGGCTGGAGCTCTGATGGTCTCTAATTAGATTTGGAGTAGAGAGAAACCCCCATAGAGTTCCAACATACACTCCAAAACAGCGGAGAAAGTCTTAATTCAGACATGGGTGAAATATGTTCGCTGAGGCATTCCGTAACATTGTTCATTCAGTGGTGTTTGTACTTTTCATGTCAGTCCCCTATTGTTATGTCAGTCCATGTGTCACTTGCTCTCTCATCCTTGTCATCAGTACACACAAGCGCAGTGTGCTGGTGGTTACTGTTGTTATATGTCTCTGTGCAAGAAGTCAGGATCAAAGACACCACAAACACACTGGCTGTAAACAAACCGAACATAAAAGCCCTGCACATCTATCATCTGTCTGTCTGTGTTTATCTCTCTGTCTGTTTTATATAAATATAAATATATATATATATATATATATATATATATATATATATATATATATATATATATATATATATATATATATATATATATATATATATATATATATATATATTTTTTTTTTTTATAATATATTATTTGTTTTAATCTAAATAATTATTTCAATTATTTATTTTCAACATTTTAAGAACATTAAATTTTTTGGTGAAATAATAATAATGCTATTTTTGGTCTAA
Source organism: Carassius gibelio (assembly GCF_023724105.1). NCBI lineage: Eukaryota > Metazoa > Chordata > Actinopteri > Cypriniformes > Cyprinidae > Carassius > Carassius gibelio. Next base: position 14,297,049 of record NC_068379.1, on the reverse strand, counting down.
AATAAATATTTAATTTACTTCAATTTTGTGTGCCTCTTCTGTTTTATTAAGTTTTTAATACATTTACAGTATGTGAGTATTATTTTGGCCTTCAGCCAGCCTCTCTAGAGATGGTTATGTATCAATAAAAAACCCTTTCAGTTGGCCATTAAAGCAAACCAACTCCCACATGTATACCTCTTCTTGCTGGACTCTTGCAGGTTGAATCATATTGTTCCTGTGCTTGTATTGATAATTCATCTTTAGAGGCAGTGGGGATTAATTTAGCAGTGCAAACAGTAAAACTGAAGAGGGCAACTCACCCTGCAGTTGCTCACAATCAACCTACAGCTTTATTTCTTTAGCAAGCCAATGGAAATTGCATTTACCTTTTTACAGTCTAAACAGAATGGAGTACATTTATGTCTCTCTGAAAGATACAGTGATTCAAGCTTGATAAGAGTCTATGGAACGTGAGTTAATCTGCCTTTTTCACAGCTCTGGAGATTCATTACATATTCTTGAAATTGTCAAGATTGAGTGTTTATACTCCTGAATAAGCAGTAAGTTTTGCCTTCTTTTTGTGACTTTTTTGCGTTTCTGCCATGGTACTTGAGCTGGAACGTATTCGTCTTTTTGTCTGCGTTTCCACAGAGGGTCGTCTGTCACACTGCTCTACATGGAGCCTCAACAGAATGCTTCCTTAATGTCCAAGTTGAAGACAGGAATCGCTGCATTCCTCTCTAGGGAATGCAGCTGAATGTTTAGCTCTTTAAGACGGTGTTTTCAACCTTTAAAAAGGAAAGGGAGATGAAAACGATGGCTGGTTTTGAGAGCAGATCTCATTTGAGTCTGGCATACTGATGCCTTCCCCTGAGTAGGGTGGGTTTAATGACAGCATGGAAGCACTTCCAAATGCTCCCAGCACTCTACACTCGGAGCAGGCTTCCAGAAAGCCTTGAGTGATTGCGCACAGATCACTGGATAGTGACTAATGACTCCAGTGGTTTGGAGGTTTTTTCTCTTTCTCTCAATGCCTGTTATGAATTGAGAGCTCTTGAACCTGATTCATGTGGGTCTCTGTTCCCTCTCAAGACCAATTCTCCACGGCATTAATTTGAAGATTGCATGGTGCTATGCGGTCTCGATCATAGTCTTTCTTGTGTGTGTGTGTGTGTGTGTGTGTGTGTGTGTGTTCTCTATTGATTGTGTGCTGGTTTGATTATTATCTGTTCCATCTTGAAGCTATTCTCTGTTGTGGAGACCAAGAGGTCAAGGTTTTGCTGTTTAGCATAAAGTTACCCTCTGCTGGTAGATGTCATGACTGGATTATTATAGTGGCATAAAGCATTCTTTTCCATTTCCCCCCATTCAAAATAGACTTGTTTCTAATTAAATATATTTTTTAGGTAATTTTATCCAAAAAAATAATTATTTATATAAATAACCAGAAAAAATATTTACATAAAAATTTAAGCTAATTATTTTACAATTATATTATATAATAACATATCAAATTATTAATAATGTAATGATATTATGAAATGTTTTACTGTTGACTGATTATTGCTTGTGTTTGAACTGTCTGCAACAACCAGGGTTGTCATTACATTACATTTTTGCAGCAAGTGATTAGTCACATGACCCATGCGGCTCGGATGATTGTATCTAAAACAACCTGTATTTAAAACCAAGCACCCACGAAAAAAAGATAGCCTTGATGGAAACCAATTCTTTATCATGTTCAAGAGGTCCTTTAATGAGTGCTTGATGTGGCTTAAACTAGAATAATGAACCACATGATCAGAGCAGGAGAAAGAAAAGAAGCAACAATGACCGCTTGCATTAAACTTCATCTTTTCCATTCTCCAATAAAATCGTCTTTTCATTTAGCTGTGTGTATGTGGTTGTTGTATAATAGGAGGCGCGTATCAATATATACCAAAACATGACACTTTTTTTTTGCTGCTGTGATGTTCCTCTGCTCCGCTTCACATCTCATTATTCGATGGCATCCAAAAACATTTTAATTGAAATGTGCACTAAACACAAAGAGGTGAGTGTGGGTTCGAATAGCATGAAAGAGAGAGAGCAGGGTAGTGGGGCAGAGAAGAAGGGATGAGAAGACAAGGTTGAATTGAAAGAGACTATATAAATAAAAGTCTGGCGGTGCACTGGGCTGACATACAGTCTGATTTGGTGTCTTTGCATCTGTCACTGGGAACGAGAGACTGAGAGTGAATAGATGAACCATTTTCTTCCTCTCTCTCTTTCCACTGTGCTTTTGATGTGACAGTGAATTGCAGCTCTCCCACTGAGTGTGGGGTGTAAGTTGTTGTTGTTGACGACCTCTTTAAATCTCTTCTGTCCCTGTCTATCTACTCACCTCTCTCTGTGTCTCTCCTTTAGTTACACATTGCCAATTATTTTGCTCTCAGCAGCTGTGTGATTGCACTTAAAATGCTGACCAGAGGGAGGACTGCTCACCCTTTAGAAGAGGGCAGAATGAAGGAAAAGAAATAGAAGTATAATTTTATAGATAATAGGATTGAATGAGTTAGGGCAGGTGAAAAACTGGAGGGTGGAGAGCCGTTTTGTTTTGCTTTTGAAATATGACATGGCATACGTGTTCAGTGATAACTATGAAAAAAGATAGCCATAATGGTCTTATCAAGTAACTGTACATAGTTCCACCTGGTTTTATCAGAATGCAGATACAAATCATTTAGTGGTTTTTAAAGATTGTTACAGATATTGTTACATATGTAATTGTTGCATTAGGCTATGAATTAATAAGCATTTATTGATAAGAACTATTTTATGTCTTTTCATTTACAGTAGCATGAACCTTGAGTAGTCGAGTAACTCAAGTATTTTTTTAAATAAGAAATGGACTAGCAGAAATCAGTAGTCATGCAACCCCTAATTAGAAATCAAGACGAATCTCCCATTTGCTTTTGCTTCGTACATGGAGTGTCTTGTTCTGTAGTTTGTTCCAAATCAGACACTTTGGAGATTCCATTTAGGATTTTGGATGCATTTATGATTTTAGGCAGCATACAGCAATGCACCTCATTAGAGTTTGGAACAGAGCTGTAGCTTCTTTGTCATTGATTTTACAGAAAGTGTGTCACTGAATTTACACCAACATGCCAAGCAGCCAGTGAACTGCCCTCTACAGAACTTCACATACGTCTGTTATAGCTTCTTTTCTTTTAAGTGTCATTCTCTTTCATCTTGTGTTTTGGGAAGCTGCTGCATTATTGAGAGGAGATATGTATTCCCCATTTAACCTTCATCCACTCCTCTAATTGTTAAATGAATCCTTAACTTGTTTGCATTTGCATTAACTGCTAGATTATGTTAATTGTCAGGCTTCAGTTGGCAGAGCGGGTGCTTGATATTGTAATGGAGATGAGGTTAGCAGAGAGAGGTTCATTTGCTTGAGCACCAGGAGGGATCAGCACTCGCTCTTTAGCATTTGTCTTCACTCATCTGCATGGCAAATTGAGTTGCGGTTGCCAATTAGAGAATGTATCTCTGATACCTATGCAGGTTGCTTACTTGTTAAGCACTGGATGTGTTTTGTGGGTTAGCACCTCACCTAACAGCGCTGTCATCACTGCCAGCTCATTATAGGAAAGCCAGTCGTCTTGGGAAATTATGGGTTCCCTGGGCTCTATAAACAGAGACTTTTTCTAGGTAAGAAGGAACTGAAAACTAACGGCCTACTAACTGACTTTGCCCACTCGTAACAAACACATCTTTCAAAAAGTGACCAGTAAGCTCTTTTTACCTCCAGTTCACAGAGAAATGAGCTGACAAACCATGTTTTCCATGAACCAACATACAGTGGAGATCAAAATTAGAGAATAACCTAAGGTCACTGCATAGTTCTATTTAAGTTATCCTAACAGGAGTAGAAGGACAGTTTTTTTAAGCATATTTTATAAATGAATTGTATACTGAAGCAGTATAAACATTTATATTTATGAAAAAGAACTCTGATCAAAATTAGAGATAATTAACAGATCTCCAAGTTTTTGGTGTTATCTGGCACCTGGTGTAACTTATTTTCCCTATAAGGCACTTTATTGTTTCTCCCCTATACCCTGTCTCCTGAAACATTTTTTACAAGGCTCATCGATCTGAAAAGCGAGGTGTGCTCTGATTGGCCAGCTATCCAGTGCATTGTGATTGGCTGAATGCCTCAAGCGCATGGCAGAAATGTTACACCCCTTAACTATACTAGGCCTACAGCACGAGACTCAGTCCAGCTGCTCTGCACATGCACATCCCATCAACAGTTCTCTTTTGGCAGTTCAGTCAATGTGCTTTTAGGAGTAACTGAATAACTCGGGATACTGGTTTATTTCATATCAGAGGGAGGTTAAGGCACGTTTATAAACCGAATAACTTAAATAATTTGTGGTATACTGTGCATTAGTGCATACTGGAGATGCAAACTGTTTCAAAAGATTCAGTTCGATTTGGTGAACTGGTTCGACTGGTTCAATAAAGAAGATCCAGTTAAATAGAAAATTTAGTTTGTGATCCGGACATTACTAGATACGACAAAACCAATAAAACCCATTACAAACGAGGCATTTGTTGCATGAACATTTGGGCGGTGTTATGCAAATCTTATACTGACGTAGAGATGTGGGGGCGTTTTAGAACAAGCTGTTTTAGGAGTGCATGGACAAGTCTTAACTTTTATAAAGAATATCTTTTTGAATTTGAGACTTTGGCCTTTACAGGTCAACTTTACAGATCTACTTTATGCTCCAAGAGATTGTAACACTCCAAAGAGAAAGGAAAATTTAAATGTGCATTTTTTTGTTTTTCATGTTTTTTTCTCTCGGTTCGTTCCTCATTCTGCGGAGGTCATTATTAAGGAGAGCAACATCTCCTGAATACACTGGAGTGTCGAATAGCTGACCTGCACAAATATATCCTCACCTGTTCAATCGCTCGCGGACAGACTATAAAGATACAGTATTTCATTCATGGAAAGAAATAGTAATGAAGCTTGGTTTCGACGACCCAGAGTTATGCTAAAAGCGAAGCAGAAATCATCCGAGGCAAGTATTCCAAAGCCATGAAAAGAATGAAAGGAAAGAGTAAAGATATAAGGTACAGTAGCAAGTACCAAATACATGTTTCAAATAAATGTTACACCATACTGCTGCTGTTGTTCTTCCAATAAGCGAATTTAAAGGGTATACAGTTAATGAAATGCCAAAAAAATATACAATAATAAACCGTTGTTTTTTATCAAAACAATTTATCCAGTTTAATAAAATAAATGAACACTAATAAAATAAAGAAACAAACTGATTCCAATATATATATTTTTTTTTTCCCACAGCATGCTAAAGTTTTCAGACTATGAGCCATTCACACTTCCAATAAACGACTAATTATGGAATGGTTATTTTGCGTTGCAAACATGATATTTGACTCTGAACTTCTGCTAAACATTATTCTTTTGTCTATAATATTCTGACCATTGGTGCCCTTCTCACACCTAGATTGCCTACACTTCTTCGTTTCATTGTTGTTTTGTTTAAGGGATATACACGAGCATCGTGATATATTTACATTAATACCCTACCTCCAGCAGCGCGGGGGTGTTGGAAAGTTTGTTAACAGTATACTGTCGCTCAGCCTTTTCAAACTTCTTTTTGCCCCGAAAGGAAAGAACGAAAACGAGGCCTTTAGGATCTGTCTTGGCATGTTTAAGAGAAGTCAGACTGAAATCTCATCAACAAGAAGAATCCAAAGGATAAGCTCATCTTTGCCGAGGAGCATGCTGTGTGGCCAGAGGAGAACTGGTCCAAAGTTTACTTTAGTGATGAAAGCAAGTTTAATTTATTTAGGTCCTATCGGAAATATTATGTTCAGCATCAAACTGAGGAAAGATTGAAGCCCAAGTACATAAAGGTCAGTGAAATGTGGATGAGGAACTGTCATGGTTGGGGGATGTTTTCTGCAGCGGGAGTTGGGCTGCTTATACAGCTACATGGCAGGGTGAAGGCAAAAGTATTTCAGGACCTCTTTCAGCAACATATGCAGTACCTTCTCTGCAAGCATCTCCCAATCTGCCTGCTATTTCCATGCAAGACAATGTCCCTGTCTCACTGATAAACAGGTGAAGCAGTTCCTTGAAGCCAAGAACACTGAAATAATGAAATAGCCAGCCCAGAGTGCTGACATTAAAACTGAAACTGGAAAAACTTAGGCCACAAATTTGTGAACTAGGGGTGCCCCAACTAAGGATTTTCATAGTCGAATCGGAAACTTGGAATCTTGCTGATTTTCGACTTTATAGTCAAATCATATGTTTGTGGGCGGGGCAAAATACATTGAGTCAAGTCAGACATTTGACAGCCATAATTACTGATGTTAACACACAGGGAAAATGTGTTTATGTTTTGATTAAAAGATAGTCAACACTAAATGTCAGCGAAACCCTAACAATTCACAATTTTTCTACGATAGTGCTCTGATTATAAAATTAGCCTATATGACAGTAGTTATTAATGTAGCACTTCTGTTTTGAGCTGCACGTCCTGAAGATGACCAGTATAGTGACGCATTTGATAGCAAGTTTTTAATTTAACGGGATTAAACTCATAATTTTATGTAGAATACGCTTTGTTATTTATACAACATAATGTTAATATTAGGACTTATAGGCTATCTGCAAACGGAGCCGAAATGCAAATGAACATGTCTGCGCAGCTCTGAATGAACTCATTTTGTGGACGCGTTCTTCACGAAACAATGTGCAGAAACACGGCAGTCAAACTCTAAAAATTCACAGTGTTTTAGTATAATGGTCTTCTCATTATAATGATAATGGGTGTGAGAATATAGTCATAGTTATTAATATTCTGCTTTAACTAATTTTTTTTATTTTAAATCCATGTTTGTTGCGTGGAATTTAGTGGTGTTAATTTTGATTCTTTCAAGAGATTTGTTTATTTTCAGTTCATTCACCAAAATGATTCGTTCAGATTCGTTCACCGATTTGTTCAGTGACCATTTCTTCATATTACACAAATACGCTACAGCAGGTGGTGAAAAAGTGTCTTGTGTTATGTCTTAAGTCACCAAACGTATTTACTTGTGACAAACTGATTTGGCTTTATTAAAGTGTGTGTATGATCGCATTAAATGAATAGTCTAAATAAGTTGTTCCGATGAACAAAGCACATGGTTTTCTTGCATAATTAAACATTTTAATTGTTTGGTCAGACAGTTCATATATTATATATTCACATTAATAAATGGGGGATTAAACGTGGCGTTATGTTCTGTATGCGCTTTGTATCTGCCGATTGCTGATCGAGATTTACTGTACATGCTTGCCTGACTAACCCTGTATACTCTCATTCATTTCATTCACGAATGAGCTATGTATCAGTTTATTCAACTCGTTCACCTACGAGAAGATCGTATTCGTTCACTACATTCAACAAATTACATGCTCCGTTACATCTTGAGTAACTCTTTGACAGGATGAAACCGTTCACAGAGCTGTTCATGAGCTGCGCATTCAACATCAAATATTTTAGCACAACAGTGGTACACCCACAGCTAATAATCCTTCAAATTTTGACCAATGAAGATTTAAAAAATATTTCATGAAAAAATCAAGTATTTATTGATTGGTCTGTAATCTTGATCTCCGTTTTCTTTCCATACCAAATGCAAAGGCCTTTATTGCGAATGCCTCAGATAGATGCCAAATGGTGCTTGTTTGCCATCTGCTCAGGTCAGGGAATTCACATAAAATTTAACAAGGTTCAGCTGCACAATTAAGTGAATTTTGCTCATCTGATAGTGAATAGATGACACAGACCAGTGGGATTAGAATGGTCTGAACAGAAATCTCAAACCATGTACAAGATGGAAATAGAATCATCATCTTGCCCTGCAGGCTGTATCTCATTTCTGAGTTTGTGCCCCTGGCATCACACCTGCATGTCGGCCCTAAACCTGGATAGAGGTCACCGAATCCATGATGCCTGATATTAGGGCTCAGTGCTTTGACAATATGACATAACAGTATAAATATGTCAGCCTTTAAAATTTTTTATATAACACTCAATGCAATATTTCCACAGAGGGAATTCAAAAATCATGTGGTTTCTCAACATATTTCGTCTCTGATTCCCCCATAACCGAAAAAGTACCCCTTCATCTGGTGCAACACATTTTCTTTTTAAAAGAACTGAATGCATCAACTATCAAAAAATTTAAATATTTTTCCCTTAATATTTAAAAGTTTGGAGTTAGTAAGGTATTTCCATGGCTGCATTTGGGTAAAAGTAAAACTGTAATGTAAAATATAATTTTTTTTATTAAAGCTAAATTGTCAACATCCATCACAAGATCCTTAAGAAAGCAATTCTATTATGATGATTTGCTGCACAATAGGGTTGTAACGATATGAGATTTTCACGGTATAATAATCGTCTCAGAAAATATCACGGTTCCACTGTATTATGATATTAAATTATATTAAACGTTTAATATGATATTAAACTAAATCATTATTATTATAATCATCAGCTACAATGATCCTTAAATGAATGAAAACTTATATGGTTTGTGGTTGAACATGGTTTATTGTAACAAACCTTTTTATGAAAATAAAAAATTATGATGAAGAAATGTAAGCATGTTGAGATTTTCAGGGCTCATTTGTGACCGCTGAGGTGAGGGAATGTGTCCACTTGTACTAAACATTCTCTCTGAAGGTACACTCGTGTCAGCGACACAAAGATACATTCTGGCCACATTTGCCAGAAGAGCATGCATTTTCCACCAAGTCATTGGGTCAGTGTCCGCGATGATGGTTGCAAGAGACTTGTACATCGTCATTTCAAACAGCACCTTATCACTGACATTCTCATTTCCTGAGGTTGCCTTGAACGGCTGCTTCCCACTTCTTCCCAATTTTCTCCTCTTTCTGCTTGAGGATGTTCTCTATCCAAAGGAACTGCTGTTGCAAGATTCAAAGCTTCTTACACACATGCCTCAACTGTGTCATCCAGTTTTTACAGAAGCTTCTCTTAAATTGGGCATCCATAAAGCTGCAGATATGTAGCACTCGTTCCACCTGCTCTGTGTATCTCCCTTGCAAGTCTTCTCTCATTACTTGCTTCATCTGTCTGATGAGTAGATTGTCTTCGGCTTTGCTCAGAGAGGATTTCGCTGCCAATGTACTCCAGTACCGGTGTGCGTAAGGATAGGATATTGTGACCCGGACATCAGTAAGGTTATAGAGTGGTTGAAGGAGCTGATTGACATTCTCAAGAGTGGCAATGTCATTATCTTTTGGCATGAAATGCCATGTATTTCTGTCACTAGCCAGGACTGCACAGACAGCCTGTTGTTACTCTAGGAACCTTGAGATCATCTCATAAGTTTATCCCCACATTGTTACCATGTCATGGATGAGGTTGATGAATAGATCATTCTAAACAGCATTTATTTGAAATATAAATATTTCCTATATTTAGAAATAGAATAACAATGAAATAATTTTGCTGTCACTTTTCACAAATTGAATGTGTCCCTACTAAAATAATTAATTTCTTTAAAAGCAACTTACCGGCTCTAAACTTTTGAACAATATTTTATTTTTCATATTTTATCTTATAGGTCTTATAGGTCTTATATACAGTAGTCGTATAGATTAAAAAAGCAAAATCAAAAACAGCTTTGTTGATTTATAATGGGATTGATTTCATTTCTGTAAAGTCAGACTTTTCTTTACGGTTGCCAAGAAATGGCAGTACTTTACATATTAATATCAAATTGAACTAAATTTGCATATATTGACTATTTTATTGTTTTGAATATGGCTCGCCTAGTACCAGTTATTATGTGAAAAATGTTTTGAGTCTTTTATTTTTAACTCACATTATGTAATGTGAGGGAGCACTGATGCCTGATTTATAATTTATTTATAGGGGCCAAACACCTATTGTATCCGTTAGCATGATTTTCTTCTTCTTCCGCCGCAAGTCTATGGCAGCCCATAAAACTGTTTTTAGGAAAGTTGTGAAATTTTTCTTTGGGCTGGTACTCTGTGTGTTTCCACTGCAGGAACCAGGAACTAAATAAAGTTCCGGGTAAAAAATGCACCTCAGAAAGTCCTTGCTGTCGAGTTAGTACTTTTTCAAAGTTCCGGAACTTTTGGGGGCGGGACTTGGGCGCTATGCTGATTGGTTGAGTTCATGCAGCATTGTGATTTCAACCACCGTTTATTCAGTTCATTTTCAAAATATTACTGTAATTGTGTCATGAAATGTAATTTTAAAAGTATTTCAGGCAAGATTGTAGTTGTTTAAAACTCAAATCTGTAGTTTATTTATAAAGACAGTGCCTATTTAAAAATGTGTTTCGCCGATTTCGGAGACGGTCAACTCCACGCGATCAGTGGGAGCTCAGTGATCATCTATCTGCCGAGAGCATTCTCGACTTGGCTAGTCCTTCTGATATGTGCTGCTGGCTTTGATGTCTCTTTAGTGGTTAAACATAAAATACAATTCATTTTGGGTAAATCTAACAGGTAATCTTTGGTCTTTATTCAATTTATCTATATGGAA